>NC_132854.1:29142500-29452500 GCF_048164855.1 Canis lupus baileyi
GACACTCCAATATTTCATCCAAATAAAAACTAAAAGTCCTTCACACTGGCATAAAGTATTACTTTTTCATCTCTTTAAATAATTTGTAAGGTAAGTTATTCTTACTTTGAGAAATGTGTGTTTTAGGAAATTTTCCAACATGAATTTTGGAGAATAATATAACAAATACTTAAAATCAATTCTAGATCGCCAAAATTTTAAGTGATAATTTTGGCAGCCTTTCCAAGAATCATGATTTTATTCTAGATTTTTTATGTAAAACATGCTAAATTAGCGCATGTTCATTGTTTCTATTGCTTTTTCAATTACCATACTTCTGACATATTATGGTGTACACCTTAATTTCCTTATGATTCTCAAATTACTTTTGCTTAAAAGTAAGCAAATTCCTCTTAAGTTTGGTTCATTGTTTTATTTGGTTGAAGCCAGCTGAAGGGAGAATCTAGACATATCTGTTTGCATGTGTCCAGTTTTTTATCCACCCAGATACAAGTCAAGACGTAGATGGGAAAATGGAACCAAGCTTCCAAGGAATTGCATTTAACATTTAGGAAAAATTCTCGCCACATAAAAACTCACTAATTACTGTCACGGGTGCCTTGCTTCTCGATCGCCCCTATCTTGTTTTCATGGTTGAGAGAAACTTATCTTTCTCAAGCAGATTTGGGGGCCCACTGAACACATAGCGACATAATTGACATGTTAGTCTCTTTGCTGCTCTCTTAAGGCTCAGTGCATACTGATGGCAGTCATCCAAACCAGTCTTCTCCACCTTTCACTTAACAAGCATAAAAATAAATGAATATTTAAAGTAGCAGCAAATGTATTAACTGGAAACAAATAGGTTTCATTTGTAACAAGTGCACACGGGTTAATTAACAAGAAGGAGCTTTTGTGTTGAAACAGGCTCCCTGATGCTGGTCGGGCTGGTGCCGTTAAGGGCCAATTGAGCTCCATAGGATAATTATCAGGTATCAGTGCACTCTTCCGTTGGTTAACAAAGTGCTGCCCACGATTTGCCTAAACCTATAAACCGTCATCTGTGATCCTCAGCAGCAATTAAGTGACAAACATCTTCTTGGCTGAGACTTGGGATAACAAGAGTCACGTAGTATTTAAGTAGCCAGAAGGATATTTTTGAATGTCAACTTTGAAGACCACTCTTTCGATCACAAAGCATCAGACAGAAGCATGTTTTGTATTATGTGGCAGAGGAAACACCATGGTACTTTTAAAAGAGATACTAAAATGGCCATACAGAATAGTTGAAGCAGTGCGTAGTTGAACAGCACTGATCCTCAAACCTGGCCGTATTTAGCAGGTGTGGTAGAATAGAGAGACACAACTCCACTCCTCCTAGCACTGTTGAGCCACTTTCCTGCCTACTGTTCTAGCTACCCACCCACATTTGAGGAGGGGCTGTTAAAAACATGATGGAAGTTCTCTCAAAGTTTGGGGGTGAAAGTCTAACCAATATGCAGCAGTTTCTCCAGGGCAGGAGTTACTAATTACTTGTACAAAAAAAAAAAAAAAAGAAAAAAAAAAAAAAGAAAAAGAAAAAAAAGAAAAAAAATGAAAAGAAAAAGCTTATTACTAAAAATGTTATATCAGCATTAAAAAAGTAATTTTAGACCTAGAGATTGCCTTCTATCACAAACTAATTGATCTAGAAGTTTCAAGGATGTAACATTTAAAACACTTCTGTAAGTACAGCAACAGTTCCAGGAGCTATAAACCTTACAAAGGCACTGTAGAGTTAGTTCAATTAATTGTCTGGTTGGAATAATCTCCAAAACTTGCAGAAGCTCTTGTTTTTCTAGTTAAGAATCTTCTGGGCATTTAGTTGCTTACATTAAACAATGTTGTCTAACTGGTTTGCATAATTGGTAGAGCTAAAAGGCTGTTCCTCAACATTAAAAAATACGATTATAAATGTATGAGTTTCCCTCAGTCAGAGGGTACCGATTTTTCCCCCATGCCCAAATAACAGCATTTACAAATGTTTTCATGAACTGTGAGAAGCTACTGCTCAGTGCGTTCTAATGTAGGATTAGGTCAACAGCTCTCTTGAAAGAACAAAACCAACCCAGGGCCAAACAGGCAGGCAGGCCTAATTAAGCACTCCAGAGTAAGGAGAGCCTCTTGGAAAACTGCAACGGGCTCGACCCTGTCTTTGTACTTCGCCAGGTTTCTCTGCACCTTTGCCACTTTCCTCTGGATTTATTATTTTTTTTATGAATTATTTAAACATGGCCATTTCACATCTACAATTAGTTTTCAAAGAAAAGGCAACAGGAGAAAATAATCACAAGTTAAACAGCTTGAGAACCACTCTGGTTTTGGCAGGATGCAAAAGGCCCATCTCTGTATCAGAGTCGCCTTTGGCAGGAGCTTACCAGACCCTCTTTCATTTTAAGTCCCTTAGACTCAGTCCACATGGCAGCCTGAACCCCTAAGTCCAACAGGGAGGATATGCAAATACCAGAGAGTTGTTTGTCTAGGTTAGCTGTCTGTGTAACTTTTGTGGATGCGGATGGGAATCGATGGTCATAATGTCAATAGTAGGGGGGAAAAAAGTAGCCTACGGAGAAGGGACATTTTTCATAATCATTAAGGAGTTAACAATCCATTGAAAAATGGAAATGCTAGTACCACTAATCACTTACGGTGATTGGTAAAAATGGAAGTGCCTAACAATTATTTTATCCTAAATACCCTTCTCCCATTAGCACACAACACCCAGTCCTATCTTAGCAGGGAATGGCTTCCAAAAATCACAATATCCTGGTCCTTTATTTCTCACCACCAAACCAATCAGCAGGAAGAGACAAGCAAGAGATCATCAAAATCATCTTTTTGCCCTCAGGTACTGCTACACTCTGCTGGAACTCATCACATTGTAATATAATACAATATAAAGTGTTTTATCTACCAGACTAAAAACTTTTCTAAGCTAGGAGCTTCATGAAGCCCACTCATTTGTTATTCTCAGAGCCTGGCATATAACAGATCTCCCCAAATTTCTATATATGAAAGGACTAAAACCCACAGTGTGCAAAATGTATCTCTCTTAGAAAATCTTTGGGGAGACAAAAGGAACTTTAAAATTCACTCACCAATTCTTTTTTCCCATTTTGATATTTCACAATACTCCCTCTGGGAATATTCTTCATAGCTAAACAAACAGCAATTTCTACTTCATTGTTATCAGTCCGGTAGAAGAATTACCTTGAAAATCAAGTTTTTTAAAATGTATGTGGACTCAATAGTGCCACTCACATTTAAAATCGGGGAAAAGTCATTAATCTGTTACATGGGTTAAAGGTAAATTGCTAAAATACATGACTCGGAAGAGTTATATTTGATGGAACAGTGGAATCATTTGATAATATGATTTGGCATTTATTGAAGAGCTACCATTTGCGAAACCCTCAATAGGAAATTATTACTAAAATGCTAACAACAATGTTACAGAATAAATTTTGTGACCCCAACAGGCAAATATAGAAACCAAAGCTCAGGGAGGCTGCATGACTTTCCCAAGGTCACATAGCAAGGAAGGAAAAGGGTGGAGGGCCTAGGGTACTCAGATCCTGTGGTCTGACTTGAGGCCTGGACCACTGCAACCAATTTCTTCCCTGTGATCGAGTAAACTCTGTATTAAGGTTGGACTTTTCTTCCCTAATTTAGAGGCCCTAATCCACAAGTGGTTAGTGACCATGAGCATGTTAACTAGACTGGCAGAGGTGGCACCAGTCCCAAATCAGCTCCCTCCATCTCAGCCACAATATAGTAGGGTACCCATAACACACTCTAGCAAGGTCACATAAGCACAGAATTGAGATGAGCAAGATGCCAGGGCACTTTGGTTTCTCCCAAGGAGGACTCTTTCCTCAGCACTGTGGGAGCAGTTTGTGACCCAAGGCAAGGAACACAGTGAGTCTTGCCCCCACATCTGCCACCTTGGATCCATGTACAAGGCACTGTCATCCTTTTCCAACTCTTTCCTGCTGATGACAAATTTTTGGCCAATCCACAGCTCATTAGTACTCACACCAGAGGATGTTGTGGAAGAACAAGACAGTAGGCCCAGTTTAAATTTAAATTTTCCATATTTGCCAGTAAAGCAAATTGAAAACGATGTTTCCAAAACTGGACTTAAAACCAATGGCTAATTTGCCAATTTTATGGAATACTTAGGAATGTAACCATTACTGTTACTTTACACATTGACAAAGCTATCTGAAAGCTATTGCTAGAATACGTGAAATTTTCAGTAAAATTCCAGAAAGACTAGAGACTTTTGGTTAGTGCATGTGGACTAAAAGGAAAGGAACAGTCCATCGGTGGATGGTCACAAGAACCCAGAGCTATAGGTAGGGCGGTATGACCTATTTCTGCCACCTTTTCAGGTCTGTTGACTCTGAGCCAGCAGGCTGGAACATGAAGTGCTCTTTCCCACTCTCTGGGGTCCACCAACTGCCCATGCTTGTAGTGGGACTCTATTCAGTGTGTCTCTTTTAGGTCAACATCTTTATGCACAAAAGGTGAAAAAGAAATGAGAATAAAATATGATGAAGACAGGACTAGATCCCACCACTCTGGATAAAAGCCCTTTAGTGGCTTCAGATTTCCTTCCGGGGAAAAGCCAAAGTCCTTACAGGATCCACCTACCCTGCCCTCTCTGACCTCCATCCCTACTCTTGTCCTCTTCTCGCTTGTCTTCCAGGGACACCATCCTGTTGTTGGGCGAGAAACATACCAGATATGCTCCCCCTTAGGATTTTCCACTAGCTGTTCTTTCCACTGGAACGCTCTTCCCACCAACAGTCTGGAAAACTCACTGACTTCTCTTCTTCTAACTTTGGCTCAGTTTTCTCACTGAGCTTACTGTGGCAAGCCTATTTATTTATTTTTTTAAAGATTTTATTTATTTGAGAGAAAGGGAGAGACAGAACGCAAGCAGGGGGAAGGGGCAGATGGAGATGAAGGCTCCCCCTGAGCAAGGACCCCGACTTGGGGCTCCATCCCAGGACCCCAGGACCATGACCTGAGCTGAAGGCAGATGCTTAACCAACTGAGCCACCCAGGCATCCCTGGCAGAGCTATTTAAATTACAATCCTCACCACCACCCACCTGGCACTTCCAGAGCTCCTTAAACACCTCTAACTTTCTTTTTGTATCACTTGTTACTTTCTAAAATGCTACATATTTTTTCTCACTTATTTTATTATCGACTGTCTGCTCTCTCATCCTTCTCATACACTAAAGTTCAAGCTCCTTGTGAACAGGGATTTGGGTCTGTTTGGTTTATTGGTGTATCCTGTACTTAGGACAATGCTTCACACCTAGCAGGTGTTCAATAAACATTTGTTGAATAATTAAATGAATAAATGCTCTGATTAAAAGTCATTTACGCGGGACACCTGGGTGGCTTAGTGGTGGAGTGCCTCCTTTCAGCCCAGGGCATGATCCTGGAGTCCCGGGATTGAGTCCCACATTGGGCTCCTTGCATGGAGCCTGCTTCTCTCTCTACCTGTGTCTCTCTCTCTCTCTCTCTCTCTCTCTCTCTGTGTGTGTCTCATGAATAAATAAATAAAATCTTAAAAAAATAAAATAAAAGTCATTTGCTCATTGAATGAATGTATGAAGACATTATGCTAAATACCTTAAAGATACAGAGCTGATTAAGACCTACAGGGAGCATTCATACAGTGGTGATTCAGCATTAAAGGGCTAAGAGTATTATCATTTAAGGACAATTATAAAGACCTCAGGGAGGAGGTAGTATTTGAGTTGAGTCTTGAGGGAAGCTGGATTTCTCCATGGTGAGTTGGGGTGGGTGGGAGAGTGGGAAAGAAGATTTTAACAGGTAGAGGACAAAGCATGGATGAAATCATACCTGATATAAGGATCACCGAGCAAGCTGTTTGTTTTGCCAAAGTGTAAGGAATATGAAGGGTAAATTAGTTTCAGATTAAAGAGCACTTGAAATTACTCAGCTATTAGAAATGACAAATACCCACCATTTGCTTCAACGTGGATGAAACTGGAGGGTATTATGCTGAGTGAAGTAAGTCAGTCGGAGAAGGACAAACATTATATGTTCTCACTCATTTGGGGAATATAAATAATAGTGAAAGGGAATATAAGGGAAGGGAGAAGAAATGTGTGGGAAATATCAGAAAGGGAGACAGAACGTAAAGACTGCTAACTCTGGGAAACGAACTAGGGGTGGTAGAAGGGGAGGAGGGCGGGGGGTGGGAGTGAATGGGTGACGGGCACTGGGGGTTATTCTGTATGTTAGTAAATTGAACACCAATAAAAAATAAATAAAAAAAAAAGAGCACTTGAAATGATAGGTGCTTTGGAACACAAAACAGAATCTTAAGCAGAATAGTTTGGGTTGCCATGCGTAGGATGGACCAGAGAGGACAGACAGATGAGAACACTTTTGCCACTGGTAAGCAAGAAAGGCAGTGGGGCCTGGGGAAAAGTAGTAGCAGTGGAAATGCAAAGAATAAAAGAACAAAAGGTATGGATGTCAGTTTAAAAAAGTAACTAATTGGATGGAATATATGGGAAATAGGACAAGAAAAGGGAAGAATACCCAGCAATTGCACTGCTGGGGATTTACCCCAAAGATGCAGATGCAGTGAAATGGCAGGACACCTGCACCCCGATGTTTCTAGCAGCAATGTCCACAATAGCCAAACTGGAAGGAGCCTCGGTGTCCATCGAAAGATGAATGGATAAAGAAGCTGTGGTCTATGTATACAATGGAATATTACTCAGCGATTAGAAATGACAAATACCCACCATTTGCTTCGACGTGGATGGAACTGGAGGGTATTATGCTGAGTGGAATAAGTCAATTGGAGAAGGACAAACATTATATGGTCTCATTCATTTGGGGAATATAAATAATAGTGACAGGGAATAAAGGGGAAAGGAGAAAAAATAAGTGGGAAATAACAGAAAGGGAGACAGAACATGGAAGACTCTTAACTCTGGGAAATGAACTAGGGGTGGTGGAAGGGGAGGAGGGCGGGGGGGTGGGGGTGACTGGGTGGCAGGCACTGAGGTGGGCACTTGACGGGATGAGCACTGGGTGTTATTCTGTATGTTGGCAAATTGAACACCAATAAAAAATAAATTTATTATTAAAAAAAAGAAAAGGGAAGAATATTATTGTAGCTCAGATGTTCTAGGTATTAAAAACCCGCAAATTAAGGGTGCCTGGGTATCTCAGTTGGTACAGTGTGCAACTCTTGGTTTTGTGGTTGTAAGTTGGAGCCCCATGTTGAGTATACAGATCACTTAAAATCTTAAAAAAATAAAATAAAACGCCCAAGTCATTATTTACTTTATTTAGTTCATTACAAGATCCACGGATACGCCTAAACTTCAAATTAATCCATGCACTTGCTTTTCCACTCCTTGGTCTCTCTCCCCTGAAGTATCTGAGATTCCGAGGACTGTGGAATGGGTTTGGCATGAATCGGAGCTATTGTCTCCAAGAACTGCAATGTGAGCAAGTGGTGTGGGGGGGGTGGGGTGGGAGCAGCAGGCTGTGCAACACGGATGGAGGAGGACCACTTACCCCCTTGATGAAGGGCATGTTTTCAAGTCTAATTGTGAACGGAGGGGGATACCTGGGTGGCTCAGTGGTTGAGTGTCTGCCCTTGGCTCAGGGCATGATTCGGGATCTGACATGGAGTCCCACATTGGCCTCCTTGCAGGGAACCTGCTTCTCCCTCTGCCTGTGTGTCTCTGCCCATCTCCCTCCCCCCGCCTCCCCGTGTGTCTCTCATAAATAAATAAATAAATAAAATCTTTAAAAAAATAATTGTGAATGGAGGGAGAGAAAGAGGCACTGATGTGTTGTTATTATCTGCATTTTATAGCAAGGATGCTGAGCCTTAGCATGGTTGCATTGTCTGAATTTGTATAGCTAGAAAGTAGCAGCTTGAGGATTTAAATTCAAATTTTGCCTGTAAAGCTTATGGAAGTACATATCAGAGAAACCTCTTATTTCTTTAATTACCGAATAAATTTTTCTAGAGAAACTTACTCTCTTCTCACCCTCCCTGTCCACTTACTTCTCTTTCCTCAATGTCCTCTGAGAACTCCTAACCAGATGTTATATACACAGTAGGTGCTTTGGTTGAATGACATATTATGTTCTTTGAGAGAATCTAAACTACCTTGAATATTTTACCCTCTTTGACTCTTACAATAAAAATATACTTCAAAAATAATGATAATATGTGAATTTATACAGTGAAAATTGTATTCCATACAAGATAGCTTTCAAACACCATGAAATAAAATACTACAGTACTTAGAACTAGAGGCTATTAACCTAATTAGTGTACTAAGCATGAAATATAAATGATCATACTATATTGCGAAAAAAATAATTGAAAATAATAGCTAACTACATTTCAGAATTATACAAATGATACAATTATTTTATCTTATAAATGTTAAGATGACAGGAATATTGTTAAGTAAATGGATTAAAAAGATGAGTTTCAGGGAATCCTATAATTTTAATATTACCTGCTAGAATTGGGCATAAAGCTTTGAGTATAGTTTAAACCGGCTACTTTGGCTCAGGAAAAGCAAAGTTTGCCTTCCACTGCACTGCAGCATAGTTCCAGTACTTTCTTCTTCTGCTAGCCTAATAGGGACAGCACGCTTAGGAGTTCCAAGGAGAGGGTAAGAAGGGCAAATAAATACAAGGCAGACCAACTACAATTTACAGTGGTCTTTAAACATGGCTCAGATTTAAACATTAGAAAACAAAAAGGAAAACTCCACAGAGGGCGCAGAATGGAGACACTCTGTCAGAGCAGAAACCACACTTTTTTTGGTCATGCGTGCTTCAAACCAGCACAGTGTCTGATTGAAAACAGTTATTCAGTGAGGAAACAGTCAACCAACCAATAAAAGAATTACAAAGAGAGGCTGAGCAGCAAGGGTCCTTCTGATATATAAATCTAAGCATAATCTTTCCATGGCCTCCCATCACCAAGACAGAATTCAAATGCTATAGTGAGGCTATACCGGGGTCTGTGCCAGCCCCTGCCCGGTTGGGCAGTCACAGCCCTCACCACTGAGCTGGTGTCCCATCATAATGGGTCCTGGAAGGACCCCTAGACAAACACCCCTTGGGGGCCCTTAATGTCCTTAATTTTCTGACTCAGGCCTGCAGGTGTGCTCCTGTTCCCTCGTCAAGACGCCTCCTTGATGCTGTCCATGGTACCATTTTCTCCCCTTGTTTTTCCACTATGGTGGCACCAGAACACATACTCCACTAGAGCTCTGTGTGTGTGCCTTAGACTGGAAGCTGAGCCTGGCTTATCTCTGAACACCCAGCAGTTCACAGGGTCAGGCTGCTCTACAAAAGTTCTTTGGGTGAAAGCAGGAACAAAGTGCTGGTGAGAAGGAAAAGTATGAAGCTGAAATGGGGTGTGTAAAGAGGGTACTCTGAGAAGATCCGCTTTCCAAATTTCACCTTCAGCACCTGAAGCTGAGTGTCTTGGCACTAAAACAACTTGCTTTTTGGTTAAACAAAATTAGAGTTACTTGTTATTTGGCACAAGTGAGCTAAAAGAAATGACAGTTTCATCAATATTTTACTAATTTAAAACATTGTTTTCTGTTGAAAATGTCAGACTTGTAGAAAGATCTAGAATTATACATAATTCCCTAGATATTGGCATTTGTCACTTTTTAAAAACTGAATAATTTAAGAGAAATTTTGCAGAGATGAAGCCCCTTCACCTCTAAATATTTCAATTTATGCTTCCTAAAGACAAGAAATTATCTTAGGGAACCACAGTACAATTAACAACATCAGGAGACTAATACTGAGACGATACTATTAGCTGGTCTATAGATGTTTAGTCAGATTTGCCAATTGACTCAACGCCTTTTATAAGAAAGAAAATCCAAAGCCACGTGCTTCATTCAAGCCATCGTGCCTGCAGTCTTCTTTAACCTGGGACAGCGTTTGAGACTTTCCTTGAACTTCATGGCACTGACATTTTGTTAAGAGTGCAAGCCAGTTATCATACAGAATGTCCCCCATTTTGGGTTGATTTTATATGTTTCATCATGACTTTAGATTTGGGCTTTGAGCTCGGTGGCAATATCCTGGGAGGGGTGCTAAATTCTCCTCGGTGCTTGGTATCAGGAAGCACAGACTAGATTTGTGCATTTGTAGGTGATGTTAACTTTGATCCCTCGGCTAAAGGGAGATTTACCATGTTCCTCCACTTTCAAGTTCCTATTTCATCCTTTCTAATGAATTCTGTAGAGAGATACTATGAGATCATATAAATAACCGTCCTCATACTTTCACCCGCCACTTTTCGCGTGGCACTTCTCTGACTCAGTTATTATGATGCTGGTTGCCAAATGGTGAGCTTCTAATTTCATGACTTCTTTCACCTTTATTAGTTGCCTTTCTGCTATAAGGAAGAAGTTTTCCTTCTCAGCTATCTGTTTATGTTTTATGTCTAGCGTGAACTCATGGCGTTTTTATTCTATTCAGTGGGTTGCAAACTTTTACACTCATTTATTTTGATTCTCACATGGTCCCATATTTAGCTGGTGGGAGCCCCTCAAGCTGGCTTCTGAGTTTCACGGGTTTTTAATCTGCTTTCAGGTGGCTCTGTTTGCATCAACTATTCAATCTCACACTTTAACCTCACTGTTCTTTTTGTTGGAGTACTCTTGAAAAACCTATCTTAGAAGATTTTATTCTTTATAATCAAATTTTAAACAGTGAATTCCAATATTAATTTAGGACCATGAGTTACCACAACAGTTAAATATACTTTTTTAAAAAATTAAACCTGCTTTTTCTTTTTTCTATCTACTACTTTCATGATCATTTTATTTGTAGATTCAGAAGTAGTTCAATTTGCGAAACGATTACAGTTTCTGTCAACATAGGTAACGTGAAATAGAAAGTTGAACAAGTCATCCAAATCATTACAGTAAAACTCTACTTTATGTTTGATAAAAGTATTACTACCTTTCTGCTCTATTCTTGGTACTAAGTGTGTGTGTGTGTGTGTGTGTGTGTGTGTGTGTGAAGTGGGGAGCAGCAAATGGAAGAGGGCTGGAAGGTGGTGTGGCATAGGATTGCCTGCCTAAGAAATCTTAGAAGTCTACATTGATAAAATGTAAAGAACAATTATTCAACGAGGCTTCCTTTGTCTATATAAATATATTTGCCTCTAGAGAAGCGTTCGCAAGGTTCCTAGCATTTTAGCATTTAACCTCTAGTGTTTAAGGTTTTTAGGGCTAATTTTGACGGAGACATATAAACCCCTTAAAGCACATGGAAAAACAATACCTTTCTTTTGTGACTATCTTTTCCAACACTAGAGCTTTAAATGCAACTATAGCAGATACACACATAAAAATGGGTAGTCATGGTCCTCCGCAAGTCTTCCTGCCAGAATGCCTTGGTGTGGTGACAAAGGTATGTCATTGCTGAGCTCACCTCTTTAGCCCAGACTCCCAAGACCATGACACCATAGTGGATCCAGCTGAAACTGTAACGTAACTTCAGCAGGATGTAATTCCCCAAATCATCATTCAGCCACAGTTGTGTGTTAGCAGTTGTCCAGAAATTAGCTTACACGTTTACTTGCTGTTTTGCAGCTTTGCAGGCATGATGGAATAACCCCCATCTGCTTTCCCTGACCAGCAGAGGCCTTGCCTCGTTTGCTGGGGCTTCATTTCTGCGACTCTAAGAAGTTCAGAAAGTGGCATCCAGGGAAAAGACAGGCAACCGAAGCCTCCTGCTCGCACAATTGTAGTAGTGTCTGTGCTCCTGTCTGGCCTATCATATACCATTACAGTTGATCAAGCTTAAAAAGCAAACTCAGATTTTCAAGTAGAGCAGTCACTGGAGTACATTTATGGATCGTGTTCTTATTCCAATACAGTTCCCAGGGGACACAGTGCACAGCACAAGTAAGGTATCTGCTGCCTCCCTTCAATATAAGTTTTGCATAAAACAGAAATGCTAGTCTGTAAACAATATGAGTGCCTGTCATGCACACGGCAACCAGAAGGTGGCGCGGTCTCTCAACATTGACCAAGAGTTCTCAGCTCCACTGTTCAAGCAAATTTATTTGTGCAGAGAAGTGCTTCTTGCACTGTGTACTTACATTTATGCATTTGTGTCTGTTCCTGCTACATACACACCAACCCCTTCCTCTGCCTAGAATGAGAACTCTTTGCTTGTTTCCATTTCCTTTTCATCCTCTCCTCTTTGAAATTAATACTGCTTTGCCTTATGCATTAGAAGACTTGAATATTGCTCTTTGCTTATCTTCCTGTTAGAAGCATTTGGCTAATGAAATCTAAATGAAGCCTCATGATTACGTCTTATTTGTAACCAATTTTCATCCTCTGAAGATCTTAATTTTATATTCGTTCATTAAGAGCTTAGTTCAAATGATAATTAATTCTTCGGTCAAAATTAGCAAAATGAATAACACACATGGAGTGATATACATGCCGTTATTAAATAGGGCATTCTAAACTTCAGGTGTACTTAATATTGCATTTATATCTCAGATTCCATTATAAAGAAAGAACATTGCCAAGAAATTCACTAGTATTCTCCTTTCATTAAAAGAAAAGTGACAACCCTTTGTGTTTTATGAAATGGGTTTCATTAAAACGCATCAGAGGCTTTAATAGTAAAAAGGAACAATGTTTAAACAAGTTGTCAATATTTCACAGCAATTTGTGAATGCTGGCAAATAAGCATGATTTCGATACTTGAAAAGTACCCTTTTCAGAGCCACTAAGTGAACTCTGTGAGGAGAGTCACCCTTAACTTGCAAATGAAACAAATACACATTTTCTTGATGTACATTCTCATTTTTATGATTTCTTTCTGAGTCCTTTAGGCGGGAGATCCAGATAGAAAATGACCTCCTGTTTTCTGATATTCTTCTGTAAACTCTTTTCTTCTTACCCTTCTGTGCTTCCACTCCACCCTCTCCCCCACAGATGGGAATTTCTCTATAAGTTCTTCCTTTAACTTGGCCTTGGAGACATTGCCACCTTCTGCCCCCACCATCTGGCAACCTCCCTGCTTCTATACCACGTCCCCCCTCTTCTTCCCAATATGTCTGTCAGGATGCTTATTGGGAGGTGCAGCTCTCTCTGGGAAGCTTACTTAGCCCTTACATAATAAGCAGCATCTAAAATTAATTGAGCCGAACTGCCATTCAGTCTTGAGGAGTCCAAATAGCAACACAGGGAGGAATATGTATATGTTTGAAAATAGCCTAAGTTCTGAAGCAATATGGCTCATTCCTATGGGCATCCCATCCGACCATCCAACCAAGCACTCTCTCAAAAATATAAAATAAAATCACTAATCAGACAGATTCTAGATATTTCTCTCCTTATAGTATAGAGAAAATAGGCTTCTGTGAAGCCAAGTGGGTGAAATCTATAACTACAGCAGCTCTCTCATTTTTGGACATTTTAAAAACCTATTTTATATGTATAAAGAGAGAATCCCTCAGAGAGCCCAAAAGTTTTATATTATCCATCCTAACCTCAACCTGCCCTGCATTAGAATCAATAATGGTATTTTCTGCTTCCTCTCATGCCATTTCTACTCATGCCATAAAGAAGAGTAATGAAAGTTTAACCTCATACTGGCTCTATGACATTTTGAGTCTCCCTTCAAGTCTTGGAATATCCTAGCATATGCCCATCCTGGCATAGATCAGAGAACGGCAGGCTCAGGGGATGCCATATGGCCAGGAGCCTGCATGTTACACGGTGCCATGCTGGAGCCTCAGGTACCCCCAGCGAGGCTTAGATCTACTCTTGGTCTCCAGGGCCCAAACTGGATTGTTAGAAGCCCTTTGGGGGTGAAAGCCCTCCATGGTCACAGTCCATGGAGGGCTGTGAATAGTTACATCAGCCTGGAAATGGTTCAAGAGTCTACATTAATTGAACTGAATTGTCATCCTGTCAGATCAATCACAAATTAAAGCCTCTTTCTCCTCTAGGATAAGCAGCAAAGTGAATCCTATTTTCTTCTGTAGGAGTAAAGGGGAGACAATTCCCCACTCCCCCTTGGCACAGCCTGGGGGTTTTTAAGAGAGGACCCAAGAAGTTTGCCTCCTCCCACCTGCACAACACCAATAGATACATCACCCATAACAGATGAAGGATAAGATTTCAGGATTCCTTTCCTGGCATACAGTAGGCACTCAGTAATTTCAAAGTAAACATATTCTCAGATTCTTGAAGTTAAACATGGAGGTGAAATTTCATCCTGAAACTTCCCTTCTGCTCCCTCTTTTCTCTTCCCCATATCTTAGAGATTCTGGCTTTCTATTTATCTCCAGTGTCTATATCCAAAGTCACCTGCCTCCTTTGGGGGGTGGGGTGGGGTACGAGACCCCCAGCTCACAACAGTGGTCAGTTGAGGTCTTATATTGTTTCCTTAGAGAAGCATATCAATCCAAATCAACTATATTAAGATTTCAGAACAGTATCATATACCAATTCTTTAGGAGTAAAATGAGGGACCAAGCAGGTAGGGAAAGCACTCAGAATAAAATGGGAAATGGAAACAATGTGAGGGTAAGAAAGTAGGAAAAAGGTGGAGAGAGTGGAGTGAGCACTGTACTGGAGAAAAACCTGGCTAGTGATATTTTTTTAAGATTTTATTTATTTATTCATGAGAGACACAGAGAGAGAGAGAGATATTCAGAGACACAGGCAGAGGGAGAAGCAGGCTCCTCAAGGGAAGCCTGATGTGGGACTCTATCCTGGGACTCCCCGATCACTCCCTGAGCCGAAGGCAGACTCAACTGCTGAGCCACCCAGGCATCCCCTGGCTAGTGATTTTTAAAAATTTTAAACATTTAAAAAAATTCTACTGCTTTATTTTTCTCCCAGTGTTAATGGCATATAGTTGACATATAACATTGTAGTATTTTTAGTGTGCAACATAACAATTTGATATATGTCTATATTGTGAAAGGATTACCAGGATAAATTTAGTTAACACCCATTGCCACCAGTGTTTTTTTTTTAAAGGATTGCTTTCCAGTCTGGGCCTGAGCCCCCTCACTTATACATGTGCCCCTTCTTCTGAAAACCATTGTGCTGATTATATGGGTTGGCAGGTGAAAATGCCCTGGATTGGCCAGTGGTATGGTAAGCCCTCATGAAGGTTAGTTGTTATTTTTTTTCCCTATGGGCAAATCAAGATTATAAAGATGTCATATCTTTACAAATTAATTTTTAATAACAAATTAATTTTTAGATTTAGCAAAATTACAACAAAGACCCTAGTGGGATTTGGGGTAGAGAGAAATTAATAAAATTATTGAGTTAATCTGAAAGAAAAAAACTAATTAAGAACATTTACAAAAAAATGATTCAGAAAGAGGACTTTTTTTTACTTGTTATAAAGCAAGACTAATAAGGCAGCAGCAGTAGAGGAGGAATTATAGAGAAATCAGCAAATTGCATAGCCACTCTTTCAGCTGACCCAGCATAGCTCCTTTCACAATAAGGAAGTATCACATACCAAATGCTAGTTAAAAATAATTATGCAGGAGTAGGGGCGGGTGTGCGCCTGGGTGGCTCAGTAGGTGAAGTTCAGATCATGATCTAGATTGGAGCCCCACATCTAGCTCCCTGTTCAGCAGGGAGTCTGCTTCTCCACCTCCCCCCACCTGCTCTCTCTCTCTCTCTCTCTCAAAAAAAATTTTTTTTTAAATCTTTAAAAAAACTGGAAGTATCTTGGTTGTCATTTTCAGTCACTACTTACTATATCCCAAGGATTATGAACAGCGTTGTCAGGTAGAAAGGAAAGATCTCACTTCTCAGGGGAGGGACCAGAGCTTCCTGCTGTGATACACCCTCCCAAGCAGAGCACACACCTGACTTTGCTCTCACATATGCCTCTGGTAAGTGGTCATTTTAGTTAATACTCAACTGGCAGTGTAACGGGTATTAACTATGAAACAGGTTGGTCAAATTAAATGTAAAATTAAAACCAAAAAAGCTAGAAAATATAGGTGGCTATTTAGTTGATCTCAGGAATGTAAAGGGCTTTTTAAAAATTACTTTCTTTTTTTCCCAGCCTTACTGAGATATTATTGACATATATAACATGTAAGTTTGTTTTTTTTTTTTGTTTTGTTTTGTTTTGTTTTGTTTTAGAGAGAGCATGAGTGCAAGTAGAATAAGGGTAAGAGGGACAAGGGGCAGAGAGAATCTGAAGCAGTCTCCACACTCAGCCCGGAGATGGATATGAGGCTCATCTCACAATCCTGAGATCATGATCTGAGCTGAAATCAAGAGTCGGATGCTTAATCAACTGAGCCACCCAAGCGGCCCATAACACTTGTAAGTTTAAGGAATACATCGTGATAATTTGGTACCCATATATATTGAGAAATGATTACCACAATAACACCTCTATCCTCTCATGTAATTACCACTTTGTAAAGGGCTTTTAAGTATAAAAGGAAGAAAAAAAGTATAAAAGGAAGGAAAAGGAAAATTGATGGGATATACTAAGTTTAAAAAATTAACTTATTATACAAAAATGTCATTAAAAAATAAAAAGGCCATTGGAACATTGGGAGAAATATTTGCAAGAAAATATAACAGACACAGGACCACTATTCTAAATGTATAAGAGGTATTTGAGATCAGAAAAATTCTCCAAAGGAGCCAAAGGAAAAGTAGGCAATGAACATTAACAATATTCAAAAGCAAAAGAATTAATATGGTGGACAATAGATATTTGAAAATAATCAGACTCAACAAAATCAAACATACATTAAAACTTTTTTCAACTATCTGGTTATCAAAATTTTTTAAATTTCATAATGTAGGTAAGATAGCCATGTTTTCTGATGCACAGCAGGCAAAAGTATAAAAGGATGAACTATCTAAAAGCAATTTGATAATATATTTCATCAGATTTTTTTTAACCTTCTTAATTTTTAAGGCAGAAATTTCACTTTGAGAAATCTTCTCTGAGGAACTAGCTAAATATAGGTTAAGATTTTTTTATGTATATAGGCAGCTCAGCAGTTTAGCACGGCCTCCAGACCAGGGTGTGATCCTGGAGACCCGGGATCGAGTCCCAGGTCAGGCTCCCTGCATGGAGCCTGCTTCTCCCTCTGCCTGTATCTCTGCCTCTCTCTCTCTCTCTCTCTCTCTCTCTCTCTCTCTCCCTGCTCTGTGTCTCTCATGAATAAATAAATAAAATCTAAAAAAAAAAAGAGATTTTTTTTTTTATAAAATGAAAAGTAAACCAGAAGTAATGTCAATGCCTATAGAGGAAGGGCTCAATAGCCTTTATACATCTGTAGATGGAATATCACATTTCTACTAAAAATAATGTTTTCAAATAATTTTGGAAAAAAGATTGTAAGATGAAGTTAAGCAAATACAGTACGACTCTGTTATATGTGCAACACACTTTCAATTATGAAGCATATAGTCATCGTGAAAAGATAGAAGACTGGATCATTTTGAATTTCACATACTTTGATTTATTTTCTAAAAAGACTACAAAAAATAATCTTACTTTTATAATCTAAGAAGGTATTAGTTTTTTTTTTTGTGGTCTTAGCTTTTAGAAATAGAAAAGATGTATAGAGACAAAAAATAAAGACAAGTTAAAATATTAGGATGATCTGGAAATTACTTGAGATCATCAGCATGAGAAGGATAGAAATGCATTTAATTATGAAGTGTGGCAGGGAAGAGAGAGAGCCAGAAAGAGAATTTAAAAGCATAGACAGACCCTAAATGCTTAGACATGAGTGGTAATCCAGGGTCACACCCCAAAATTCACTGAGGCCCTAGGCATCTGAATTAAAAAGTGTCTAGGTTACCATTTTGCCTTCTCATTATGTAAATCCTCACATCTTAAAACTGGAAGCTAAACTCTGAGTAGCTTCAGAACAGAAAGTATGCTCTGGTTTGAAGCATTCATTACCAAAGCAGTATCACCCTGAGGGCGACAGGGAGTGAGTCCGGGGCTTCCTGGGCCAGAGGTCTCCACCTGTGTCAACATTAATTCCTCATCTCTGGTCTGACAATCAGGAGAGTGCTCTGTCCTGAAACCACTGACCTGAAAATTGTCCCTGTGGAACCTGTCATTCAGGTGTTATTCTGACGGCTTATGGGCTGCTTATGACATTCTTGGGAAACTGTGGTCACCTGGAGACCAGTGCCATGGTGTCCTCCAAAGAGAGGAGCTGCTGCTCAGCCACAGCACTTGCTCCTACCTTGGAATCTGAGCTCAGTGTTGCCCAATCTCCTAATTGTTTGTTTGTTTTAAAGATTAAGCTAACAATCTGGATTTTTAAAGTGATAAATTTCACCATTCCTAAAATTGACAATTAATTAAACATATTTAAGACTTGTGCTGGGCAACTCTTTGTGAACCAAACAGAACATGGCTGCAGGTCTTGCCCAGCCCAAGGGCTACAGTTTGAGACTTTAATAGCATCAGATGTGACTAAATGGTCTCTATCCTAACAATCAGGTGCCAGGCTTTGGGAGGGACCAGAGTTGTGAGGAAGAATAGGACAAGTTCTCTGCCTCTAGGGAGTTTCATATGTGGTGCAGGAGACAGAGTAGGTAAGCCAAAATACAATGATGTGGCATTATAGAGAACAAATTGAAGCACTACTTAATAACACAAGAGGTAGTTCTGTCTGAAGAGAATCAAGGAAGGCTTAATGGAAGAGATGGCACTAGATTTGAGTGAGCTCTGGGATTCCCAAACAGGAAATACCATAGAGTTTAGTTTGCTGTCTTAAGGCAAGTGTTCATTTGAACTGAACCACAAAGTCAAGCCTTTTATGATCCACAACAGTTTTCTTAAGAGTGAAAAACAACTCCAACCTAAAAAATAATAAAAGCAAAACGAAGGAAACAGTGGACAAAGAACAGAAGTGGACCATGTTTAAAGGACTGAAAACAAAAATGAAAGAGAGTTTTAAAAAAATATGAACAGATGAGAAGCTGTAGGAAACAGAATAGGTACTTCGGAAGACATTCAGTAAAATGAGAAGTGAGTTCATACTGACTTCCAAAAATGCCTTAAAACTCTGGGACTTTCTGGACACTTGATTCCTTTCAGAGGAAAGGTGGACAATATGGGAAGTGAATGGTCTCTCAGACTCAGTTATCTCCCTCTAGCAAGGAGGAACTGTGATCAAAAATATTAATACCTATGGAGTTTTCTCCTAGGATGTAGACTCTTCATAACTAATGCTGCACTGCAAACTCTAAATGCTTAGTAAGTGTGGTTATAATGTTTTCCACATTGAGCTATTCTGGGGACAAACTTTTCACTTAATGTCCTAATTAAGTAATCCCAATCAAATATTTGTGGCATTAATCCTTTGGTCCCAGCAGTGCTCCAGGAGGCATATTATCCCTGGCTGGATCAGCCTGTGTGCTGCACACTCAGTAGAGGGAAAAGAAGACTTATATGAATAGAAGTGGTTACTCCATTCTTACATACAATTAGCTCATAATTATCCTTCAAAAGCAAATACGATTACCCTTTTCACTCCGCACATAATTCTTAGGTTGAATATTGCCAAGTTGGGACTTGTGTTCCATTTCAAGGTTTCCCTTGATGCTAATTTTAACCTGAATTCATCTGGATAAAAACATCTGTGAGACAAGAAAGGGACAGCAGCATGATATTCCCTGAACACCTCCCTTCTAGAAGAGAAAAATGCTAGTACCCAAGGATATCATGTTGGTCAGGATGGGCTAAGTTATGTTGCAATAACAAATAATCCTTAAACCTCAGTGGCTTAATATAACACAAATGTATTTCTTACTCACATTTCATGGGACAAAGTTTGCGTTCACATTCTCTGCTCACTGCAGAGAAGGGAAGAGTTTGTGGGGAATCGTGTACTGTCTCCTAAAGCTTCTGTCCAGAGATCATCCAATCACCTCTTTCATTGGCTAAAGCAAATCATGCTAATTTTTAAAAAATATTATTTATTTATTTATTCATGAGAGATACGGGGGGGGGGAGGAAGAGAGAGAGAGAGAGAGAGAGAGAGAGAGAGAGGCAGAGACATAGGCAGAGGGAGAAGCAGGCTCCATGCAGGGAGCCTAATGTGAGACTTGATCCCAGGACTCTAGGATCACGCCCTGGGCTGAAGGCAGGCTCTAAACCGCTGAGCCACCCAGGCGTCCCAAATCAGGCTAATCTAACCTCAGCATGGGCAGGGATGTGCAACCCTACAATATACCTAAAAGGGGAACTGGAATATTTAAGAACAACTTTCATGGCTATCGTAAACATAATCCCTGATGAGAGAAATTCCCTCTTCAGGTTACTACAAAGTATAAGCTAACAGCCACTAGGTCATTTGATCCATGTCCCAACTTATCACTCAAAAAGGAGACAGAACTTAGAGATACAAAAATGAAAAACTTTTCCTTTTCCTCAACAAGTCTACAGACCAGGGGCAGGGAGGGAGATGATGATATGCACATAAGTAATCCCAATAGTTTGTAATTGCCAGAATGGAGAGAAGCACGGGACCAAGGGGATCAAGGGAAGGGGGAAGGATTAAGAGATGTATTGGGGCACCTGGGTGGCTTAGTGGTTGAGCATCTGCCTTTAGATCGGGTCATGATCCCGGGGTCCTGGTATCGAGTCCCACCTCAGACTCTTTGCTGAGAACCTGCCTCTCCTTCTGCCTATGTCTCTGCCTCTCTCTGTGTGTCTCTCATGAATAAATGAATAAAATCTTAAAAAAAGAGAAAGAGATAGATGTGTAGAAGATATCAATGAGAGCAGTCATGATTGATAGTGGGCACGAAAAGAGAAACAAACAAATCTTGGATGCTTGCCAGGTTTCTGATTTGGTTAGTTGGATAGATATTGGTACAGTAATCAAAAAAACAAACAAGAAAAAGATAACAGTGTTAAGAAAAATCTTGGGCAATAGTAGGGAGAATGTATAAATTCCATTTGATCCAAGTTGTCCTTGAGTACTGAGGAGATTTAAGCAGAGAGGTCCAGTCAATGCTTAAACATAGAGGGCTGGGCTAATGGCAACTCTTCACATTTAGTTGAGCAACTACATATTGAGGGCCTAGTATACAGAGTACTTTGCAATATGGATACCAAGATAAAACACAAGCTCTGCTACCAAGGAGTTACTTCCAGTAGGAGCAAGAGACACATCAACAGATGATAGCCCTGGACGATGGTACTATTATAAGTTGTGTAGAGTGCTCTGGGAGACCAGCAAGGAGGCTTCTACATAAGGCTAGACGGGTGATGGTGTTCACTATTCAAGAAAGTCTTCTTGTAGGTGAGCCTGAGCTGGCTGTAGGAAGTTGGATCCAAGCACTTTGGACAGAGAGGATCTTTAAAACTAATAAAAATTTATTTCAAATATAATTTTCATTCCTAAATTTTTAATTTGCAATTTCTATTTCTCTTCTGGGAATGCTTACTTTTCCATTTATTTCAAGTGTTTTTGTCTTGGCCTCATGGAATATACATGTAATAGCTGCTTTAAAATCTTTGCCTGATAATTCTAATATCCAGGTTATCTTCATTGGTACCTGTTGATACCCTTTGGAATTAGTCACATTTTCCTAGTTCTTTGTAAATTAAATATATATTTTTTAAAAATATATATTTTTATTATATCCTAGACCTTTTTAAAAAATTTACTTTAATTTAATTAATTGACATATAGTGTGTTATTAGTTTCAGAGGTAGAGGTCAGTGATTCATCCGTCTTATATAACACCCAGTGCTCATTACATCAGGTGCCTTCTTTGATGACCATCACCCAGCTACCCCATCTCCCTGCCCCCTTCCCTTTAGCAACCCGCAGTTTGTTTCCTATAGTTAAGAGTCTCTTTGGTTTGTCTCCCTCTCTGATTTCATCTTATTTCATTTTTACCTCCCTTCCCCTATGATCCTCTGTTTTGTTTCTTAAATTCCACATATGAGCGAAATCATATAACTGTCTTTCTCTAATTGACTTATTTCTCTTAGCATAATACTCTCCAGTTCCATTTACATCATTGCAAATGGTAAGATTTCATTTTTTGATGGCTGAGTAATATTCCATTGTATATATATCCTAGACATTTTTAACATTGTGTTGTTTAGATCCTAAACCTCATTAAAACCCTTGGAAGAACATTGATTATCTGTATTAGCAGGGTTTCAACCAACTTATTTTCAGATTACAATTTCTGTCACACCTTCCAGGGTGATGGTTCCAATATCAGCTAAGTTGTTAAAACCCTACTTTGGGTCTGCTGTAAGCACATGCCACTCAGGGATTAGTCTGGGACCCAGGTGATGATTTAAATCAAAGCTCAGTTCTCAGAGCCTTTGCTGTGCTCTCTTGGGTCTATCCTAACTACAGCTCAAGAGCAAGCCTGGAAGTCATCCTTATTCATTCACAGAATTAGGGGAAACACTTCTCCAAACTCTCATCTCCAGAATTTTCCACATTCTCTTTTTTTGGAAAGTACCCATTTCGCTGATTCTCTGGCCAAAAAGATGGAGTTTATCTTGGTTTTCAGCTGCCATTTTGTTACTGCATAATTCCCATGACTATCGCCACCCCAGACAAATTAGGGAGAAAAAGCAAAAGCAAAAGAAAAAGAAAAAGAAAAAAAGAAAAAGGAAAAGGAAAAGGAAAAGAAAAAGAAAATGGAATGCTCTTCTCTACTCTCCCTTTACCCAATTCCCAAACTCAGGAGGATACCATTTTTTAGCAGAGTTTAATCATATAGATCTGCTGCCCACCACATGGGCTCCATTGGGAGCCCAGCCTTGCAAAACCATGAGAGAAAAAAAATGGTAGCCCCCCCCCCAAATTTTGTAACTCATAAAGGGCTATAAGCCAGTGTTCTGGCTGAAAAGACAAAATTTATCTCAGAATGTTAGATATCCATGGTACTGCTGGGTCAGGTCCACTGGAGGACTGTCTTTGGCTCGAGTTAATGAAAGAAGAAATAAGAATAAAACAGAAACTCATTGACTACCCATATGGATCAGTTTTCTGTGTTTTGACTCCTCTCCCCAGTCTGCCTGCTTTTGTCTATTTTTTCAGAGGCCTGGGAAGTTGTTTTTTTTTTTTTTTTTTTTTTTGTATTTGGAATGGAGACTTTAGTCATAGTCAGTAGGGAAGGTAGACTATAGTTGCCTTACTCCATCTTAGCTGTACCGGAAGTTCCAAGAAGGAGTGAATTAAATACTAAGAGAAATTCTAAGTAAAATTAAGAGTCTAAAAATTATTTATTTGATCTGGCTCTAGTATTGAAGGCTTATATACATTCACTGGCATGTGGGGTCAGACACAGGACTGCAGTGAAGTGAAGGGGGAATGGGTGTGAGTTATCTAGTTTGGCTGTGGGGGAGGGTGGGAACAAGAGCAGTATGAGTGGTGGATGAACATTTAGGAACATCATTAAAGGAGGGAGGAGACAGTATGTACCCAACGGTTAAGGTCCACTGACAGATTTGCTGGTGGTAAGATGAGGTTATTCTTGCTGATTTTCTACTTCCTCTCATGACATAGTAAGTGAAGTTATCAGCTGAGAATCAGGAGAAGGAGGAGTTCTTGAAGATTCAAGAAGAGAAATGTTCAATAATGATCTTGCTAAGAAAAAGGAACTTTCCAGAGAAAGACTGTAGGATTGAGAGGCAGTGGGGGAG
Source organism: Canis lupus baileyi (assembly GCF_048164855.1). Classification (NCBI taxonomy): domain Eukaryota; kingdom Metazoa; phylum Chordata; class Mammalia; order Carnivora; family Canidae; genus Canis; species Canis lupus. The sequence continues at coordinate 29,166,278 of NC_132854.1, forward strand.
GGCCCACCATAGTTTGTGGTGCTAACCTGAAACTCAAATTCATCTATCACCTAGCTCTATAATTTCTTACCTTTCTGTTCTCTAGTGGCTTCCACCTGCAATCCATATCTACAGTCCACAGCTGTGGTGGCACACTCTACCCTGGGGTTATCCAGGCTGGAGTCCCAGCAGAGGCAGGCCTGTGGGAAACAACCTGAGGATGAGTGGTGCTAGGGATTGGGTCCCGCCAGGGAGAGGTCATTCTCAAGGTTATTCAGTGTATCATAGTGCCATAGAAGAAGGAACACAGTAGTTAACAAGGAGACTGAGGCCCAGACTAGAAGGAAATTCACCAGCCACCAAACTGATGTTGCTTAGACAGAGACATAAAGGGGTGACGAGTCAGACTACTAATAAATCAGGTCAAGAGTTTATAACTGAGGAGTGAGAAGAGAAGCACAAGTCAGGAGGCTCAACCCTACACCACTGGGGATCTAGTGGGTCTTTCTTTCCACATCAACTGCCATACAGAGTGGGGATGGATACTTACAAATAAGCAACTCAGAACTACCGCACCTCTATAATCAAACTATAACGTTCTACACTCTGGCTGTATTGTGTTATCCTTTACTGTTATTATGTTTGCCATTTATCTTCCTCAATGATTCTAATCCCACAGTTTAACCCCACAGTGTTCTCAATCTATCAGCCTGTCATGGCAGCTCATGGTTTGCTTCCAGCTTGACACACTGGCCTTCCATTTCAACCTCTCTTCCTTGGTACCCACAAAGGTCTCACTCCATTTCCTTCTTTACACCATCCTGAAACCAGTTCCCCTTCACTGTAGATCAACCCAGTACTCCGACCTTTCTTTCCAGCTGAAACACCTTCAAAATATATCACCAACTGGTCACCGTTAGTCATGTCACCTACCCTGATCCTTGGTTCATACCAACTCCTTCTCCCTCCAGGGCCACCACAGCAGCCTCCTGCCTAACCTCCCTCTTTATACCCTTGACCGTGACTAGTATCTCAAATACTTGGTTATCCACACAGCAGTCAGAGAAAACTTTCTGTGGTTTTTTTTTTTAATATATATTTTTTTAAATTCATGAGAGACAGAGAGACAGAGACGTAGGTAGAGGGAGAAGCAGGCTCCCTGTGGGAAGCCTGATGCCAGACTCATCCCAGGACTCTGGGACCATGACCTGAGTGAAGTCAGATACTCAACCTCTGAGCCACCTAGGCGCCCCCTGGAGGGAATTTTCTAAAACAAGCTCATTTACATGATTTTCCTGCTATAACTCTTCAAAGGCTTGCCATTTTCATTAGGGCTCTGGCCTCCTTTATTTTACCCTATGACCTGACCCTTCTTAGCTCTTCTGTGGTGGCTCCTCCTTTTTCCTCCTTCCCTCTTCTTCTTCCACACTAGGCTTCTTGCCATTTCTTGAAAATGACAGGCTAATTCTTCCTACCTCAGGACTATTATACTTTCCATTCCCTCTGCCAAGGATTTCACACAACTTCTCCCATTTCATACAGGTCAGGCTCAAATGTGACCCTTTATGTAAAATAACCTGCCCCTTTATTACCATCTCTGCCTTTACCCTGCTCAGTTTTTTCATTGTGCTTATCACACTAGACCAGCCCACACCAGACCAGAGCTTCTGAAAGGCAAGACCTTAAAACTATCTTGTTTAGCTACTAGATCTGTAATAGGTAAAACAGTACCCAGCATACAACAGAAACCGGATAAATACTTGTTAGATCTGTTGAATTAGCAGCATGAAAGTTAATGGTGAGAGTCAAGGTGGGGATGAACGTCAATATCACACTATGAGTGGAGTAGAAAATAACTTTATCATTTCGAGAAAAAAGATTGAAGTATAAGTTGTTATTGCACTTAAAATGTTTTATAAGAAATCTGTATTAAAATATGCCATATATTTGATTTTAGAGTTGGAGGTCAACAGAACCTGTTAATAAGGTTTGCAAGTATCTTTTGTGTCATCCTCAGTTCTACAAGGAGAAGGTTGCACTGTTGAAAGATAAATGTAAGTAGCTTAAGCAGAAGTAATTAGGTGTATTTTTCACTTTCTGTGGTCCAGATTTGGAATAGTTCCTAGGCATGTGAAATTAGTGACAAGGGAAAAAATGTAAATATATAGCTAATGCAACAAATGTCACACAAATATTTTACTCTGTGCAATGTTTATCATTTTAATCCACTCCACATATCCCAACAGGAAATCTTCAAAATTTATCATGGTTTTTCTGTGTTTTAGAGGAAAAAATAGGGAGTTAGCTGGTATAGGAAGGCAGAGCTTGGAAACTGGAGTGTAATTAGAAAATGAAGAAGCCAAGCTAAGACAGACAGCCTCAATGTCTTCATTTATAAAATATTCAGATTACACTAGACATTCTTTTTTTTTTTTTTTTTTTTTTTTTACACTAGACATTCTTGAAGGACTTTTCAAGCTCTTTGGTTCTAAGTGTTTGAAAGTCCATGGTAAGGGTTGTGTGGATCAGCCACTACTTCAAATTGACATCAGGCAGATGTTCACTTAATCACGCTGGTAAGGAAGCCAAGTGACTGTCATTATTATCATTAATAAAAGGGTTATTGGGATGTCTGGGTGGCTCAATCAGTGAAGCATCTGCCTTCAGCTCAGGGCATGATCTCAGGGTTCTGAGATCGAGCCCCATGTCAGGCTCCCCACTCAGTGGAGTGTCTGCTTCTTCTTCTAACCTCTGCCTCCTCCCCCCCGCTCATGCTCTGTCTCTGTCTCTCTCAAATAAATAAAAATCTTAAAAAAAAAAAAGGGTTATTGACTGCGCCTATTCTGGAGATCCACAGATAAGCTCTACACAGTGCCAGGTATGAACATGCGGTTCTCCGAGTGTGGTCCCCAGACCAGCAGCACCGCCAACTTGTTAGAATGCAAATTATTGGGCCCCACCCCAGACCAAATGAATTGGAAACTCAAGGGATGGAGCCCAGCAGCATGTTTTCACACACTCACCAGGTGATTTGGATGCACACCGCTATTTGAAGATATTGAAGTAAGTGAATCTTAAAGAAGGTACAAAAAGAATACAATGGACAAAGAGCTTTCCAGGACTTCTGAACCTTGTCTCATAAACAGGAGTTTGGACAAGGTTGGGAAGGTATTTCCAGGCAGAGAAAAAGGTCAGAGAGGTAGGGAAGACCTGACAGGTCCCAAGACTTACAGTGGCTGTGTGGGCTGGAGGTAGCAGGGCACACTCTTTCCTGGGTACCCTTCCATTCTCTGCTCCGTGGTGCCAACACATGTTGCAGTGATGAAGGGATCAAGTGAGGATGCAGCTGGAACAATGAAAGCTAGGGCCTTTAAACTGGCAGCCTGTGGGCCAAACTGTGCTTGTACATGGGCTATGTGAGGTTGGCACAGCGTTACAAAAATAATCTTGAGCCGACGTTTAGTGATTAGTAGTTTCAACATTACAAAAAAAAAAAAAAAAAAATCTTGGGGCAGCCCAGGTGGCTCAGCAGTTTAGCACTGCCTTCAACCCAGGGCGTGATCCTGGAGTCCCAGGATCGAGTCCCACATTGGGCTCCCTGCATGGAGCCTGCTTCTCCCTCTGCCTGTGTCTCTGCCTCTCTCTCACTCTCTCTCTCTGTGTATGTGTGTGTGTGTGTGTGTGTGTGTCTCATGAATAAATAAATAAAATCTTAAAAAAAAGAAACATAAAAAAATCTTTATTTTTTGGCTTTTATTAAAGAAATGCACTATTGCTTTTTTGCCCATGTCAACGTGGCAACAATTTGTTGTTGCTAGGAACAGCTGCAACTTTGTGTTGTGTGGTGCCTTCCCCATTTCTTTACAGCCCCTCCACCTCCTTTCCTATCTCCGGGAATCATCACCCTAGGACCGAACTTGTTCTCTGCTTCCATGTTTCAAAGATGACACATGTAAGGAGGACCAGAAGTGTTGACTCTTTCCAAATAAATGGGAAAGGGCTTATTTGGAGGGAGAGGGGGACTATTTCTACATGGTTGGTCATGATTGCAAAGAAACTTATAAACAGAATTTAATAGGAGTAAAAATGAAAGTGACAAACTCTGTCTTGGCAAGGCTTCACAAATCAGACCTGTTTCTTTGCAAACAGAAAAGGGCGTTGAAGAGTGAAGAGGAGTTTTCAAGATGAAAATTAACCCCTCTGACAGTCATCCTTTCCATAAAACGTGGGGTCTGAGGCAATTTATTATTTTAGACGTGTGCACCTTTTTTCTGTAATTAAAATAAATTGATAATCTCTCATCATGGGGCCACATATTATATGGCCATGTTGTTCAAGGCTACGTTTTAATTACCCTGGCCTGAGGCCCTCCTTGAGCCCAGGGGTACCTGGAAGTCCTTTTTAATAAGGAGTTAATGCTCAAGGCTCAGTGCAAAGCCATAGCCACTCTCATTTGAAAATGACGAGTGGAGATACATTCCATAAATCAAAAGCCTGAGGAAAAATAGTTAACCCAATATGTTCTGAGCTTTTCTGTGCTTCCTTGAGGGGGTTCATTATGAATGAATACTTTGCTAGGTCACTGAAATATTTAAAGGCGAGAAGCAAAAAGCATCAGACTCTAACCTTGTGTGCTTATGTATGTGTATTTTTTTTTTTTAAACCAGTGCATTCCTTAAAAAGGCGAGGGCAGAGCAGCCTTCCTGCAGAATCCTGGCTGGCCTCCTAAACAGAGGCAGAGGTAGCAGGTCCCCCTGCCATTATGTAATTGGGAGGTCCTGCAGCTGCAGCAGTGCTTGCTGGCCTGGGGTGGGGGTGGGGGGATGTAGTTCAGATCTAGATGGACACAAATTCCTCATGGGGGTGCCCGATTGTGGGTCCAGATGGCCTGTGCCAAGTGCTGCGCAGGTGAGCCAGTGTACACCTGCTGGAGACGCCCCCGTGCCAGGGACAAGCTCACAGCGCCACTCAGCCTGGTCTGTTTGTGTGTTTGTCGTCGAGCGCTTTGCAACTAGACAGGGAGAGTGTAACGGCGTCCCCTCATAGCTGGAGGCCTGGAAAGAGGATGTAAGTGTGATTACTGCTGACAGCTAATGGAGCATCGCCGTTAGAGCCCGTAGTGGAGATGCTGCTTTTGGATGTCAGCTACTTTGGTTCCTATCCCAGAAAATTTCTCATAGGGAACTGATTGATCTTTCAAACAAAATGACTGGAGAGGCCAAGTTGTTTCTACCTCCTTCTTTTTAGTTCCTCATCCTTAAATCGCAAAGACAGATGGCAGTGTAGAGGTGAAATGTTTGCTGGCAACGGAAAGGCGTAGAGGGAATGCCCAGAGGTCTCTGCCATCACCTTGTCTTCTGCGGAGAGAGCAGCTTCCGGCTGCGAGAGAAGGGAGAGCACAAGGCAGCACGTGTGACATGCACACGTCTGAACACACACTGGCCTACGAGATTTATGCATACTCGGCTCAAAGTGGTTCACGAGATGCGCCCCTTAGCTTCTCTTGATGGCATCTACAGTTTATGTCAATGGCGATCACTAGAATAGATTTGAGAAGAACATAAGAATAAAATAAACATTTTACGTAAGAAGTGATGTAGCCCATGTGACTGTCACCCCTACCTTCCTGCACTTGCCCTCCTGGGCCGTGCTGGTTCATGCTTCCCTTGTGCTCCCTGGGACTGGAAATCCTTACATAGCTTCACACTTAGGCCTCTATTTTGCCATTTAGTGCAAATCTCAGCTCAGGAAAAGTTTCCCCAAGTAACTGCAATTTACTGCAATTATTGTATTATGATTATCTATATATGTAACTGACTCCTCAAACAGTGAGCTCTCGCTCTCTGTCTCTCTCTCTCTTTTTAATAAATTCAACCAGTATTTATTAAGCTGTTATGTGCCAAGCAATATAAGTACAAGGAAAGCATGGGTAAATGAAGTACTAAACAAGCCAACAAATGCAGGCACTGATCATTTCAAATATCGACAAGCGGTGGGCTACAGTTGTTGGTCATTTAGAGGTGGAGCAGGGAATCCCTGGGTGGCGCAGCGGTTTGGCGCCTGCCTTTGGCCCAGGGTGCGGTCCTGGAGACCCGGGATCGAATCCCACGTCGGCTCCCGGTGCATGGAGCCTGCTTCTCTCTCTGCCTGTGTCTCTGCCTCTCTCTCTCTCTCTCTTTGTGAAGACTATCATAAATAAATAGAAATTAAAAAAAAAAAAAAGAGGTGGAGCAGGGGTCGAAGAGGCTTCAGAGGAAACTGAAAAGTACTACCCACCAGGTAAGAACATTCTAGGAAACAAAGTTCCCTGCAGGACAAAGGACAGAATGCTCAATTTTACCAGCTGCATGCTTCCCAGTTTACCTTGGGCAAGGAGATATCAAGAAGGATCTTACTCAGAATATTTCAGTGGAGTGGTAGGAACCAAGACGCTCCCAGAAGGGGGTCTTTCTTACCTTTGTTGTCTAGCACATAGTAGGCACTTAATAAACAGTGACTGAATATATGAATTTCCTGTTTGCCTAGCCCAGCCCATGCGGATTTGAATTTCATTTCTAGACCCTTTTGTATTCTATATAAGCATCTTTCATAGCAATGACATTTTGTACCTTTAATTATTTACATCTCCCCCTACTGGACCATATATTCCTTGAAGGAAGGGGGGTTTTGTCATATTCATCTTTGCATGCTGAGAACCCAGCCCTGTTTCTAGAATATAGCAGTCATTCAGTTAATAAATATTGGATGAATGAGTATTTATTAGATAACAACAATCATTGCTTCATTTTTTTTTCTAAAACCAGCTAAAATTTTCAGGCCAATCGAAGAATAGACTAAGCAGAGGGCGTCTATTTCAATAGAAATAGCTCTTAGATGATACAGTTAACAACAGACATAAAGGAGCAAAATTTAGACATCTTCCTTTTAGGAATCAAATTTATAAACTGCCATTCTTATCATCAGAATAGGAGCTAATGTTTACTAATGCATATTGTTTGGTGCATCCTGTGCTAAATAATATATATACTTACATGTTTCATTTTGTTTCATTTTCAGAGCCATCTTAATAGGCAAGTAATGTTATATTCCCATCCTAGAGATGAGAAAACAAAGGCTTGAAGAAAATTAAAACTTGCCAGAGATCATATAAACCATTGTGTGACTCAAGAACTGGATCTTTTGGGGATCCCCGGATGGCTCAGCAGTTTAGCACCTGCCTTTGGTCTGGGGCATGATCCTGGAGTCCTGGGATCAAGTCCCACATCAGGCTCCCTGCATGGAGCCTGCTTCTCCCTCCTGTGTCTCTGCCCCCCGCCCCCGTGTGTCTATCATAAATAAATAAATAAATCTTAACAAAAAAAAGAACTGGATCTTTTGCCACCAACTTCTTCTGCTCTTAGGCAGAACTCTGAGATAGGATTTTTAATGATGCGGGTGGAAGGCATCATCACTCAAATCTTTACGCAAACTGTAATGAACTTCAGTTTTATCTAAAAAAAAAAATCCCAATTCCAACACTAATAAAATAGCTCTCGGTCACTGTGAACTTACTGAATCCAACGCACTGTGCTAGGCACTTACGGCTATTCCTTCAAATCCCTGAAGGATAGATATTATCTGCATCTCAGAGTAGAAAAATGAGGCTCTGGGCAGTTATGGGATGCTGCCTAGGGTCACAGAGATCATCAGTGGTGAGGAGAGGATTTCCCACCCCAGAGTCCAGGGCGCTCCCACAGGCCATGGTATCTTCCCTTACCCTCAACTCCAGCTCGGCCCCAAGTGACCAAAGCAAACAAAAAAGAAGCAAAACCCAACACCACCTAAACTGGGATAAAACCAAAAAAAAAATAACAATAAAAAAAAAAAAAAGAAAAGCTCAGCACCGAGCACAGCTAAGCACCTGCCCATTAAAAAAAAGTCCAGAGGCTGTTTTTAAGCAATTAATTCTCCAAGGCACGCGGGGCGTCCACGAAGTCTTGAAACCCAGAAAGAATCCGGACAGAGTGTTTCCATCTCAAGTAGCATCCCCCCCTTCTCCCTCCGCCCCCCCCCCACAGCCCCCGCTGGGGCGCGCATTTGCTTCCCGGTCCCGGGGGTCCCGGGGGTCCGGCCGACGCGTGGCTGAGCCCGGGGGCCGCGGGCCCTGACTCGGCCCAGGTCGGGCAGCTGCTGCCGCTCGGCGTCTGCCCAGGGCGCGGGGCCAGCTGTCTCGGCCCGCATGACACCGCGGTAATGCGAACAACTGGAAGCAATAATGTGTCTCCCCATTTGCCTAACAATGCCAACATGGACAATAACTCAGAAGACTGAAGATTTGTGCTGTAATTTAATAAACCCCATGCACATTTCTACAATTGAGTATCACATCTGTGCAATGGATCCTAGAAGTGTAATATTCTTTTATAAGGGACCATTAACCAATCTTAAGTTTATAGGTTTCCTTAAATCTTTTTCATCAGCTGTTAAACTACAGTAAAGAGAAAATTGCCTCTTATGAGACAAGGGATAGTAAAATACAAAGACTGTGATTAAACGTCAATCAATTAAGGATTATAATATAATAAAATGCTGACTGATGATTAAAATGAGCCCATTCTAGGAGGATTGTATAAGCAATATTAAGAATTATTTTTAAAAGTCAGTAGTATAAACTTCAATTAGATCACATTATCTACGAGTCCTTGCTCTGTATGAAGAAAAGATTTATAAGAAGTGTTCCTCAGGTACAAAGATCCCAAAACCGGCATTGAATGTCTATGCTTAAAAAGTATTTTTTTTAGCTTCTCATTTTACTATTCCCCAGTCTCCCGAATTTTAAATTCTTCTCTGTACAGAATAAGTAATGGCATTTTTGTTTCAGCTATTTTTCCACCAGTGTGTGCAGCTGGGCAGCAGTTTATGAAAATGGGTTGTGTAGTAAAACCACCAAACAAACAAACAACACTGCAATTGAGGTAACAAAACACTGCCTAGAACTTAGGGCCCCAGAAAGGAGCTCTGGGATTGTTTGTAAAACTTTGCAATCTAAGCCTTCCAGAAATGGTCCCTTACAGAATTTCTTTCTCTGAAGGTCAGATTACACTTCTGCCTAGGAAGAGATTGCCTGCTGCAGAAGTGTTGCAAAGTGATCCAGAGCGATCCACTTTACTTATTTCTGTCTGCTATTGGCCACACATCTTTCACTGTGAGCTTCTCCACTAGGGTTAGAGTTCTGATGGAAGATCCACGCTAACTACAGGAGGCTTGACAGCCCAGCAAAAAAAGAAAAAAGGAAAAAAAATAAGAGAGGCTTCTTCCTCTTTTCTCTTGCTGCCATATTTTTTCTCTAAGTATATTATTAGCAAGGGAAGGGGCCTTTTTTTTTTCTATGTTGAGATGCTCCATCCTCAGACCTTCTCTTCTACATTGCCTTCTCAAAGCAGTTTTCCTGCTACACTGCTTGTACCTGGTCCCTTTGGAGCTCCAAGGGCATTCAGACTCCTGCCAGTTTGCAGGGAGCATTTGAAGCTTGTTACAACAGCTGGCTTATATGAGCCTTGAAGGAAAAGCATGCATACACGTGGCAGCACAATTAAAGTGCTAAAGCAGCTGGCAAAGTAAGTAGAGACCAAACGGTGCAGGTAACTCACGGCTTTGCTAGAAACTGTGCTGGAGAAGCCTTGCATGGCAGACAGAAGCATAATTAATGAATAAATCCCAGTGCAGCCTGGCTTCTGCACTTACCACTCTATGGAAACTATTCTGGTAAAGGTCACCAGTGACCTTCGAGTTACCAAGTTCATGGATGCTTTTTAGTCAATGTTTTCCTAAGCATCTCTGCGGGACTTGGCAGGACAGTTGAGTGAGGAGCAAAAGTCACACACTCACCAAGTGACAAAGCTGGAGTTTGAAACAGGTAGGTTTACCCCTAAACTCAAGATCTTTCCTTTGAAACTAACTGCCTCTCGACGTTTCACAGATATTATAAGGCAATGGTGAATGGGAGAAGTGACAGTCCTATTTTCTCTTCTTTGTAGCACAGACCTAACATGACAGTAATAGTATTTTAAGAAGGCACAGAGCCACAAAGACAAAGAGAATGGGAAAAGAGGTGGTAGAGGACAGATTTCAAGAGATGTTTGAAAGATAAAAAGAGGCAAATATCCAAAGTGCATGCAGGGCTTACAAGAAAACTTCATGGAAAAATCCATGATTAGTGGCTAGGAGAGATTTTTAAAATATAGAATAGAATAGAGTAGACTAGGATAGAATAGAAAGAAGAATAGAAAAGAAACAAACCAATGTGCCCCACGGAACAGGCCCTGGGGATACCAAGTCTTAGGGAAGTGCAGGGGTGAGATACGTGAAAGGAATCAAGGTTGATTGAATGCCTATAGACAGGAATTGCTGCTCTGGATCACCACCCCTGCCCCCTGGAACAGAGTTATTACTTCTCTTCACCATCCCAAGAGACAAACTGAAAGCTCAGTCACCGAACAAATCCAGCCAGTAAAAGACTTCAGATTTGGGGCACAGATACATGAGTAGAGTGAAGCTGGGGGCTGGAGAAGAAAAGTAGAATTCGGTGCAACAGAGGATGGAATTCCCTGCCTCTCCACCCTGTTCCCCAGGCCTGTTCCAGGATCCCTGCAGTCAAATGTACACTGTTTTCTGTTCCCCACCCCTCATTATTAGATTTTTCCTGGATCGCTTGAAATTCCACAAAGAGAGTGCTTCCAGATACTGGCATGTGGGAACATTCTACCTGAGAAAGTCAAGTTGCTACCTTGTCACCATAGGGTGACCTTGTCCAGACTCATGCAGGCAGAGCTTCCAGTCAGCTCTGTAGTTCTGCCTATGGATTATGAATGGATGGCTACTAAGAAACTCCCCCAAAATGAAAAGGCAAAAAATGAACAAAGACAACATAATAACAAATAAACAGAACAAAGAAATGTGGACAATGCACTATAGATAAGAAGAAACTTGTTAATGTCCTCACGGAGATAAGAACATATTGCCCTCATGAAATAAAACTCCAAGATAACAACGAAGAGCTCACAGAAATTAAAAATCAAATAGCCCAAGTGGCAAATGGATCACAAGAGTTAGAAGATAAATGCAAGGTGATCATTCAGTGGATAAAAAAGGCAAATATATCAAAACTATGAGAAAATAGCTAAAAAATTTAGAAAAGTAGTAATGGATTATATATAGGAAGTCCAGAATAAGCAAAACCAAAAACATGGAGGAAAAGAAACTATCAAATAAATAATAAAGAAAACATTTTCCCCAAACTGTTAAACATGAATTTCCAAATTGAGCCTAGCAATTCTCCAACACAAAAAGTGAAAAAGAAAATTGACCACCACAAACCTAACCTAGGCCCAACACTGTGGAACTATAGAACCCTGGAATAAAGAGTGATATTTCACATGGGGAGGGAGAAAGAGAGGGAGGATCAAGAACAATGCTGTGTCAGACTTCTCAATAACAACACAAAAAGCTAATAGACCAAAGAATGATGTTTTCAAGATTCTGATGGAAAATGATCCTCAAATTAGAATCTTCAAACCAATCATCCCTGAGAGTAATCTAAAGATGATTTTAGATATAACAGGATTTTCTTAGTAAAATACTGAATCGTGCACTCCAGTAAAGTGAGGAAATACATCAGGATTGAACATCAAGATGATCATCAGAATTTCATGGAATAAGATAATCCTTGCAGTAGTGCCAGAGAGCAACCAGAGGAAACCACAGGGTTGTGGGAGTGAGGTCTCCGAGGGCAAGAATGGAAACAATGCATTACCTTTTTGGCTCCTTTGAGAATATATTAATATACATTAGAAAGATATATTGGGGGATCTGGTCAAAATAATTTGTGTTGTATTAACAGAAAACTCAGCTAGTGAAAAATGATGGACTTGTTACTCAAGGAAAAACCAAAGTTGAACTAGGAAAAAGAAACATTATCCAGGTATACTCCTTGACTTGGGAAGGAACAGTTTTCACATTTCATAATAATGTGAACATTACCTATGGATTTTAACACAAAAGTTATAAATCTGTCAGAAAGGGAAGTCCCAACACTCTTCGTCTACCACTACAGGAAGTTAAGTAGATAAGGTTTGATAAAGAATTAGCAATATGAGGATGTTGCTTGCAAATATAATGGTAAATAATGAACACCTAAAAGAGCTAACAGTGGTGGCCTCTGGGATGATGTCCTGTGCATAACAAAAAATATAGCAAGGAATATTTTTCATTATGAATCCTCTGGTATCCTACAATTAAAACAAACAAGCCTGGTAGGTGTTAGTAGGAGCAGGCCACCTTGAGATGGTTAGGGATTGAGATACTTCAAGCCTGAGTTTCAGACTTTACAGGGCTGGTCATTTTCCAGGTTGCCTTTACTTCTGCAGCATAGGCTTTTAGGGGTTTCTGTTGAAAGAATGGGATATTCCACCTTGGGATATTCCACCGTGGCAGGTCCTAAAAACAAATTTCTATCTTCCCAGTGCTGTGAAACTAAGGGACTGCTCAGCTTTTCATTGTCTTACTTGTATTTTATTCTTGGCTTCGAAGCCTTTGAACCTCTGTAATTTAAGAACTGGCAAATAAATACACTAAAATGGAGAATACCAAGTAGGTTGAGCTCACATCTCTGCAGTCCCCTCATTCCCAACACCCGTACCTCTTGTTTCTGCCAGCTTTAGCAGCTCCAATTTACAGTTTTTGTCTCCCAGTTCCATGAGTGCTGCTGTGTGCTCCAAGCCACTGCTTTTTTACCCAGTTTGTTGAACTCATGAGCCAATGTCTCAAGGGGAAAGCATCAGAAAATACTGCCCTCTACTACAGTCTGAACTGAGTCCTCTCCAAATTCATATGTTGGAGCTCTAACCCCCAAACTGACTGTATCTGAAGGATTTTCAGGATGTCATCAACATTCAATGATGTCAGGATGGGCCTGGATCTGATAGGATTTGTCGCCTTATGGGAAGATACCTTTCTTTCCCTCCCCGACCCTCTCTCTCCACCATGTGAGGACGCAGGGAGGAGGTGGTCATCTACAAGCCAGGAAGAGAGTCCTACCAGGAGCCAAATAAGCCAGTACTTTGATCTCAGACTTCTAGCCTCCAGAACTGTAAGAAACAAATTCCTGTTGTTTAAGACTCTAAGTCATAGTCTATGGTGATAGTTTTAGTCTATTGTATTTTGTTATAGCAGCCAAAGCAGACTAAGACAAACTCTTTCCATGCATTTTTCTGCTCTCTGAGGTCTTGGCTCCTAAAATCCTGGCTGCCTTGGTTGCTTTCTTATTTCTTCAATTGTTTTACCCCCCTTGGGTTTTATGTACTTGTTCTGGTAGGAAGTTTGACTGATAACAATTCTATCAAAGGAATAAGCAAACAATTTCAGAAGGAAGCATAAGAATATTTGAAGAAAAATCATTCTGGGAATAGGAAAAAGCATGAAGTCTAGAGAACATGTTCTGGAAACAAAAGAATGGGAGACCAAAAGCATGGGTAACTTGATTGGAAGAGAGCATTGTATAAACTGAGTTTGAAAAATAGGCAGAAGTTAGATCATATAAGGGCCTGGTAGGCAAGGGTGAAGAAAATGAATATTATTTTGATGGCAGTGGACACCAATGGAGGATCTTATATTTGGAGGGGATCTGATCTAACATCTATCTATCTATCTATCTATCTATCTATCTATCTATCTATCTATCTATTGTCTATCCACCTATCTACTATGTACATATAGCATTCATAATCAATATATATTTCTAGCCTCTGTGACAATAATGGATCATTAAGGGATTAGTTAGGAGGCTACTATAGAAATCCAGGTGGGAGAAGATTTGTCTAACATGGTAGGAAGAAGGTAGTGAGCAGAAGTTAGATCTGTAGTATCTTATAGGTAGTAGACTTGCTGATAGGTTGAATATTTATTATTGAAGGAAGAATGAAATCTACGATGACTTGGATATTTTTTTTTCAGCCTGAGCAACAGATACTAGGAAGTGTTGAAGGAAAGATTGTTTTAGAGGACTGACAGAGGTTCCATTACATTCGAGATGTCTGTTAGACATCTGGAATGGTGAATTTTAGGCATCAACTTAGCTAGACTATGGGGAACACCTGATTGGTCAAACACTAGAGCAGATGTCATTATGAAGGGTTCTTCTTTTTTTCTTTTAGATGTGATTAACATTTACAATAAGTTGACTTTTTTATTAAAGATTTTATTTATTTATTCATGAGAGACACAGAGAGAGAGGCAGAGGCAAGGCAGAGGGAGAAGCAGGCTCCATGCAGGAACCCCGATGCAGGACTCGATCCCAGGCCTCAGGGATCACACCCTGAGCCAAAGGCAGATGCTCAACCGCCAAGCCACCCAGGTGTCCCTACAATCAGTTGACTTTAAATAAAGCAGGTGATCCTCCATAATAAGGGTGGGCCTCATCCAATCAATTGAAGGAGCAAAGACTGAGATTTCCTGAAGAAGGAATTTGACCTCAGAGTGTAGCATAGAAATTCTCCTGAGTTTCCAGCCTTGGAGTCAAGACTGCAGTATCAATACTTAACTGGATCTTCAGCCTGATGGCATGGCCTATAGGTTTAGGACTTGTCAGCCCCCATGATCTCATGAACCAATTCCTTTAAAATATATACATTTTCAAATGTATGAGATATTTAGGACCCCTCTAAATCCAGGATGACCTTATCTCAAGATCTGTATATTAATTACATCTGCAAAGATCCATATTCCACATAAAGTCATGTCCTGAGATTCTGGGTGAACATATATTATGGGGTACACTATTCAACTCATTGCAATAATGCGCAATGATATGTAATAATATGTAATGTTGATATTACTTCTACCATTAATAGATGATATGTGGCACTACAAGATCCTGTTTGCTTAATTCTATCACCCTCATGTAGAATTACACTCATCATAGAATCACTTTCAACTCATTCATTCAATGGTTTTGAGATAAACCATTATCTACAAAGTTACTCTTAGAAATTGGGGTCCTTGGGTGGCTCAGTCGGTTAAGTATTTTCATTTGGCTCAGAGGACCCTGGGATCAAGGCCCATGTTGGGCTTCCTGCTCAGACTCCCTGCTCAGAGGAGAGCCTGCTTCTCCCTGTCACTCTGCCACTCCCCCTGCTTGTGCTCTCTTGCTCATGCTCTCTGTCAAATAAATAAATAAAATCTTAAAAAAAAAAAAAAAGAAATCGTATAAATTACCAGAGACTATTACCCACATTTGTACTTTATGTTCAGAACAAAATTATGTCAAGGTTGTATGTTCCAGAGGTTAACAGCTGTGTCACTTTCATTGGCTTTGCTGCTGCTGCAGGCACAGTGGAAGCTTTTTCAATGATAATGTTCCAATCCATAAAATAGACCCAAGCATCCGATGGACTGGTGTGGATGTAGTTTGCCTAAGTTTAAATTTCCATCTTTCAGGATGTGAGGAAACTTAAATAATCAGTATTCTTGATTTATCACCTCTGCTAAACTTTTATGGCTGCCTACCCCTAGAGACGTGTCATTTTCTTTGCACTGAAAGATCTGCAAAGTGTCTGGACCAAAGTGACTAGAATTGCCCTCATTCACAAAAGGCCTCAGAGAGCAAATTAAAGACCAATTCCCCTATTCTGCTGCCTTTTCATCTGAGTCCTGTGGTCATTTCTGCTGATGTCAGCTTCACTCTACAGCGATCACTGTCGTTTTCCTACAGAGATGGATGAGTGAGCGGGCTCCTGCAGTAGCTATCCATCACATCTGCCTATGGATGTTCAAGGCCATGTCTGTGGCTCCACATTTGGCAGCAATTAAATGTGGGTTGCATCCAGCAATACAGTCCTCTTGTGCCACCCACAGAGAACCCGGGAACCTGAAAGATTTTCTGCTTATTGCAAGAGAGCTGCTAACTGCTTAGCTACTGAGATTGAAAAGTGGAAGTGAAAATGAGATGAAAAACAAAAGGGAGAGGAAAAACTGAATACAAATACTCAGGAACTCACATGGTCAACCTAGTGCGTCTTCGAGCCCACTGATTTTGCTGATTTTGAAAGCAGTTTGCTGTGTGTGCTAAGGCTTAGCATACAAACTGTAGTGACTTTGTGGGTCAGAGCAGCTAGATGTGCTGAATTAGGTGCATTATCTAGGCATAAGACGTGGATGGCTGCTCACAGATAAGGAAAAATGGGTTACTTGATGACCTTCCAAAACTGAAAACCAAGATGTACTGATAGCTTAATAAACATCACAGGAAAATTTTGTTCATATTCTAGCATTTCTAGAGTTGTTGTTTCTTTTTTTGTCATTCATTCAGCATTAATTAGGCAAGCATGGTCACCGATTCACCAGTGAACTTCAGAGACGCCGTGAATGCAATGTGCAACCCTAGGTTAAGAGCTATTTGAGGACAAGCCTTCTAATTTCTAGTTCAAGTCATTTACAACCCATTAAAAATAGAAAAAGGATTAGTGGTAAGAAGAAGGAAGAAGAAGAAGAAGAAGAAGAAGAAGAAGAAGAAGAAGAAGAAGAAGAAGAAGAAGAAGAAGAAGAAGAGAAAAGAAAAGAAAAGAAGAAGAAGGAGAAAGAAGAAAGAAGAAGAGAAGAAGAAGAAGAAGAAGAAGGAGAAGAAGAAGAAGGAGAAGAAAAAGAAACAGATATTAAGCTTAACATATGAAAAATGTGATTGTCTTCTAGATGGGCCAGGAAAATTATTAGGACGTACATAAGTCATCATGCTCTCCAGGGCCTTCCCTTTCTTCCCTTTCTTCCAAGACAGTTGTTCAGCAAATAGTAATTGAGCACTTACTATTTGGGTACAAGTAGAAGACAGTGCATTCAAGGATGTACAGACTCCTAATCCTCATTTTCTTTTCCTTTTGAAATATACTGATTTATGCCTTCTCCACATTCTCTAAGCTGGGAACTTTGGGTCTTCTAAAATGGCAAATGAACACACACTAAACTGATCTATGTTATCATTGGATTAACAATGTGAAGAACCTGCCAATATAAAAAACCTACATCCTTTGGTGTCACAGGAGCAGTTTGGGATGACTTCTGGAGATGGTAGCATGGCCCATGTTAGCGTATTTTCTTCCCAGAGATTTTGAATTTCTTCCACAAAGAAATGGAAGGACCTACATAAAATAAGTCAGGGAGATAATTTGGGGAGACTCATACTCTTCTTATGCAGTTGTGCTGAATCACAAAGTAACTATTTAATCTGATTCTATATATATATTACATTTTATACATTAAAACATCTTCTATATTTAACTCATCAGTCATGTCTGCTTTAGAGTTTTCTGTATTTACTGAGCCTCGTTGGAGCAGATGGTTGAAACGCTAAGAAGAAAACCAACAGTATTACACTAGGAGCACAGCTAGTACCATGTTTCATTCAATATAATGCTGTGCTGATTGGAAATCCATAGTCTGCTATTAACCCTGAAATCTTCCTTCCAAACAGTGGAAAAACCAAATGATTTTTTTTTTTCTTTTAGAACTACTATCCTCTGGAGACTCATATCCTAAAAGTGGGCATAGTTTAGCTCTTCATCCTCATCACAATGTAATGTGCCTGCAAAAATGTGCAAGATTTAAAGATGCAGGCTTGACAATATCTTTCTAGATATGGCAGCACTTCTTAGAGTTTATATTGCTGCTGCTGTTCTATGCTTTGCACAGGAGAAGATTTGGGGATCTCTTCTAGCTCTTACTGTTCCAACATGAGCTCAACACTGGTCAGCTAAACACATGATAAGGTTAGGTCAGATAGATCATTGCTTCATCTCTGTTCGATCTATAGGATCGAGGATTAAAGGCACCCAGCAGAGAGGTGGGTGGGAGTTGGAATCTAGCCCTTATTTTCCTGGGTGAGTGTGTGCCCTGGTGTGATGCTGAATCCACTCAGAGGAAGAGACACCCTTTCTGTTTTGCACAAAGCCAGATTGGCTGCTGGCCACCCTGTGCAAGCAGCATCCATACATACCAGGCACAGGGGCCCAGTTCAGCTTTCAACCATAGGTCTTCCTCACCATTTCTGGTAATGGGCCTCAAATAAATCCATGTCACCTCTTTTTTTAAATATTTTATTTATTTTTTCATGAGAGACGGAGAGAGAGAGAAAGAGAGAGAGAGAGAGGCAGAGGGAGAAGCAGGCTCCATGCAAGAAGCCCAACATGGGACTCGATCCCGGGTCCCCAGGATCAGGCCCTGGGCTGAAGGCAGGCGCTAAACCGCTGAGCCACCCGGGCTGCCCTCCATGTCACCTCTTAATCTCAACCAGCTTGGAAAAGTATAAGAAGTACTTGGGTGGCCCTTACACTTAAAATACTTTTGATGACCTACATTTGTTATTATGGCATAGTACACCTTTTCCCTATTCTGTTACATTCCAAGTCTTGTGAAATAAGTGCAGTATGATTAGCAGTAGGTTAGATGCTCAAGGGAATGAAGAAAGGAATTGTGGGAATGTGATTGTATAAATGCACGAGTGCACATTTAGCAGTTTTTGTTCTTGCTTTTGCTCAGTTTGGATTCTTATTTGGATAGTTAGAATATCTTTTGCATCTCTTTCATTTGCTGTGTCATAAATTATTTATTCTTCAAGGCCCAGCTTACATGTCACCTCCTCTGGGTAGCCCTCCCCACCACCAGGCGGTATTCCACATGTCCCCATATAACTACCTATATTTACTGCAGGCTTTACCACTAGTAATTTGTATTGGCCGGTCTGTATTGGGTCAGCCTGACCATGAATGAGTTATTTAAAGACAAGGGCTGCACTAAAAGCATTTCCGTAGCTCCTGTGTCAGTGTGGAATCTTGCACGACTTGGATATTCAAGAAATGGTAAGTGAGTCCATGGTGAATGACATAATTCCTGCAGTGTGATCATTAACCTTTGAGAGATATGACTTCTTTGAAAATGCTGTAGACTCTCTCCTCAGAAAAAAAATAAGTGCATATATACTCTTTGGGCAAAATTTTGCATAAAATTTTGTTCTTGGGTCCTGTGAAGCCCTTCCACGGACCTGCCTATGGGTCCACAGAACTCAGATCAAGAGCCACTCTTGAAAGGAAGTAGACTAATGGCCTCGTACAAGAAAGAGCTAAATACTTCCCAGCTATCTCCTTCACTCAAATATTTATCATGCCGGATGCTGAGAATGCTATGATGAATACCATGCACGTACTTACCACCCAGTGAGCCGATAATAATGCTACAGCATGATAAGTGCTATTCTAACATGTTCTAAGGATGCCAGCATCAGGGAAGTGGTTTTCAGATTCATGGTTTCATGGACCAAAAATGTACCAAAAAATACCGAGTGATAGGAGTGTTCAATTTTTTTACTATCTCAAATTGGAACTTAAAAAAAAAAGTATTCTGCTATCACCTTCATTTCATCAAAGGTTACTCCTCAAAGAGAAGAAATATATACTCTTGGAATAAAAAACTATCCTTTTAACTGATCACGTATAATTTTGTGTGAAAACTTTTCCTACACAGGCACCAGGGTGATCTGAGTCAAGGCAGCACCCAAAAAGCTGTGCAATCACTGTGGTATATCAGGCCCTTTTTGCTAGACAGAAATTGAGTGTCAGGATAAATGTAAGAAACCAGGAAGAAACAGAAGAACTGGATGTAGATCAACAAACGTAGCAATCCCAGAGTTAGTATTACTTTATTTTTAAAACAATTTGAAGACATTCTCTTCTATGATCTATATGCCATAATTTTCTTTTAAGTGGCATATCAGGCCAAGCAAACCTTAGTAAATACATATTTCACTTTAAAATATTTCTTACAAGGGGCACCAAGGTGGCTCAGTCAATTAAGCATCTGCCTTTGTCTCAGGTTATGTTTCTGGGGTCCTGGGATCAAGCCCCACATTGAGCTCTCTGCTCGGTGAGAAGTCTGCTTCTCCCCCTGCCGCTCTCTCTCTCTCTCTCTCTCTTGCTCTCTCATGAATAAATAAATAAAATCTTTAAAAAATATTTCTTACAATTGTATTAATGTTATTGTAAGGTATCTGTTGACAATTTTTTAAGTGTTTATAGATTAACTACTCAGCTATTCTAGCTAATTTAAAATAATTAAAATCTTATATAATCAAAAATTACTTCTTTCAGATGAACTTCAGGTATGTATTCCTCATCTCTGACCCAGGACTACTGCTGCTGAAAAAATAGCTACTGTTAATATTTCTGGGTATATTTCTATTCAGACAATACTATATGTTATCAACAGCTCACTGTCAGATGTTTTGTCCTTCTGGCATGTGAATATTTAAAAGCCATCTCTGCCTAGAACCACCATTTCCTACCTGCCTTTTCCTCCACCCAAGATTATCCTTTTAAATCTGTAGCAAATAATTTTTAGACTCATTTCTTATTATAGCATTAGCACAGCCAGCACAAACATCCTCTTTTTCCTTTCTCCCGCCATGTGTACACATAATGGAGTTTCTTATTAAATATACATGCAATCCCTCGTTGCATATAAATGTACCTCATCAAAGAATAAGGGAGACCCTGCAACTCTGCCATCGATTGGTCATAAAGATAGAGTAATATCTGAATGGTGTTCTTGGGCTTTCTCTTAAAAAAAAAAAAAAAAAGAAAGAAAGAAAAAGAAAAGAAAAGAAAATACCTGAAAGAGTCCTGTAACTTTAGCAACCATCATAAGGAGCTCTAATGTGGTTCCTTTTTTACATATTTATCAGACTGCATTTTATCACCTATTTTTGAGACCACAGAAAACAAAAACTGCTTTCTTACTTCCCGAAAAGAATTTACCAGATCATGGGTTTTGTCTTCACGGGACAACACTCTTGTCTTCCAGGGAAGTGCCAGTCTGAAGGAGGCCAGGCTACTTCGGGTGAGGGTGGGGGTGTGTGTGTGAAAATGGACCAGTAGTAAAATGTTTTTTTGGTGATTCAAGTAGATCTCAAAGGAAATACCATGCAGTACCCTACAAGACACCTTTTGAATAAGTAAAGCAGAAGAATATTTCTCATCCGAGCAATTTCCCTTTAACATTAGATGCCAACGACTTGAAATTTACAAGCACGTTTTGCAGGGCAGAAGGAAGGCATCAACAGCCTATTAAGGAATGGTAAAATAAGGACGCAGAAGGACAGTCTATTGTCTGGTGGAGGGTGCAGGCTTCCCCCAACGCTCTCCTCCCTCTGGTTGGGGAGTGCTAAATTACATCGTCGGAAAACACACTTGGATGGGTGACTTCTACGGGGTCTGCACACACTAGGTGAAACGCATCTATTGACTTACAAGCTGGATGCATGTGTCAAAATGCAATCCGGTATTTTTGTAATAATAGCTAGCAGTCATGGCTGTAAATTATTTATGGAGAGTATTCAGTGCAAACAGGTTAGTGCACACATCCTCTTCAGCTTGACTGCCCTGGTTTTAGATCACGCAGACATTCAACTCCTGGGAGATCTGCTCTTATCACTGCAAACCCTAAAAGGGGCCCCAACTGCAGTCAGTGCAGCCACCCTCGGCCGCCCGGCCCCTTGCTAAAGCTCTACCTCAAGGTTCAGGGAGTAAACACGGTCCCTCTGCCCCCGCTCTCACAGCCGCCTGGCCCTGGCCATGTAAGGTAATATCAGACATGAAGGCGGATCGATCTCCGCAGCAGAGGCATGGCCATGCTCCGCTATCTTTGTGCAGCAACACGGAAGAATGTGCACAGAAAAGGCCACTGGTGATCCTAACGCAAGCTGACATTTCACTAATGCCATGTTTCTGAGGCTGGAAAGAGCTGGCTATCCAGCGAAGCCCTCAGTTTAAATTTAAATTAAGCGTGGCCCCCTATTGCAATGCCGAGCATGGATGTCCCCTTCTGCCCTGGACGGTTTGAGCCATGGACATTTCCATTTCTTCTCAGTGATCAATGCAGGCAGGTGGACTTCTCTGCCGTGCCACACAGATGGCCAGAAAGGTTACAGCATCTTTTACATTTTAAGAATTAAAGCCACAAGGGAGAGCAAACTCTCTGTTAATATTTCAGGAAGGCTATTCCGCTTCCCCATCAAACAGGCAATTAGTGAGATATGGACCTCAGATGTCCCAGGTCAGATAACTATACATTTCACTGTATCTTCTTTGTCCTTTAAGATGAAAAGATATTACAGTCTCCTCACTGCTTAATACGGGAGAACTATTTTGTCAGAAGAGATCACAGCTTTTATTTGTGGGCTTAGAACAGGAAGTGGGTTAAGCTATCTGTTCACCAATTTATAAGCAGAATAGAAGATGCTAGCACAACAGTTGGAACAAAAGTTGGAAACATAATAAGCACTGCAAAGTGGGAAGAGCAGAAAATAAAATCTTGTGGGTTCTAGAATCAGCTTTCTTTAGGATTGGATAGCATTGGTTTGTGTCCCAAGCGGTTTCATAGAGCTTTAGGAAGCAATAGATAATAAGATCTCCATAGCTCAGAAAGCACAGGGCTGGGAATCAGGAGCCCTGGTTCAGTGATGTAAAAGCCTGGATGACTTGGGGGCATTCACTTAACCTCTGTGAGTGCCAGTTTCTTCATCCTCAAAATGGGGAAAATAAAATCCTCCCTGGGCATCATTTCGTTATAAGGACAAAGCGACATAATACAAGGGAAGAAGGCTATCAGAGTATGTTGAGTGGTGGCCCCCCAAAAGATACATTCATTTCTTAGTGCCTGACACAAGTGAATATAACCTTAATTTGAAAAAAAAAAAAGTACATTCTTCAATGATGTAATTAAATTGAGGGTTTGAGAGGAGAAGACCATCCTGGACTATAGGACTGGTCGTTGAAGTGTTTGAAGAGACATAAAGAGGAGACAGAAGAGAGGGCCATGTGAAGAGGAGCCAGAGATCGGTGGGATGCAGCCACAAGACAAAGAAGCCATCTGCCACCAGAAGCTGGAAGAAGCAGGGGGCCATTCTCCCCTAGAGCATCAGGGAAAGACTGGCCTTGCCAACACTCTGATTTGAACTCTGTGCCATAGCAGCCATGAGAAAATAATTATGCAGAGTGGGAACTAGAAGAGTAAGAATTCTCTCACCTCTGGCACAAAATTTAAAGTGGTCCCCCATGGGCAGCCTGCGTGGCTCAGCAGTTTAGCGCCGCCTTCAACCCAGGGCCTGATCCTGGAGACCAGGGATCGAAGTCCCACATCAGGCTCCCTGCATGGAGCCTGCTTCTCCCTCTGCCTGTGTCTCTGCCTCGCTCTCTCTGTGTCTTTCATGAATAAATAAATAAAATCTTTTAAAAAAAAAGTGGTCCCCCAGAAACAAGTAATCAAAAGAAATAGTATTTTAAGGCAACATTCAAAAAAAAATCAAAATCAATGTAAAAAAAAAACCCACCACGGTGACAAAAACACTCAAATTGCTAGTTGGTAAAAGATTTGTTTTTGATATTGAAAAAGTGCCCTCTCATTATTATAATTTACAAAAACCAGATGAGGTGAGACACCATTTTCTAGATAGAGCTTCTCACTAAGAAGTGTCTGTCATTAAGCTAGTTTTCAGTTGAATTGTGTTTTAGAGATTGGGTGATCAGAGGCAAATAGAATGCTAATAAAAAAGGAAATCTTCAGGTATGGAATTAGATCGCAATTTGAATCACCTGGGAAGATTTATAAAATCTCAGTGCCCAGGCTGCACCTCAGAGAAATCATCTCAGAATCTCTGTAGGTGGGACTCCAGGGTGAGTTCTCAGTGGCAGGAGAAGATTCCAGGGGCAGCCTCGGCTGAGAAGCACAGCTGTGAATGGTGAGGGAGGGTGAAGGTGGAGTCAGGTGTCCTGGAAGTCTGTATATCCTTTACATGACAAATGGTAATTTCAACTCAGAACCTCTGCCTGCTTTCAGAGCAGGGATATGTTGCTATCCCATAAACATTTATTGGGTGATTCTGAACCACATCAAAAATTATGTACCAATCAGTGTTTGATTTTCTTTTCAATGGTTTAGAGGGTCGTCAATGGTAATTCACTGAGGATGGTAATAGTGACTGTGGTAAAACTTGTATAGTTTTTTAGAGTTTGCAAAACATAAAACTGTCTCCCCTTCAGTCCCCAAAGTGACCTATCACATGTGGTTCCAAATTTCTAAAGTTCCTATCTTCAATGCTTCTTCACTTAAGTTGGGTGAATGGTATCCCCACCCCCATCCACCCCAAAGATACACACACTCAGAGATTATTTGGAAAAGAAATC
This sequence comes from Canis lupus baileyi, assembly GCF_048164855.1. NCBI lineage: Eukaryota > Metazoa > Chordata > Mammalia > Carnivora > Canidae > Canis > Canis lupus. The sequence continues at coordinate 29,190,514 of NC_132854.1, forward strand.
TTTGCAGATGTAATTATGTAAAAGATCTCAAGATGAGGAGATGATCCTGGATTATCCTAGTGGTCCCTATATCCAGTGACAAGTGTCTTTATAAGAGACACATAGAGAAGAAGCCACAGTCATAGAGGAGGAGGCCATGTAAAGAGGGAAGCAGAGATGCAGACAGAAGACTTGCAAGGCCATAAGACAAAGAATGTCAAGAGTCACCAGAAGCTGCCAGAAGTTTGGATTCTAGGATTCTCCCCTAGAGCCTTTGGAGGGAATAGGACCCAGCCAACACCTGGATTTTGGACTTCTGGACTCCAGAAGTGTGAGGGAATAAATTTCTGTTGTTTTAAGCCACTTGCTATCTGCATGATAGAATTCAAATGTTCTGTTACCAAGAAGCACCTCATGATCTGCCCCCCCCACCCCGCTATCTCTCCACACTTAACCTCCTGCCAGGACCTTGCATGGCCCTTCTCAGCAGTCTCACCTCTTACTGCTCCTCCATACCTGGGCTTACAGGGGCATGGCTGTGTCCCACTGTGGTTGCATGTGCAGCTTCCCCCAAACTGATCCCCTTCCTCTGCCACATGCCTGGTGGACTCCTTAATGGTACCCAGCCCAAACATGGGCTTTGGAGCTTTCAAAAGCTCCAGGCAGTCTGATCCTGCCCTGTCTGTTCTCAAACTGCCTTGTATGTATTTACTGTACCCTCTTAACATGTGCCGTGTGTTACTGGAATCACTTGCTTACCCAAACATTTCTTCCACGTCACTCTCAACTCCTTGAGAGAAGAGTGAGTCGTATGCAGTTTGATCTTCCCAGTACCTAACATAGCATCTGCCTTCTTAATAATCACTGATTAAACAAAATAGTTCATTACTAATGTCTTTTAATACGCATTATTTCATCTACATTTTCAATGTTCAGTGAAATGCAGACTACTATTAGCATATTTTTACAGAAGAGAAAATCGAGGAACAAATATGGCAGTTGAATTGTTAGAATTTAAACCTAAAATCTTGACTTGAAATTGAAATATATATTCAGATATATAGTATATACTATTAAATATATGATAAATCATATATATTTAACACATATATTTACTAAATATATATTTGACTATATATATGTATACTTGATCATATAGAGAGAAATACAGATATGTATTTAACTGTATATATTTAAGTAGGTCTTAAGTATATTAAGTAGGTCTCTCCACAACATGTAGTGCCTCATTCCTTTCTGCCTGGAGTTAAAGCTTATTTATGTATGTATAAGTCTTACTTCTAGTAAGTTCATTGAGAGTGGGATCCAGGTTTTATTAAATGTTTTTGCCATCCTGTGTCTTCTAAATAGCAATCATTCAAATAGTAGTTGAATGGATTAGTGATCATCGCGATGACTTTTAAAAATTTCTTCCCAAAAAAAAAAAAAAATTTCTTCCCTATTTCTATAGAATTACTTAATGAGGCCATATAAAGCCATCTTAACTAATAACTATAAACATGAAATTCCCAGCCTATTACATGTTATTTTCTGCCCTGTTTCAGGGAATGGGGGGGCTTGTGTACTGGGTTGCTATTTCACTCTAAATGTTTCCCTGCTGCACTGGTAATACAGCTGGGCTTATCTTTTCACTGATTTTTCAGAATGTTAATAACAGCATCTCATTTTCAGAGCAAGTTTAGTCAAAGCCAGTATAGATGCTATTATGGAGATTCTCATGGAGAGGTGCACTTTGACTTCTTATTTCTGATGCCACCATGGGTAAGGATCATGCCAATGGAGAGGTGAAACTTTCAGTTACTGCCAGTGTAAAAGAAACCATCATCCAAATTCTAATTATGGTCACCAGCAGACAGATGGAGGTGAAGTCCTGGGTCCAGGATGCAAAAAAGCAGATGGGATGCAGGAGAAATGGAGCAAGGTCAGTTGAAAGCAGGCAGAGGTTCTGAGTTGAAAGGAGACAGCAGTATAAGAAGGTAGAATGCGAGGTAATGGTAAGAGGCAGGACAAAGAGAGAAAGGGGGTTGCCCAGGAGACTGAGTCTTGAGTATACCCTACCTTTGAACCAGCTTAGGAAGTGACAGTAAATGTTTATCAAATGTGTGATAATCCTCTCTATTTATTTCATAGGCAAGTTGTAAGGAGTAATTTCCCTGTGAAATGCCTTAGACCAAAATAGCTCTGAAGAGTAGCAAATAAATCACATTTTAAATGCTTTAAAAATAGGTGATGGGGCACCTGGGTGGCTCAGTAGTTAAGCGTCTGCCTTTGGCTCGGGTCATGATCCTGGGATCCTGGGATGAAGTCCTGCATTGGGCTCCCCCACTGGGAGTCTGCTTTTCCGTCTGCCTCGGTCTCTGCCTCTCTCAGTGTCTCTCATGAATAAATAAAAATCTTTAACAAATAAAAACAGGTTATAGGTAAACAATGTCAGTTCAATCTTATGGGTGTTCTTAGGGCTTTGTTTGTCAGTTGGTTGTACTTAGTAAGACAAGTCAAGGGTCACGTTCGCAATATGCTGGTGATGTGTTCTAGGTAAACCATAAAAGAAAATCAACCTATGGTTTACTCACTGAAAGTTTTCATTTTCAACCAAACAACTAGGCTTATTTTTCATCCAAGTGTCATTTACTCCCATAAGTAAATCAATCCACAAAAATGAGTAGTATCCTAAAAAAACATGTTGAAATTTGTTGAAAATTTATGAAGCATTTTCCATAGTTACAATGCTATTCTGGGCTAAGTTTCTAAGTCATCTCCCCACAAACTCCATTTAAACCAGGACGTATTAGGATACAGGACTATAATACTAGATTCATAGCAATGTAATCACTTGTACATGTTGTTGCTATCCCATAAACATTTATTGGTGTTTGCTATAAACCCATCATTGGGATAGCTTCTGGAGAGAATGAAAAAATTTAATACAATAAGTTCATGTTCATAAAGTGTTCAAAGTTCAAGTTGGAGATACAGAAATATTCATAAGTATACTATGTTATATGGAATGATATGATATGCCATAAATGAAGGAAGTGCCTAGTTATGAGAGTGTAGGTATCACAATAGGGGCATAAAAGGGTGAAACAAGAATACCCCCATTACATTGCAAACAAGGGGGATGTTTATTAGTAGTGCTGAGTAAATGCACTATTCAATGGCAGATCTGCATTTGTAGAAGGTATTTCCTTATGTTCAGTTACAATTTCATACTGACTCATTTTCATATGAATTTGTAATATTTTGTAATGTCTCTTTTTATATGATCTAACCAGGGGATTCTTCTGTGTGTGCTTGAAGAAAATGTTCACCGTTTTTCTTGGATGGAGTGTTATATATATTAGAACCATGTATTCTGAAGTATGCTTCATGTAAAAAATGTTCTTGTTTAAAAAACTAAAAACTTTAACCTGAGGGCATTAATTTAAAATAAAGCCTATCAGAGAGGAGATGGGTTGAGGGATGGGTGAAACAGGTGAAGGGGATTAGGAGTACACTTATCACAATGAACACTGAGTAATGATGTATAAATTGTTGAATCACTTCATTGTACACTTGAAACTGATACAACACTGTATGTTAACAATACGGGAATTAAAATTTTTAAAAAACTGAAAAAAGAAAAAATATAAGGTAGGTTAAGGACCATACATAAGGATTATCTCAGAATTATGATTTTCCCCCTTTGAAAAATAGAACTCAAAGTCATACTGATAAGTCCTAGGAGAATAAAAATGCTTGGTTGAAAATGAACGGGGATCCCTGGGTGGCGCAGCGGTTTAGCGCCTGTCTTTGGCCCAGGGCGCGATCCTGGAGACGCGGGATCGAATCCCACGTCGGGCTCCCGGTGCGTGGAGCCTGCTTCTCCCTCTGCCTATGTCTCTGTCTCTCTCTCTCTCTGTGACTATCATAAATAAATAAAAATTAAAAAAAAAACATTTTAAAAAAAGAAAATGAACGGTGAGTCAGTATGCTTTGAAAATGTGGATGAAGAATTTAGCAAAGAAGCAGAGGAGGAAAATGCTTGGGAAGAATCATAAGTAAGAAGAATGCTTAAGAATAAGCATAAGTAAGAATCATAAGTAAGAAAATGCTTGGGAAGAATGATGGGTAATGGAAAAGCATGAGCAAAACATGAATTTGGGAAAGGCTGTGGCATGGATCTACAAGTCAAAGTGTGAGGGATAATAACAAGGAATGTATCTCCACGTTGGTCAGCATGTGCTTTATCTCTACCAACCTGGCAATAAAAGTGATAGTCTATTTAAAAAGAAGGCAGATTCTGGAGCCAGATGGCCTGGCTTTACATCTTACTAGCAGTGGGATCCTATCTAATTTTTTTTTAAGATTATTTATTTATTTATTCATGACAGACACACAGAGAGAGAGAGAATGAGAGAAGCAGAGACACAGGCAGAGGGAGAAGCAGGCTCCATGCAGGGAGCCCGATGTGGGACTCGATTCCGGGTCTCCAGGATCACGCCCTGGACTTAAGGCGGCGCCAAACCGCTGAGCCACCAGGGCTGCCCGATCCTATCTAAATTACTTAAACCTCACCATGTTGCAGTTTCCCCACGTGTAAAATGGGATCACAAAAGTGCCCCTAAGGATGTTCTGAAGTACATGAGTTAATAAATGGAAGGTTCTTGAAATAGTGCTTGGTGTTGAAAGAAGGAATTCACCACTCTCCCCGAGGATCCTTGTACCTTCTTGTAGGAGATGTCAAGAATGCAAAACTCTGATTACTCTTTACTGGGGACACCTTTCGGGGTTGTGTTTATGGCAAACAAGTTTGAGAAATGAGATAACGTCTTCTGAGACAGAGAACATGTCTGATTACTGCTTGTTATAAAACAGCAAGTATCTCAAGCCCAATGTTCTTCTCTGGTAATATGACCAATAGCAGGTCCAAGCCATCCACCTGGGCTCATACTGCATCATCCCATGGTATATAGGGGACAAGTGAAGATGACACAAAAATGGTGCTTGTGTTTCTTGCTTTACTATAAGTAATAAAGACCATTTTCTCTGACCCAGAAATTGCTTGTCTTCTGCCAGTATCCATGAAATTGTTATAGGCTAAATGATTAGCTTTGAAGTAGGATAAAATCAAATCCTATACTCAACAGCTGGCACATAGTAAACATTAAGTAAACATTAGTTTTAAGAGGGAGATTCCATCACTGGGAGCTGAAAAATCCTGAAGACAAGATAGACACTTGAGGGTTGGGACTGACAAAAGCATTAGGGGGGTTAGTCTTGGAACGTTGCTGGTTCATCCCTTCTATATCCTCTTACTTGTCTTCTTTCTTAGCCACCATTAATACCAGTAGTGTTTGCACTAGGATGCCTTAAAATTGTACACTGATGATAAAATCTGTGCTCAATCTAATAGCTTTTCCTCAACTCACCTACTTCCAAAAGGAAAACACAACCATTTGCAGAGTGGGAATAATTAAAGGGATTTGCCATGTTAACAAAAGGATGGTCTAGTAAGACTTTACTTATGATATAGAATCTCTTTTGTGTTGGTTTTTAAAAATGTACTAGACAAATCTCTACTTAATGAAGGATCTTTGGGGATGTAGAGAAATGAAGTAATATTAATCTACATGTAAAAATATACAAGGATCAAGCTATCTTGGACCTTTCCCTAGAGGAACTGGGACAAGTGGGGACTCTGGAGTAAAGAACCATACAGGAAAGAAGAAGAGTACTGAGGAGGTAAAATGAGGGCTGAAGACAGCTGGCTTACACCTCTGCCTCCCTCAAGCAATACAGACTATCCCATCTTCCTCCTCCTGACGGTCCCCTTTCTTCATCCCTGCCACTGCATTTTCATAAGGTCTACCCATGAAGATAGAGTTGGTACCAAAGCACAGTAGACTGGGGAGGAAGGTGAACAGGGAAAGAAGGGCACATGGCAGAAAGACAATGGGCAGCTGGGAAGTCACCATTCCATCAGCAGTCTCTGATTATGCACAGGAATTGGGGCACCTTGTATGTTAACTGAAATTTTCAGTGACATAAAGTCTGAGTAGAGGATGCCAATTAATAAAGCATTATTATTTCCAGACACTTGGAATGGATGCCCATATCTTTTTCAGTGATACCTTCTGAGAGAACAACCAAGGTTTACATTTTAGGCTCATTACTGAGACCATAACTTGACCTAAGAGAAAGATCAGTGCACTGGGGTCAGAAGACCTGAGGGGTTTTCTTGCCTCTGTCACCTCCTTGTCCAATGACCTTAGGCAAGATGCTTAGCCCAAGCTTGAGTTTCCTCTTCTCTAAAAGGAAGGTAACACTATCAAACTCACAGGGTCCTGGGAGCATGAGCTAAGAGAATGGATGCAAAGTTTTTGTACACTGTAAATTGTGAAGTATTATATGATGAGAAAAACAATAATGAGAGAAATTCACCTTCAGAACTCAATCCCATAGTTTTCTGTGTAGGAATATAATCCTGTGCTAGCTATGCTAAGATCAAGCAATGTGAAACTTTAATATGTTAGTAGTCTGAACAACAGATGCTGGACCACATGACTGCATGTCCTTATATATACATGTTTAAGTACCATAACACAAATATTTTGAAGTGATACATGTGTTTATAAGTCCAGTATGGAGCATGAATTGACTCAATAATTTTTCTCAGAAAAAATGATCTTGAAAGAAAGCTTTTTAATGTTTCTCAGAATTAGAGATCCATAAAATACTATTCCTTTGGACTATGTTATCAAGGGAGTATAAATATTTTGAATACATGAATAATTAGAGATGGAAGTCAAAGTAATGCCTCATTCTTCTATCAAATCACTCTGCTGATGGCAAGGCTCTGTCTGTGCTTCCAAATTATGCTGTTTTGGTGGTCAATAGAGACTATTCTGGAAACTGGAAATAGCTTGCATACTAACTTATATGAGACTGAAAGAAGCTTAACTTGGTAGCTACTATATTCACCTCTTGAAATAGGGTTGCCAGGTAAAAATAAGTTGCCAGGAGCCAAGTTAAATGAGAATTTCAGATAAACAACAAATAATTGCCATAAAATGCATATTTGGACCATTCTTATGCCAAAGTATTATTTGTTACTTTTCTGAAGTTCGAATTTACCAGCATCCCTTATTTTTATTTGCTAAAGCCTGCAGCCCTACCTGAAGTGGCAAGCTGCTTCATGACCCTGTATCTCAATGATCTCACCATATTTAATTAATTTCACGAGGCAAACAGCTCTGTCCCTTCAGCCCCTGTGGGATCTGCTATTTCTCCTCGTCCTCCCTGACACTGTGAAGGGGAGATCACATATCCTGTACCCAGACTGTGCCTGCTGTAATAGATATTAAATCACAACCCTGCCTGAAATCACTTAGAATTCACCCACTACATTCCCATCTCCTTTGGAGAAGTCTGGAAATAAGTATATAGGAGCTTTGGAACAAATACAACACAACTTTTTTTTTTTTTTTTTTTCTGTTAGAGAGTACAAAGAAACTCCAAGAAGCTCCAGATTCTAATTCTACCCAGATGAGTAAATGCAATTAATGATAACTGTTTACATTGTCTCATTTTGACATTTCTTTGATTATTTTTTAAAGACGATGCCACTTCTGCAGAGCTAATTAGAATCTAATTATTTCCACATACATAAGTGTTCTCAAGCCTCTGTCTCACACAGGTCATGAGATAGTGGTTGCAGATCAGCCTCTTGTCGTTTACATTATTTAAAAAAATAGGGAAAGGGTACTATTCTGCATAATTAGCGGCGTTAATTAAAAACTGGACCTAAGATATCAGCTGTAGGGGTGCCATGACAAGCCCCTTAGTGCTAGCTCAGATTCTACTGCCTTCTGATTAGAACACAAGTCTGGAAATATCCACCTCCATTTCCTCCATTACATTGTGATGCTTTCAGGCCTGATCATCCATTCAGACCTGGTAATCATTTTCATGAAGGTCTGGTGAGAAGGAGGGGGATACAAGAGTTTGGTAAATATGCCCCATGATTTATGGTTCCGAATAATAATCCAGAAATTCAAAATTACTGTTAGAACTCTGAGGGGGATCCCCAGGCTCTTCACCATGTATGTAAGTTCTAGCATCCTGAAGGATCACAAGGTAATTTGCAATTCTCACAGCCATCACATCTGAGAATTTTCATGGGAGATGCATTATAAGGTTTTTTTTTAAATAAAAAGCAAATAAAAATAATTGATTCAGCTTTTATTAAACCACTACCCCAAATGGATGAATTGATAGAGCACTGGAATAAAATGCAAACTGTCCCCCATGGACATTTCAGCTGAAAATGTCCAACTTTTAGATCAATTGAAATTTGTGTAGATTAAAAGTATATTCTTTCCCAAACTATAAAGTCGCACCTGTCTATGTTACTGCAAATCATCCTTAACAATAAGTGAGGATATTCTAATTATTTTCCACATGGTGATTTTCATGATTCCTCAGAAATCTTATAAATATTATACATCTATAGAAATAAAACATAAGTACATTGAAGGTAGAGAGGATGACTCCATTTTATGGAGTGTTTTCAGAAGCACAAAACTCCAGGAAGGTTTTGAGGAACTTATAATACAATTACAATATGATCATTTATAATAATACAATCAGGCATAAAAACAAACTAATGAAGTGAAGACACAAAATCTAGGGATTAAGGAAGGTAGTGTGTTTGGGGGAAAGAAAAGAGTAAGGGCAATCAGGGAAATAAGAAGCCAATGGCTGTGGAAAACTAAATAGGGTGCTGAGTTTAACTCTCCCCTGTTAGCAACTACAAAAGAGAAGAAAGCAAGCACATTATAGAGTTCTCATTGCCAAGGGGTAAAGTATTCCAGTTTCCCAAGAGACCCACAGTTGGCCTTTGGCCCAACCCCCCAGACGAAAGTGGGAAAAAGCTGTGATGTCGTTAAGTGTGTCCTTGTGTCTGGACTTGACAGAAGCCTGGTTATTTCCAAGCAGCTTTCAGCACTGGATGGGAAGGGAGGGCCTCCAGAGGCCAGGTGCTCTCAATCTCGTCTCTCCCTGAATCTCTCGAAGGCTCACTCTTCAAACATGTCGACCTTGACCCACATTTGTAAAAACAATACTTCACTTACTAGGTGTTACTCTTATGTTTTCTATTCTATTCTATAGCCATGGATTTTTTAAAAGCTTTGGTCAAAGCCCACTAAGTTGACTTTTTGAGTCACAAATAAATGGATGGAGACCCACAGTTTGAGAAAACCACAGTAGTAAGCATATAATTTTCTTAAAATACAGAAAAATGGTAAAATGTAATGTGTTTTGTATTCATATAAATATATGTAAATATATATTGAAGTCTGTATGTATCCACAAACATGTACATCATATCAAAATACCTATGTAAAATTTTACAATTGTGGTAATAACTTGCTTAAACTCATGAGAAATATTGAAATAGATATGAACATACCCTTTAATCATATAGTGGAGTTAAACCCATATTAAATGTTAAAATGATGGTATGTATTTTTACTCATCTCATAGATTTTATCTTGTTTTTAACACAAAGATGTTTTAACTAATCTATATAATTAAGCTAACTGACTCTTGAATTCTTATTACCTATGTTCTTCCTATAACTTCTCTGATAAGCTTTTCTCCATTCCCAGGCAGTCTGTGCTGTCAAGCATATGAGTGAGTCATTTATAAGTATCTGCATATCAACCTAGCACATCATTTTATTCAGATATGACTTAGACAAAACATGATTATTAGCTTGAAAATTTTATTATTCTTGTATTTTTTCAAATGGCAATGATTCCAAAATAAGATCTCCCTTCTTACCTGCATACTATTCACTGACTTCCTTTTTCTCATTCTCTGTCACCATAAAAGAATGTCAAATCTCCTAGGGTAGGTTGTTAGTCCTTTTTTCCCTCTCCAAATAATGTTAGCTTTTTCTCTGTTTTCAAATATACCATAATTGAAAGAGCCCTGTTCGCTAGGCATGCTCGAGGGGAGATCAGGCTGGTTCACCAGGAAAGATGTCCAGAAGCGATAATGCTTGAACTGAGATAGGGAAGAGGTTGCCTGAGAGAGAGGCAAGGAAGGGCATCTCTAAGAGAGTGAAACTTGCTACAAGGGGGTCAAAGTCATCAGGAATAGTTGAAGTAAATAGTTTTGGCTGAAGAACAATGGAAAGTAATTCTCCAAGTGAAGGCAAGGGCCAGATCAGAAATTTGTTATTTATTACATAGGTGGAAGAGAGACTTGGAATGTTTCCAAGCAGAGGAGTGACATGATTAAACTTCCAGTTTAGAAAGTTCACCTTGACAGAAATGTAGAGAATGGAATGAAGGAGGTTGAGATATGAGGCTGAGAGTTCAGTTATGAGGTCATGGCAACAATCTAAACAAGAAATGATAACAGCTGGGTTAAGGCATTGGTAGAATTGAAGGAAAGGACATGGTCTGAGTAAGACATGATAGAGGCCACATGGCTGGGCCTTTTGGAGACTGTCAAGGTGTATTGGTGGATAGTGTTTAGGGTGGGGCAGAGGCATAGGGGGAGAAATCTAGAATGATGCCTGGCTTCTAGTCTGGACATCTGTATAAAATGTGGTGTTTGTAACACAAGAATCAAACTGTGCAAGGAAGATGAGAAGTTCAGCTTACCAAGGTTGAATTGGGATGTTTATTGCCATTCTCCATAGACATGTTCTCCGAAGAGCTAACTTTCAGTGAGCACTCACTACATGCTAGATATCATACTAAGCATTTCACATGCATAACTTCATCTTCTAAAGACTCTTGTAAGAACAACTGTTATTATCCTCATTTTTCATGTAAGAAACAGAAGCTAAGAGAGTGAACTAATTTGCCCAAGATCACAGAGCTGGTAAGTGGCTGAGTATGGACTCCCTGCCAAGCCTGTCTGACCCAGCCCCTGTACTTAAGCCCTGTGCTATACAGGACCAGTGAAGAGACACTCAGTGAAACATCAGTGGTAGCTGAAGTTGTAGTTGTGAGTAGGGCTGCCAGTTAGAGTATACATAAAAGAAAGCAGAACCCAAGGAAAATCCTCAAAGAACAACAACATTTAACACACAGACTAGAAATTAGTGGCCCCTATTTGCCCACAGATATAGTTTGTTTGGCTAGCACAGCATTAAAAAAAAAATCTTGAACTGAAAAGTCTTCTGGAGGGGATAGGGAGCATTCTGCATCCCCTCACAGTCCCCACCACCCCCTGTTACTTACCACTTACACCTACCAGTGCCCTCACACCTGTACATTTCCTACAGAGCCCCAGGATACATGAGAGTTGCAATCTCTAAAGAGTGTGGAAGAAGAAAAACTCATTTAGGAAAGGAAAAATCAATAAGGAGAAGGTAAAAAAATATTAAAAGAATGTGGCCTCAGACAAGTTGAAGAAGGAAAAGGTCTCAGAAAAAAATGGACAGTCAACCATATTATGTCACAGATGGTCAAGTAAGATGAGGAGAAAATGATGTGTATTGAAGGAGGCAATCTGGTGGTTACTTGTAATCTTGGAAACAAGACAATGAGGTGAGTGGAAGGGGAATAGCATCAGATTCCAGGAAGGTGAAGAGTGAATGGTATGGAGAAGGTAGAGATAGATGGTGTAGGGTCCTCTTTAAGGAAGTGTGCATGGTTCTGAAGGGAAGGAAAACAACAGAGAAATGACTAATGGGAGATGTGTGGTTACATGGGAACTTTTGCTCTCAGAATGGGAAATATATATGGGCTTGTTTTTATGCTGAGGAATAATAGCCATAGGGATGATCACTTGGGAACCAGGAGAGAGGAGAGGGTGAGTTCAACAGTAACGTTTACAAGTGATACTGTGCACCACTGTCTTAAGACCCTGGGGACAGAGAAGTGAAGAAAGAGACAAGGTCCTTATTCTCATGGAGACTACTTTCTGGAAGACAGCCAATAGACGAGGATAGATAAAATAAAGGAATGATATGATAGAGAATGGAAGTCTTCCCTTTTTATTTTTGTTTTTTGTAAGATGGCTTTATATTGGGCATTCAGAGAAGCCCATTCTGAGGCCCGACATTTGAGCTGAGACTTGAATGAAAACAGGCACTAGCCATGGATGCTCTGTGGGGAGAGCATTCTAGATTGAACAACTAGCCAATGTGTGTATCTAGGGTTGGTGTCAGCTTGGTGTGATTGGGAAACGACAGAAGCCAGTGATTCAGGAACTACATCACAGTAGGAGATGAAGTCAGAGAGATGGGCATGGGGTGGGGTGGGGGGCTGTCTGTCAAATGGTGGAGCTTGGAGCTTTGGAGCTTTCAGTAGGCTGGTCACAGTAAGCTGTGACCATGGGAGAGCTTTAAGCAGGGGAGTGCTATCAGCTTCAAGCAGGTGAGAGGGGATGGATCCCAGCACAAATTAGAAGAATAAGCCGTGAACAGACATGTTGTCAACTCTTTCACCAAAATGAGAAAAGCGGAAAAGAATAGGAGGAAGTAAAGAGAGCTGTTGGTAGTGTAGGAGGAAGGTGGAGGAGTTAATACTTAAGGACCTCAGTTTGCTCAGTGAAGTTAGAGGCAAGATCATCTGCTACGAGTGAATGGGGAGATTGTGGAGAACAAATTGTATTATTCTGTGCTGGCTGCCATAGTAAAATACCATTGACTAGGTGGCTTAAACAGCAGAAATCTATTTCCTCCCAGTTCCAGAGGCTGGAAATCCATGATCAAGGTTTCAGCCAATCCAATTTCTGTTGAGATCTCTCTTCTTAACTTGCAGATGGCAGCAACTTTTGCTGTATTCTTATAAGATTGGGGGAAGCAGGGAGTGGGAGGAGAGAGAGCTCTGGTGTCTCTCTTCTTATAATGACACCAGTCCTATAGGATTAAGGCCTCACCTTTATAACCTCATTTAACCTTATTACTTCTTCCCAGGTCTCATCTCCAAATAGTCATATTGGGGGTTAGGGCTGCAACATTTGAGTTTTGGTGGGGAGACACAAACATTTGGTCCATAATGGGGATTTGTGGAGAAAAGGAAAACTTTGGGGTATTGAAGAAATGGAAAATTGAGAATATATGGAAAATCGGGAATATAAAAATTATCTTCCATCCTAACTTTTTTCTATATTTAGGAGAAATTATTTCAGTCTTTCCATAATTCCAAACTTTAGATAATTAGAAAATATTTGGGTAATGAATTCATTAGCCTTCATGTACAATCTCCCATTGACTTAGGAAATAGGTGGATTCTATTAATTGGAAATTACTTTATTTGTCAGCAGATAAGGCAGGTTGGCAGGACAACCTGGGGCTGAGTCAGAGCTAAAGCAGGCTGTATAAAAAGATGACAGAAATAAGAGGGAGAAGCTGGGAGAAGCCCTACCATCCAGGAAGCTGGCATAAGGGTGCTGGGGGACACTGGCCAAGTGAAAGGACAGGAGAGAGGAAAACGCTTGTGATGGGTGGCCAAGGAAGGGCCAGGGGAAGAACAAAAGTGCCTCAGGATTTGTACTGGTTTCTTCTGATGGAAACATGATGTGCTCTCTTCTCCAAAGGAAATTTTCAACCAAATCTATGATGTCCATGAAGGCTATGCAGAACAATTTGGCCTTTTTTTGGAGCTGGGGAGAGCCGAGCCCTGCTCTAAAATCAGTGCCTGGAGGAAATCCAAGCAAGAAGGCTACATGTTAGAGATATTCAAAGGCAAAGAGCCCCAGCAGAAGATAACACAAAAACTAACAAGAGTGCATGATTTTAAGATTATTTTTACAGGGCCCCGCATATTTCTTTTTGACCTGTGCTCTGCTAGAAGATTCTCTGGAATTTGCAGGTAACAGGTACAGATGATTTTAAAGTACTTTGATACCTCATATGCACCCCCCCGCCCCGCCGTGCCACCTTTCACTGTAGCTTGGGTGCCAGCATTACTGTGTCTGACTCTGCCTAGTGGCATTTCCTGCCAATATCCCAACTCCTTCTATTGCAAATAGACATGACATCTAATAATACTTCTCAAAAATCAAAATCAGAACAAATCCAGATTCTTCACTTCATTTCAATTCCCAGTACCTATAAATACTGTCCTGATTGCTTATTTCTCACTATGTGATTTTTTACCCCCTAAGTGTTCCTTATATGTGGGTTTTTTCTACAATTAAAGATTGAGAGAGAGAGAGAGAGAGAGAGAGAGAAGGCTGCCATGCATTTCCTTTCTATTCTTTGAATCTCCATTTTGGTGTCATGCCCAGAGTGGTCCATTAATCAATGCTGGTGGAATTGATGAGCCTATGAATAAATAATAATTAATGACCATTTTGACTCACCCAGGTGTTTATCTGCTCAACTGTGTTATTGAGATGCCAGGGGTATCTACGTATTATAGAAATATTTGCTGATTGAGGAACTTATTGATAGATGTGAATTATGTGACTGCTTTATTTTCAAGGTTCTCCTGAAGTGTTGGTGCGGCTCACGGCTCTGTGAGGGTTTCCACTGCAAGTGATTACAGAAGTGGCATGTGGAGAGTGGACTGGGAGGCAAAATATATGCAGGAAAAGTGGAAATCACCAAGGAAAACGAGTGAAGGGGAAATCAATGTGAGGTGAAAGGTCAACAAGCCTCCTGCTGTTAGTCTGTCAAAATGTATTTAATGGGTTCATTGGATATTTTTCACATTTAAGAAATTGACATGAGAAAGGGTTAGCCTGTAATAACTTTTTATCTCTCATTTACAAAATAGCTATTTTTTTTTCTTTTGAGAATTTTACTTCTGATCTCAGTATTGCACTCATGCCCAGGGGTTTGAGGTCTCAACAGAACTATAATGACAAGCCTTTAAAACAGTTACAGTAATTATTTTTCAGTAGTTAATTCTTTAATCATAGCCACATTAATTTGTCAAAGTGTAATTTAAAACATATTCATTGAAATTAAGTAAGGATCAAATATGGAACTTGTTTTATCCAAGGGAGTAGTTTCTGGGTGTGATCTCATTGCATTTATTAAAGGCATGCCTTATTTATTCTTTTCTCTATCAACTGTACAATTAGATTGACCTCCAGTTCTCTCCTCTTCAAGCCAGAGGGTAAAAATAACAGATACAAAAAACTAACTCATCTCTAGAAATAGATTTTGGTAAAGAACTTCAAAAATAAAAAAGTCTTTCCATGTAAAATCACATTTGTACTATCTATTTAAAATTTCTGTAGTCTCACTTCATGGGTTTTCTTACTTCTTTAATACTCCCTGTTCTTTTAGACAGTTCAGTCATCATCTTACTAGAGGCTCAGATTTTTGCCTTTTTCTAATATCTTTAACCAAAGTACGTTTAGATACGTTTGAAATATCAATGCATTTGGTGATTCCTGAGCTATACAGAGAGATTAAGCATTAAACATTAATAGCTAGAAAAGTCAGCATGGTGAAGTTATACATATGTTGTTTTATCCCTTTTTATAAGTAAGATAATTTATGTTATAGATTTAAATGTCCCTTAGTTTTCCATCTTGAGCACCTAATACCAATTCGGCAAGCTCAGACTAGAATCTTGGCATTGAGTGAAGATCTGCTCCATTAATTTTGGTGAGAAATGTAGAAGTAAAATATGGCATGGGAATATTTCTTAGAATTGTCAAGGCTCCCAGGGATCTGGCACCTTCATTTGCCATGGGTAATATGAGCAGAGCTCAAAGACATGCACATAAAAAGATCTGAAAAACTAAAAGCACTTTATAAATTTTGCCACAACACACTGAAATTAGAAATTTTAAATAGTTCACATAAAAAGGTAGTACAAAGGTCAAAATGAATATTTTTATACTTTTCATTTTTAGAATATTAAACATTTGTTATTTATTAAATGAAAGTTTATTAATATTTACCATACAAGGGCATTTTGCCAGATATCAGTGAACCCAAGATGGAATGAACACAGTCACTGCCCTTCAGGGATGCTTTGTCTAGCAAGGAAGCATTAATGGAAACAAAAATTATGCGACAAGTGCCATGTATCAGTTTTTTATTGCATGTAACAAATTGTCTCAAACTTAATGATATAAAACAACATACAGTGCGTCTGGGTGACTCAGTTGGTTAAGTGGTTAAATGTCCACTGACTCAGTTTCAGCTCAGGTTGGGATCTCAGGGTCATGAGATCCAGCCACATGTTGGCTCATGCTCAGCACAGAGTCTGCTTGTCCCTCTCCCTCCTCCTCTGCCCCTCCATCCATTCGCATGTGGGCACACTCTCTCTCTAATTAATTAATTAATTAATTAATCAAACAACATACTTTTATTATCTCATAGTTTCTGTGGATATGGAGCCTGGGCATGGTTTAGCTGAATTCTCTACTCAGAGACTCACAAGGCTGCAATGATAGTGTCAGCCAGGGCCATGGTGTCATCTGAGGCTCAAGATCCTCTTCCAAACTCAAGTGGTTGTTGGCAGAATTCATTTTCCTGCAGCTGCAGAACTCATGGTAACTTGCTTTCTCAAGATTGGTAGATGAGTCTGTGAACCCAAGAAAGCCCTGAGCCCTCTTTTAAAGAGTTTACCTGATTAAATCAGGCTCCCCAGAGTAATATGCCTTTGATGAACTCAGTCAGCTGATTAGGGGTCTTTAGTTTCCTCTACAAAGCCACTTCACGTTCACCATAGAACATAATTAGAGGAGCATATCCCATGATACTCAGGTTCTGCCTATATCAAAGGGAGGAGATTATATGAGAGTGGGAGTCATTGGGCTTCATCTTACAATTTGGTTTACCACATGCCAAAACAGACATTTAAGGAAGTGACAAATGACTAGTCTAGTAGGGAAAAATAGGATAAAGAAAAGCTCATGGCACTGGGTGTTATACTATATGTTGGCAAATCGAACTCCAATAAAAAAAAATATACAAAAAAAGAAAAGAAAAAGAAAAGCTCATGAGCATTGGTTAGCTATGTTAAGCTCCTTGATGTCATGATTATTATTTTGTGCTAGCTGGAGAGAAAATTCACTCCAGACTTCATTAAACAAAGAGTCCCAAAGCTATATTAAGGAGGAAGTACAAATAGAACACGGAATGCATTTAATTTCAGATGCAATGGTCACTGGGCCCTAGTAAAGGAAGGATTTAAACAATATGGTACTTGAGTGGGAAACTGTATAGATTCTTAGATAGTAGATTGTAATACATTTTAAGTCATTGGCTGCCTTAGGTTGGGTTCCCCTGGAGGCAAAGTCTTACGTGCAAATAGCTTATTTGAGAATGTGATTCCTGGAAATGGGAGAGAGGGACAAGAGAGAGTGAAGTAGGGGAGGAGGGAAAAGTGATGTAAAAGTGGGTTTTGAGTTGGTCACTGCTTGAGGCATAAGGGACCTTCTGAGGGACCTTCTGAAATGGCAATCAGAATTTTTCCCTTGCGGATGAGCCAAGAAGTGTTATTCTATTGGTTCTTGGCACCTGTGAGTCAGCTATGGCCCATGGCTCTGAATGCCAAATGGATACCTATGGTGTCAGAGAAGTAGAATGAAAGGAGAAAGGGTGTGGCCTGAGCACAAAGGTGAAGCACTAGCAAAAAGCTGGTCCAAGCTTGTGCAGGACTGGTGGCCCGAAAGGATGGAGGTACAACATGAGGCTGAGGAGATTTGGAGGTGCATATAATAGGCATTTGATATATTGAGCTTTTAAAATATAATGAAAACTATAGCGAAAACTGTTCAGGAAAATGCTGACATGTGCATGCATGCACACACCTACACAGATTGTACACACTCAGGTAGTTCTTCTACCCCTAACGTTCATCCATGTACCCAAGAACAGGCACTTCTGTTTGAGGTGTTCATTATAAGGAAGATATTTTGACTATCTGGGAAACTGTATAGGTTTTCTCAAGGAAAATATAAGCTGTCTGTAAATAATTGCCCCTTTTCCCTATGAGGTACCCTCTCTTAAAATAATCTTTTATTCTTCAATAAAGCTCACTTCAACACCTATAAATCTCCTCTTTATTTATTTTTTTAAAGGTTTTATTTATTCATGAGAGATACAGAGAGAAAGAGAGGCAGACACAAGCAGAGGGAGAAGCAGGCTCCATACAGAGAGCCTGATGTGGGACTCGATCCCGCGACTCCAGGATCACGTCCTGGGCAGAAGGCAGGCGCTAAACCACTGAGCCACCCAGGGATTCCCCAATCTCCTCTTTAATAACAGGTGTGGGTATGTATTCCAAGTTCATCTGGAGCCACTAGTTGTAGCAGTGATAGAAAGGGATGAGGGAAAGTTGGACTATGGTAAGAGAGCAGAACCTCTTACCTCTTACATAGAACCTCATACCTCTTACCTCTTAAATTCTGGCCTGAGGAAATTTTCTATAATATGAGCCTTTTATCTCTTCATGTCAAGGTGTACCAATCTCTAACTCTGACTTCAATAACAGTAATTACTGTAGGCATGGAGACTGGTACAATGGAAGTTTACATGTCCAGTCATGGTAGGTCAGTTTTGTTCTCTACTAGAGCCATAATCTGAGCTTTTAGGAGGCCACCACCTCAGTCAGTCCTAGGGGGGGAAATGTGTAAATGGATCAGTGCAATCTCATAAAGTTAAAAAGGCAAACTAAACGCATCTTCCTTCTTGAGAAATGAATGCAAGGGACTGCACATTCACTCAAACCTCGGTGAAATAACACAATCGGTTTGCTAGATGAAAAGAAATCTCACTAAAATCTTAGCTAAAACAAAGGGAGAACCATGTAAGAGAGAAGATAGAAAGTCAAGTGTAGTAATGTAGCGTCAATAAACATAAGTATATGGTCACACAAAAAATAAAACTATAAAGAAATTATTAGATTTCCTCTAGAGACTCCCATTAGATGTCCAATAAAAAGCAGCAAAGAGAAAAAGAGAGATCCCTGACATCAAAAATGGATTTGAGTATAGATTTGTTGTGGTTATTGCTCTTTTGTATTTTTTGTGGTGGGTAGAAAAATTGAAAATTTGAAGATGCAAAAGTAGCTCAACCATTAGATGTACAGTGATTTTAGAGTCTCCAAGAGAGTATGAGAATAGCTATCCAAAATCCTATATTAGTTTCTAGATATATTCTAGGGATGTCAAAATTTGTAGAGCTAATAATACTATTCAAATCTCTTTGAAAACTCATTTACATTCATTATCTTTATAACCACTTTTTAAAAGCCAGTGGGAATGTGTTTTGAATCTTCTTTCTCCTACTTCCTTCATACTCCTGTGAGAACTCAGCCTGACAGGACTGCAGAGTTTTCAGTGAAGCTGGAGGAATGAATTAAAAATGCCTATTTTTGACTTGCTAAATGCTAAAGAACTGTCCTTAGTATTCCAGACCAGCACATCAGCTTTCAAACCAAATTGTAGTCAGCTGTTCTGATCACCTGGGTCACCTTTTGGAGATGGACCCTCAGGTAATCCTGCCAAATGTTCTCATCCACACCTTATAGCTACCAGTAGTTTTGAAGGGGCTCAAATCCAATAAGTATCCCTTACAGCTTATAAACCTAGTTTATTCTGTAATCATTATAGAGGAAGAACTGATGCTTTTAAGTGAAACAAAGATACTGAAGTTGCTAGACATCATAAGAGACACCCAATTATCTCCTAAGGCATATGAAGCTTACCCAATTGCTATGAACTAAATATGTGAGGTCCCACTGCTGTGATTCATGTGTTGAAGCCCTAATTCCCAATGTGATAATATTTGGAGGTGGGCTTTAGATTATCATTAGGTATAGATGAGGTCATGCAAGTACAGCCTCCCCAAAACGATTTCACCTTATAAGAAGAAAATATCTGAGCTCTTTCTCTCCACCATGTAATGACATCTCCACCATGTGATGACAAGAAGAAGGTGGACATCTTGAGAAACAGGACTGTCACCAGACATCAAATATGCCAGCACCATGATCTTGGATTTTCAAGCCTCTAGAACTGTTAGAAACAAATTTTTATTGTTTAAGCCCCCTACTCAGGGTGCCTGGGTGGCTCAGTGATGTTCAAATCTGCCTATGGCTCAGATCATGATCCCAGAGTCCTGGGATCAAGTCCCGCATCAGGCTCCCTGAAGGGAGCCTCCTTCTCCTTCTACCTATGTCTCTGCCTTTCTCTGTGTCTCTCATGAATAAATAAATAAAATATATTTTTTAAAAGTCTCCAAACTATGGTTTTTGTTATATCAGCTCAAACTGACTTAGACATCCGTTCAACATCAGGAAATGTATTAAGAATTATTTTTACTAAGTAATCACTGAATGTCGAACACACGAAGTGCTAAACACATACTAATTTTAAACTTCCTGTAATCATTAGTACACTTATTTTAAACTATTTTGTCTTTTTCTAAGGTGTATTTCTTTTACAAATGTTACTTGATATATTAACATATAACCTCATATTCATTTTAAGTGTACAAGATAATGGGGCTCCTAGGTGGCTCAGTCAGTTAAAGGCCCATCTGCCTTTGGGTGATGATCTCTGGGTCCTGGGATCAAGGCCCTTCTCACTAGGAAGTCTGCTTCTCCCTCTCTCTCGTCCCTTTGCCCTGCTGCTCATGTTCTCTCAAATAAAGAAATAAAATATTTTCTTAAAAGTGTACACATAATTATTTGATATATGTATGTGTTGTGAAATGATTACAATAGGTTTAGTTAACACCTACCACCAAATATAGCTACATTTTTTTCTTATAATGAGAAATTTGAAAATATACTCTCTTAACAACTTTAAAATATTCAAAATAGTACCGTTGGCTACAGTCACTATGCTGCACATTACACCTCCAGGACTTGTTTATCTTAGAGTAGAAAGTGTTTGCCTTTTGATTCTTCATCCATTTGTGGGTAGTGGGCAAAAGGGGTAAAGTGCGTTTCTTGTAGGCAGCATATATTTGGATATGATTTTTAGTGTATTCTGACATTCAGCCTTTTAATTGGAGTGTAATTACATTTAACGTAATTATTGCTATGGTTGGGTTTAAAATGATCATCTTGCTATTTGTTTTCTATTTGTCCATCTGTTCTTTTCTTTTGGATTATGTAAGTTTCTTTGATGCCATATTATTTGCTTTTTTTAAAAAGATTTTATTTATTTATTCATGAGAGACACACAGAGAGCGAAGCAGAGACACAGGCAGAGGGAGAAGCAGGCTCCATGCAGGGAGCCCTATGTGGGACTTGATCACGGGACTCCAGGATCCCGCCCTGGGCTGAAGGTGGTGCTAAACTGCTGAGCCACCCAGGCTGCCCTCTTATTTGCTTTTTAAGCTTGCTAGCTATGGTCGCATTATGGTATGCATTATGGTTTAGAGTATGCATCTTTGATTTATGACCATCTATCTTTAGGTGTTCTTATACCACTTCATGCATGATATAAAAACCTTACAATGATATGCTTTAATTTTTCCTCTTTTGTCCTTAGTACTATTGTCACACAATTATTTATACAAATGTTATGAACTCCATACAACACTGTTTTTTGTTTGCTTGTTTGTTTAAATAGGCAGTCACTGGGGTGACTTGGGCAGCTCAGTTGGTTAAGTGTCCAACTCTTGATTTGGCTTAGATCATGATCTCAGGGTTGTAGGGTCAAGTCCCGCATCAGGTTTCGTGCTCAGCAAGGAGTCTGCTTGGGATTCTCTCTCTCTCCTTCTCCTTCTGCCCCTCCCCCTGCTTGGGTGTGAGCTCTCTCTCTCTCTCTCAAATAAATAAATCTTTAAATAGTTACCTTTTAAGTTTTTTTAAATAATAAGAAAAAATTATACATATCTACCAGTGTAGTTATCCTTTCCAGTATTCTTCATTGCTACATATATGTACATATTTTTCTTACCAATTTTTATCTGTCTGAAGGAGTTACTTTAATATTTCTTATAGTGATATTGTTGTTGATTAATTATTACAGCTTTTTTACACTTGAAAAAATCTTTATTTCACCTTTCTTTTTGAAATATATTTTTGCTGGATATATAATTCTAGGTTGAAAATATTTTGCTGTCAGGACTTTAAAGATGTTCCACTGTCTTTTCACTTGCATTGCTTCCAATCAGAAATATGTTAATATCCTTATCTTTTTCATGCCCTATGTAATGTACCTTTTTATACTGGTTGCTTTTTATTTTTCCTCTTTATTGTCAATGGTGAGCAGTGTAAGTATAATATGCTACTGTGTTATTTTCATGTTGTTGTACTTTAGATTTGTTTAGCTTGTGGGTATGTAAGGTTATAGTTTTCATAAAATTTGTATGTTTTTTATCTTTTTCAGAGACTCTAATTGCATGTATACTAAGTTGGGTTTGTTTTGTTTTGTTTTGTTTTGAGAAAAAAAAAGGAAAGAGTGAGATCATGGGGAGGGATAGAGGGAGAGGGAGAGAGAGAATCCCAAGCAGGCTCCATGCGCAGCACAGAGTCAGAGTCAGCGCTTGATTTCAGAATGAATGAGACAGATTGAGAGTCCAGAAATAAAATTTTATACCTACAGCCAATTGGTATTCAACAGAGGTGCCAAGGTAATTCAAAGGGGGAAAGAATAGTCTTTTTAACAAATGATATTGAGACTATGGAAACTCCAAATGTAAAAAGATGAACTTAGCCCCTACCTCCATATAGAAAAGTCTTCATATCTACTATATAGAAAAAATAACAAATGGATCAGAACCCAAATGCAAGAGCTAAAATTATACAGATTTTTAGTATAAAACATAAGAAAAAAATTTTGAGACTTTGGATCAGGCAAAGATATCTTAAATATGACACAAAAAACATGAAGAAAAACTTGATAGATCAGACTTCATAAAAATTAAGAACTTGTACTCAAAAGACAGCATTAAGAAAGTTAAAAACAATCCACAAAATAATATGCAATATTTGCAAATTACATATCTGCTAAAGGACTTGTACAAAAATATATAAAGAAGTTTTACAACTCAATATGAAGACAAATAATCCAACTAAAAAAGGAACAAAAGATTTGAGTACCAAATAAGTTTTAAGAATGGCTAATAAGTGCATGAAAGGGTGCTCAACATCATTAGTCTTTAGGGAAATGCAAACCAAAACCACAATGATATGTCCTTTAATACCCATTAGGAAGGCTATAACCAAAAAGAAAGACAGTAACAACTGCTGGCAAAGATGTGGAAAAAAATGAGAACCCTCCTAATTTACTCATGGGAGTATAAAATAGTTCAGCCACTTTGAAAATAATTGGGTAGTTTCTCAAAATATTAAGCCTAGAGTTACCATATGATCCCAAACTTCCATTCCTGGATATCCACCCCAGAGAAGTCCAAAGATATGCCCACAAAAGGACTTATACACAAATGTTTGTAATAGCGTTATTAGTAATAGCCAAAAAGTGGAGCCAACCCAATGTCCATGCAATAAATGGAGAAACAAAATATAACACATCCATCCACTGAATACTATTTAGCAATAAAGTAGAATGAACTTTTGATATACACTATAACATGGATGTACCTCAAAAACGTTTTAATTGAATGGAGCCAGACACAAAAGGCTATATGATCCCCTTTTTATGAAATGTATAGAAGAGGCAAATCTATGGAGATAGAAAGTGAACTAGTGCTTGCCCAGGGTTGGGGGTGGCAATGGGATGAAACATAAATAAGGACAGGTGATCTTATTGGGGTGAAAACATGTGCCAAAAATGGGTGATAGTGATGGTTACATAATTCATTAAGCTTACTAAAAAAAAGTAAACTTTTTTTACTTTGAATTGTAAACTTGGAGCAGGCAAATTTTATGATATGTAAATTATACGATTCAATAAAGTTATTCAAAGATTCCAACAACTGTTGTTGAGGAAAGGCACCTCAATTGGAGACACCTGGCACTTACTCTCTAGCTCTTATGGCCCACAACAGACAGAACAGGAGGTGGCACCTTTCTGGGGGAGACCTGGAGTGCCAGATCTATTCCTGTTGAAAGTACAGTTGCCTCAGCCGAGTAGTGCTTCATTGATACGGTTATGTTATTTTTGAAACACTGTATTTCAGAAGCATCTCATGGCATCCACATAAACAAACTCCCCTAAACCAAATAGTTAGATCAATATATGAGTAAAAGTCCCCCCATGGCCAAGGAATGGATAATCAATATGTCAGACCACATTTATGTCAAGTGAAGAAAATCAGAGTGACATGAAAGAAATGAATGATTATACTTGAGTATTAGAGCTTGTCTGCCTCAGGTTATTTTGATGATACTTCAAATATTTATGGAAACAAGGGAATCTTCTTTTCAAACAGCTTAAATTTGAGTGGGGATGTTTCTAGCAGCATCCTAGGAAACACTGGTGGCTTCAGGAAGTCCTTGATTCTTTGTAAGGACTCCAAGCATATACAAATTTTTGATGTAGTCTGAAATAAAATGTGTGACAGTCCAGGAACATAACAAAATTCAACATTCTATAAGTTTCCTTCAGAGAAATAAAACATTTCATACCTGAAACTATTAATCCTCTTCCCTGTAGCTACCCAATCCCTGGTTGTTATGACTAGTGGAAAAAATGTGGAACTTAAAATATTATATATGTTACTTGAATTCACACCTGTTGTAAATGACTATATTGTGAGTTCTAAGGGAACTGGGTCATATTCATCTTTGGATCCCTAGCACTTGGCTAAAAATTTGAATATAATGCTCAGTATATATCTGAGAAGTGATAACAAGAATCACTTAATTATGTTCATTGAGCACATCTGTCCCCTGCCTCAATAAATAGCATTTATTGCTTCTTGCATGCATTCAAGTCATTCACTCCCTCATTTAACAATATTTACTGAATACCTACTATCTGCAAAATATAGTATTAGTTGCTAAAATTGCCATGGCAAAAAGACAGTCTTTACCTCCTAGGAGCTCTGGAGAACAAAGACACAGAAAAAAATACTCTGCAAAAACTAGAGACAATATTAAGTAAGGGGACTGCCCGCCCCTTTATAACTCAGTTTCGGGTATGACTGCAGAGAGATTCAAGTGGAGGCCTGAGATCCCAGTTATGCCAAGGGGCAAGGAGGTGAGAAGGGATAGAGAAGGAATAAGGTAATTCTAGCAAGGTGGTATGGAGGCTTGGAAAGAATATGGGCTTTAAAATCAGATAGACCCGGGTTTCCATCCTTACTTACACTCACTAGCTTTGGGACCCTGGCCAAGCCTTTTATTTTCACTATTTTGCTCATTTGTAAAAAGGGGCTAATGATAATGTCCACTGTGTTGGTGGCATGATTATGGCTATTGTGGCTGGTGCAGACCCTGGAACACCGTTAATACTCAAAAGTTTAGTCATTGCTATTCCAGTCCAAAAATCAGTGATATACCTTCAAAGTGATATGTGAATTTTTTAAATACAGTTTTAATATTTTATTTGAGTGTTTATTAACTATTGGCAAAATTTTTCAACAGTTTCTCCTTATTTGCAAATCCTAAGTGGCCCCCCCCCATTGCTTATAAAATTAAGTCTAAGTATTCTTTTAACAGCTGTATTGAAGTATTTTGATCTATTTATCCATCTGTTGATGGACATTTGGGTTGTCCACACTTTTTAACTATAAGCTGTCAACATCTGTGTATCAGTCCTGTGTGGATATATATTTTTTCCTTGAATAGATACATAGGAATAAAGTTGATGGGTTGTAAGAGAACTCCAGTTAAACATTTTGAGAAACTTCCCAACTATTTTTCAAATGTCTGGAGCATTTCACATGTCCACCAGCAGTGCATGAAGGTCCTAGTTTCTGCACACTTAAGCCAGTAATTGGTATTGATAGTTTTTTTTAATTTAAACACTTTTCTAAAGAAGGATTATTTCAATATTAAAGTATTTCAATTTCATAAATTGAAAATATAAAGAATTGGATAAAAAGCAAAGTAACTCATAATTTCACCAAGTATATTAGCTGTTAATGTTTTGGGGCATATCTTTGTCATTTTTTCTTAAACAACACTTTTTTTATCTCATTGTGATGTTATGGAATATCCGACTTTGATCAAATATGAATTTAGGGAGGCACTTGGGTGACTCAGTCAATTAAGCATCTGACTCTTGATTTTGGCTTAGGTCATGATACCAGGGTTAGATCAAGCCCCAAGGTGGGCTCCGTGCTGAGTGTAGAGCCTCCCTAATATCCTCTCTCCCACTCTCTCTGCCCTAGCTTCCCACTCATGAGCTCTCTGAATAAATGAATGAATGATGAATGAAATAAGTAGCTAAAATCTTTCAAAAAATATGAATTTATGGAAGGGATTAATATGATCAAAGAAAAAATACATATAATAGCAAACATCACCTACTAATTTTGACAGGATCTATGTTAATCTCTTTACCAAATTATCTCATTTAACCCTCAAAGCGGCATTATGAGGAAGTGAATATCATTATCTTAGTTATTTTGTAGACAAGAGTAACTGAAATTTCATGAAGTTAAGTAATTTCCCTAGGTTAATATTTAAGTACATAACAGAGCCAGACCTCAAACTCATGTCTGGAGCTTTCCAGGGCCCCCTTTTATAAACCACTAAACTCATGTTGATTACGGAAACTCACTGGGCCTAAAGGATAGAAAGGATTTAGTTGATAGGAAGGGCCTATTGTTTGGAAAAGGAATTATACTATAAAGAAAAGATAGTCGTGAAATATTTGAAGGTAACTGAAGAAACCACCCTGATTAGAGTTGAGCGAGGAGGATAGAATTGGACAGGTTGGATTATATATGGTCTTGGATGTAAGGCTGAGGAGGTGAACTATTCCCTAGAGGCAATAGGAATTCAGTGGATGTGTCTGAGATAGTGAGGTTGCATGGGGCCTTATTCCATAGTGCTATCACAAGAGGGATGGAAGAAGGGAATGATTAGATGAGGAAGGAGTCAGGATGTTGTTGAAGAGCTCATGGGTGCAGTAAAAAGGAGCAAGACTATGGGGTGGCAGAAGATGGAAATGGATTTAGGGAGAATATTGAATGGGAATTAAGTGATGGAAAGGGCAGAGAGGTACTCTCCCCATTCCCCACCCTCCACCATGGCTGGTAGTAAAGAGAAATTAAACTTGGACAATTAGATAAACTAAATAAATTACTTTGTTCTGTAAAATTCTCTACTGGAGAAAAAAATACTAATTTTTCCAGATACATCTGATAGTTTTGAGTAATTTTAATGTAGCTTAGTATTTAATTCTATGCTGCTCACACCAACATGGTCAATGAATGTCAATAAGTAACAATTTCTTCTATAAAGGAATTAAATTCTGATATTTGGAAGATAAAGCTAATTCACAATAATCTATGTGATGTTACATTTATGATATAACTAACAATGTACTCTTCCTAGGGTCTAGGTCATTTGATGGCCCTAAGTAGGAATAGGTAGGAGGAGACAAGGGGCTGCTATAATTACATTCCTTTTTTTTTTTTTTAAGATTTTATTTATTTATTCATGAGAGACATGCAAAGAGGCAGAGACATAGGCAGAAGGAGAAGCAGGCTCCCCATGGAGAGCCTGATATGGAACTTGATCTCAGGACCCCAGGATCACACCCTGAGCAGAAAGCAGAGATTCAACCAGTAAGCCACCCAGGCATCCCTGATTACATTCCTGATGGGATTACAGCCATAGTAGCTTCAAAGCATAAATGACTCTTTTCCTAGGTTTTTGATTTGTGACCAGGGAGTAAATTAAAAAGAATACGGAAAGCCATACTTTAAAAAGATATATTATTAAGATTCTTCACTTTTCATAGCTGACATCTATTGAGAGTATCATGTAGTTAGAAGATAATAGTAGCAGGAGTGGTAGCAGTAATATAGCTACTACTGATTGAGCATTACTATGTGAATAGCACTGTGATAAAACTTTACAAATATGGGGATCCCTGGGTGGCGTAGCGGTTTAGCGCCTGCCTTTGGCCCAGGGCGCGATCCTGAAGACCGGGGATCGAATCCCACATCGGGCTCCCGGTGCATGGAGCCTGCTTCTCCCTCTGCCTGTGTCTCTGCCTCTCTCTCTCTCTCTGTGACTATCATAAATAAATAAAAATTAAAAAAAAAACTTTACAAATATGATTTCACTGATACCTAATACAACATGACCTAAGAAGTAGGAACTATTTATTTTTACAAGCAACAATACTTAAGCTCACAAGTCTAACTAACATTCCCTTGGCAAGAGGTAGAAAGTTTACAGTCAAGATTCACCCATCTCTTGCTCCAAACCTGTGATCCTTCTCTCCTACATAGATCCACTGTACCTTTATGTTAAGAAGCTTTGTCATCTGCTATCACTTGAGTTATATAATTTGAAATTATAGAATTTAGAAAACGCTATTATTTCTACTTAATTGGTCATTCTAAACCCATTTATCTCCAAGCTGAAATCACTCTTTTTGTCTTTGAGAGTAGTGATGCACTTGTTTAAAAGAACTATTCAGATATTTTTTCAGGAGAATCCACTCTTTCAGTCATTGTGTTTGTCCATCGCCATCCTATTCTCATGTTCTGGCTGGCCTTCTGCCCTTAATTCACTCTGTTCCATTACATTGGCTTGCTCTGTGTCCTTCACCTATTCTGTTCCCTTGGTCTTGCCTGCCTTCCACCCCCAATCTGATCTGTTCCCTGCCTGGTCTGCTCTCCACCTTTCCTTCCCCCACTTCCCTTGTATGGCATGCTCTCTGTCCTTTCCCCATCTGTTCCCTTGGTTGGGGCTGTTCTCTACCCTCATTCCTATTCCTATTCCCTTAGTCTTTCTACAGTCCTCATTCATCTTTCCAAATGGAAGTTATCTGCCAATGTCCTATTCGATTAACTCTATTTCTCTTCCTAATTAATTTCCCTAAAATTATTGGATACCTTTCTCCTCTGTACCTTCAAAGAACATCAGGCCCATTCCTCACCTACATTGGTTTGTGTCAATAATTGTCTCTTTTACTCATTAGATTACAATTTCCTTATGGGCAAGAACTACAACTTACTTATCTCACCTTCACTATGATTGACCTTTATAACTGCAATGCCTGACACACTTTAAACTGAATTGTTAAGCTTTAAAAGGTCATCTGACTCATTAGTCATGTTTTATTTTATTTGTTCTACTTACTCTTCAGTGTGTCTATCACGTGGTTTGCCTGGACACTATTCTAGTTCATTTCAGTTTTTAACCAAGGTCCCCATTAGGAGAACTATCACTCTAAAACAGTAAAAAAAAAAAAAAAAAAAAAATTAAAAAAATTCATACCTTATCTGTATGACAATGACTGGCTGGTTCTGCAGCCCAGATCACACCAACACTATCTCCAGATTCACATTGCAAAATCATATCGACTTCTTGGGTTTAATCATGCTCATATTTAAATCTCTTTAAGTACTACTCTCATCCAAATGCTTCTTCCCAGATGTGCTGCATTATTAATGGAATAGAATTAGATATAGGGGTTTTAAAATGAACTAGAGCTTCCAAATATATTAGACTTCATCTTCCAATTTTGACATTTCTTATTTCTTGATACTGCTATTTTTCACAAGTCCTTTTGCCCCATTTCTTTATCTTCTCTTGTGTTCATATCATCTTTCTAATTAATACCTCTTGCAATTAAATTAGTGCTTTGTTTATGATGCTTCTAATATCTGCAGTTAAGATCCTAAGAAGTGACTTAATACTGATTTTTCTAGTGTCCCTGAATGACTCCTTCTGAATGGATAAACCACTATTTATCATGATCACAGATTTTCCTCAGCACTTTTTTTTCTTTTTCTGAGCAAGGTTCCAGTCACATATCATATCACGGCAATTATTCATTTCTCAGCTATTCTGAGTTAATTTTCTAGCCAATAGACTTTATCAAATTATTTGCTCTAATTAGGTACTTTCCTCTATATGTTGATGAACTCAGAGAAAAAGAATTACTGGCAGCTTCAGGAACTCCAGGTGTTTGTGTGTGGGAATGGGAAATGGTGAAAGAGAAAGAAGAAATACAATCTCATGGTAGATTACAAAGTAAAAACACAAATCCATCTGAGCTTACACTTTAACGGAAGTGATTTGTTCTGGGAACAAAGGGAATATGTTGGCCAAGTAATTTGTTCAACAAAAGTTTCTGGAATGAATTTTAAAGAACACAAAGTTGTACTATTTTCTTCACCCCACAACATTTTAGTGTTCTTGTTACTATAGATAAGCAAGTCAAAATAGATGCAGAATTCCTTGCAGACTCTTATGTTTGTCCTCTAGGATTTATAGTCTAGGATGGATAGTCTAAAGATTATTTTTAGAACAGTTGTCATTCCTTCTCTTTCTTCAAACCAGATTTCTCTCTTTCTTTTGATGTTGAGTAAAATGCTGCACATTGAAATGGAAAAAGCCTCAGTATGACAGCAGTCTTACCTAAGTCATCCTTCCTGATTTGTTGTCTTTTGGCCCAAAAATATTGAGTAAAAAAAGTTTTATGGGTCCCTTATGGTTTGTGTTTCAAATTTAACAATATCTAAAAGGAGGCTCTAACTTGAGAAATTGACCAAGGATATCAATAAGTATTGAACCTTTATTCTGTAATGTAAACCACATTGAAAACAAATGAAAAATAGCTAAGATATATCTGGCTTGCTACATGGTAAGCATCTTACTACTGGATTTTAATTTAACATCTTTAATACTTCCAACAGCCCTATAAGGTAAGTACTACTATTATTCCCATCTTACAGATAAGAACATTGAGCCTTAGGGGACATAGGTAACTTACCCAAAGTTGTCAGGGTGGTGCTAGTGGCATCTAGTGCATAGAGGTCAGGGATGCTGCTAAACACTGTATAGTGCTTAAGACCTCCCCCACAATAAAGAATTATTCATTCTAAATTGTCAGTTATGCTGAGGCTGAAAGACCGTCTTCTAGACACCTAATTTTAGTACCCTGGGAAAGATGGGGAATTGTGAGAATAGCAATTTTACTACCAGTTTTAGTCATAACCAGAAAGAGGGGAATTTCAATTCAGGAAGACCCATGTTTTCTTAGGACTGCTTCAAAGTGTTCTATGGGGTCTATTTCTTGCTTCTGGGTGCATATTACTGGATCTTGGTTTCTCTCAAGCAGTTGCTCAAAGTACAAGCTTTAAAATAAAGTCTTTTATCACAAGTTCCTATGACAAGCTTGGCTTTCTTCTAATAGGCCCTGCAGATGCTGTAGAGGTCTCTAACCTGGGTGCATCATGCCTCTGGTCTCCCTAGTGGCTACCTTCTGTGTCATTAGATTGCAATGGGTGATAGGTAGCTATGATGTTTTTGGAAGAGTTATTTTACCCATCTTGAATTTTGGCAATGCCATCTTACTCACTAAATAATATCACTAAACACCCTTCAGATAACAACATCCCTGGACAACACTGTTAAATCTTTCTGTGCCACTTTTCAGCAGACTGGCCTTATATGCCGTGGTTAACCAACTACTCCCCCCGTTACACTCTCCCGATAGAGCTGTTCAAAGACAAAACAAATTATTATTGACAGCTTGGAAAATTATCTCACTATGGCTTAGAAAAAATGTGAGGATGTGATCAAAGTCAGCCTACATCTTTCTGTACTTCACCTACTGGAATGGAAACTCCTTGAGAGTAGGAACTAAAGTTTTTTGAAGGTCATGTGGAGAGTTAAACATGATGAAGCTTAGGGAGTATTTAATATTAATGGTATTTCCAACAAAAATGATCAGATATTCCTTTCTGATGATTTTTATAACAGTTTGGGGCATTTAGATAAAAGAAATATGATGACAACTTGGAGGGAGTTCAGAATGAAACAATAAAAATGAATGAATGGTTAGAGGGAAGAGGGAATCAGTTATGTGCTGGCTAAACAAGAATGAAAGAAGGAAAAACCTATGATAAATGAACAGTGTATGTATCAAAGAGCAAATTGCTTCGTTGTTGATAGGCTGTCGAGTAAGACAGCTATCACCTCTGGAGCCATATATTTTGGGATTAACTGGGTTTACCATTACCCTCCCTGATTCCCTTGAATTGAATAGAATTCCCTTGCCCAGTTCTAATTTAATTGATCCACAAGGAGTCATTTGCTGCAGTTGGTAGGAGTTAAGGCATTAAACAAGATTTTGTTACATTTCTTTTCTATTTTCCAAGGATTTGTCATCACTCTAAAACTAATAAAAATAAAATATTCCTAAGAAGAATTCCAGTTCTCCCATTCTTAATAAGAATTCTATGAAATCTTGAAAGGGTTGGGGACCAAGAATAGAAATATGAAGAAGGTGGTAAAGAAGAGATATGGTGCTAATAACTAACTTGGAGAACAAATACAGAAAGCTTTGGAAATTAATTCTGCCCTACTGGCTGGGGATCCCTGTCCCTGCACTGATCTTACCACATCTAAAATACTGTAAAATCTTGATCTCCATATTATAAGGGAACTATTGACATTAAAGAAAGAGTGAAAAGAGTTTGAAGATGCAAATAAAGGAAATATGGATGATTAGCCAAAGGAAATTTAATGGGGATATTATAGCCATCTTTAAATGTCTGAAGTATGGCCAGAGTAAAACCAAATGGGTAGGAGTTTCAGCAAGATAAATCTCTGATCAACATAAGGGAAAAATGACAAATGATGAGCTGAACCATAATGGAAGTGCTGTAGAGAGAAAGAGGTAATAGTCACTTGAAAGATCAAACCAAGACTGAATGATTATCTGCTAGATTTATAGATGACATTCATGCATACATAGGTAGAAGGGATGGAGCTGATATATTGTTCTTTTCTGATACTATACATTATTGGTTTTTTCCAGATAATTCTTTTCTTCTATTCTTTTAAAAGTTTGGTTAACACATGAGTTTCAGGTGTTGGTGGTATTATTCTTTAATTTGTTGAACACATCTAGTTTTTTTGTTTGTTTTTTGAACACATCTAGTTTTTAAAAATCTTTTATTTAAACTCAATTTAGAATTAAAGTTAAAATATACTTATTACTAGTTTCAGGGGTAGAATTTAGTGACCATCCGTTGTATATAACACCCAGTGCTCATTACATCAAGTGCCCTCCTTAATGACCATCACTCAATTGCCCCACCCACACCCCCTCCAGCAGTCCTTTGTTTCCTGGAGTT
Organism: Canis lupus baileyi; assembly: GCF_048164855.1. Taxonomy (NCBI): domain Eukaryota; kingdom Metazoa; phylum Chordata; class Mammalia; order Carnivora; family Canidae; genus Canis; species Canis lupus. The sequence goes on from NC_132854.1 coordinate 29,223,632, forward strand.
AAGAGTCTCTATGGCTCATCTCCCTCTCTGGTTTCATCTTATTTTATTTTTCCTTCCCTTCCCCTATGTTCATCTGTTTCCTAAATTCACATATGAGTGAAATAATATGATATTTGTCTTTCTCTGACTGACTTATTTCACTTAGCATAATACCCTCTAGTTCCAACCACATCGTGGCAAATAGCAAAATTTCATTCTTTTGATGACTAATATTCCACTATATATATTTATCTTGCATCATCTTTATTCATCTGTTTTTCAATTGAACCTGAATGAATGATTGAAAGATATTTAATTGTTGAGAGACATAAATCATCTTGATCAATTTATATTCTTAAATATTTATTAAATCTCACCTCATTCACACCTTATATCTCCACTGTCTCTTTCTTAATTCAGCCCTCATGAATTCTCCTCTGGATTACCGCAATAGCTTCTGAATTGTTTTCTCCACATTCCTACCTTCTAACCCATTTTCTCCAGTGCTACCTGTATGACGGTTGCCCCTGGAGACACTCAGTTAAAACATGCTGATGGCCCCTACCTACCCATGAATAAAGGCCATGCTTCTGAGCACAGCACTGGAGATTCCCAGCTCATGGACCAGCCTCTCACACCTGCCTATCTGCTTCTGTCCTTCCTTTGGAGATCTTCCTTCCAGTAGTACTGGATCTTCTGTAATCTCTAAAGAGGAAATGCTGTTCCACACTTTTAAAACTTGACGCATTATGTTCCAACTGCTCTCCTTAATCTTAGTCCATTTTGCCCAACTTTAGTTTTTAATCATCAAATAGATGGTTTTATTAAACAGTCCATTGTATAATTAGTCTCAACTGATTATCTCCTCAACCATTTATGTTCAGAGCTACCAAACCAAAATGGAAGAGGAAAAAGAAGGCAGTCACTTGTTGAATAGTGTTCTACATAACCTATTTCTCAAGAAGTTCTACTTGATTTCCTTAATTCATGGGAAAAAAGTCTACTATCTATTTTTATAACTGTGTTTTGAACATTTTATTAAAATGTACTGTTTTCCATGGTAATTATTAAATTTTTTCACATTTAAGAAATGTGGTAATATACTATTCTTTATTATGAAATACTATTGGCAACTCATAAATAATTTTCTTATTTTCTTTTTACCATGTCCTATACTTCCAATAACCCTGATCAAATGCAGAGCACACTTTCTAATGTCAGGCTGGTGAAAATGCCTCTGCTTCTAATATACTAAAAGCAGACTATTTCGCATATCCAAAATGAGCAGCACACACTTATTTATAATGTATCCTGGTACATAACATTCATCATCCTTGATATATAATTTGTAGATTTCAAGTTCATTTTAAATATAAATCTTTGCATAATGCATATTTAACAATGGATTTGGCATCCTTTATATATGACTACATACAGGTAGAGTACCCTTGCTGAACTACAATAAAAGAAATTCCACAAAGATGAATTTAGTTTGATAACTGGAACCCCCAATAGTACATCATAATAATCAAAGCTTTAAATGCAATAATGTTTAGGAATTGAGCTGGCACCAGGGAGACTAAGTCTTCAAGTCAATATTTGAAAATTAGAGCTGTTGTGTGAAATGAAGTGCTCAACTGGAGAGCTGCCAACTGCTGAAAGCTCACATACAGGAGCTGTGACTGAGAAAATATAGAATTTCCAAGCAAAGCCAAGGAGGGGATACTGAGGAGAGTGTGTCTCATCCCAGCTCTGGGCTCAGTCCTTTTCCCACTCTTTTTCCTTCCCTGTCCATGGGTCCTGTAGCCTGGATCTGGTTCCTGTTTCCTGAGTGAATTTATTCTTTACTCCTTGGCCCCCAGAAAGAACAGAAAAATGAGATTACCTTTTAGATGGAAGTGGGGACTTGGTTTTAGTGTCAACTTCTGTTAAATATTGCATCATTATAGGAGATTCAGAAACACATTCAAAACAAAAGTGTAAAAACTATGTTTCAGAATTGGGAGAACCTTAAACTAATTATGTGAATAAAAATATAAATTCAGGTGGAAATATCAGACACATTCTAAATTAAATATATGGATATCAGTGTATATAAATTTTCCATCTAGTATAAAATTTTCAGTTCCTTTTTTTTTTTTAGAGCATCTTCGTATATCAGAAACACTGATCATGTGTCCACAGATCATATGCCTTCCTGGGGAAGTAGGGGGAGAGAAGACCCGATACTGTTTCAGTCACAGTTCAGGCAGGAAAACACCGCCAGTGCTAGGTAATTCAATAGAGCAGATTTTATATGTGGAATTAGAGATAGAAGTGTTGGAAGAGACAAAAAGCCAAACAGGGGACTGTGAGACAACTCAAAGATTAACAACAGCAAAAAGCAGCCACAAACCCAAAGGCTTAAATGATAAAGTGATGAGAAAGTATAAGCAGGTCACCGAATTCAGCCATTGTTTTTATTATCATTATTTAAATTCAATTAGCCAACATACAGTACATTGTTAGTTTCAGATGAACTGTTCAATAATTTATCAGATGCGTATAACACCCAGTGCTCATCACATCACATGCCCTCATAATGTCCATCATCCATTACCCCATCCTGCCACTCACTTCCCCTCAAGCAGCCCTCAGTTTGTTTCCTATAGTTAAGAATCTCTCATGGTTTTTCTCCCTCTCTGATGACTTCCCATTCAGTTTTCCCTCCCCTCCCCTATGATCCTCTGTGCTATTTCTTATATTCCACATATGAATGAAATCATATGATAATTGTTTTTTCTCTGATTGACTTATTTTGCTCAGCATAATACCCTCCAGTTTTCATCCACATCAAGGTAAATGGTAAGTATTCAACCTTCCTGATGGCTGAGTAATATTCCATTGTATATATACCACCTCTTTTTTATCTGTTTATTTACGGATGAGCATCTTGGCTTTTTCCACAGTTTTGCTACTGTGAACATTGCTGCTAGAGTATGGAGATTCCTCAAGAAGTTCAAAATAAAGCTACCCTATGACCCAGCAATTGCACTACCAGGTATTTACCCCAAAGATACAAATGTAGTGATCCAAAGTGGCACCTACACCACAATGTTCATAGAAGCCAGCCATTGTGGTGGGAATTGAAAACAATATTAAGCCTACCCTGAAGGAACTGTGAAAGGATATGCATTTTCACAGGACATGAAGCCATGTCCTGAGAAAGTCTCTCTGTCAAAGATGATACCCAGGGGGGGGAGGAGCAAGATGGCGGAAGAGCAGGGTCTCCAAATCACCTGTCTCCACCAAACTACCTAGAAAACCTTCAAATTATCCTGAAAATCTATGAATTCGGCCTGAGATTTAAAGAGAGACCAGCTGGAATGCTACAGTGAGAAGAGTTCGCGCTTCTATCAAGGTAGGAAGACGGGGAAAAAGAGATAAAGAAACAAAGGCCTCCAAGGGGGAGGGGCCCCGCGAGGAGCCGGGCTGAGGCCGGGGCGAGTGTCCCCAGGACAGGAGAGCCCCGTCCCGGAGGAGCAGGAGCTGCACCGACCTTCCCGGGCGGAAAGGGGCTCGCGGGGAGTTGGAGCAAGACCCAGGAGGGCGAGGATCTCCTCGGGCTCCCGGGGACACTAACAGAGCAACTGCGCCCCGGGAGAGTGCGCCGAGCTCCCTAAGGGCTGCAGCGCGCACGGCGGGACCCGGAGCAGCTGAAGGGGCTCGGGCGGCGGCTCCGCGGAGGGGGCTGCGCGGCCCCGGGAGCAGCTCGGAGGGGCTCGGGCAGAGGAAGAGGCTCCGTGCGGAGGGGGCTGCGCGGTTCCAGGAGCAGCTCAGAGGGGCTCGGGCGGCAGCTCCGCGGAGGGGGCTGCGCGGCCCCGGGAGCAGCTCGGCCGGGCTCGAGCAGAGGAAGAGGCTCCGTGCGGAGGGGGCTGCGCGGTTCCAGGAGCAGCTCGGAGGGGCTTGGGCGGCAGCTCCGCGGAGGGGGCTGCGCGGCCCGGGAGCGCGAATCCAACAGCGCAGGCTCCGGAGCACAGGGCGCCGGGACACAGCCCAGGACCCGGCCTCCCCCCGGGACAGGCAGAGGCCGGGAGGGCCCAGGACAGCGAGGACGCTCCTGCCCCAGCTGAGCAGATCAGCGGCCCCGCCCCGGAGCCTCCAGGCCCTGCAGACGGAGAGCTCAGGAGCTACTGCGGGGGCTGAATCCAGGGCTCCAGAGCTGCCCCGCCACTGGGGCTGTTCCTCCTGCGGCCTCACGGGGTAAACAACCCCCACTGAGCCCTGCACCAGGCGGGGGCACAGCAGCTCCCCCAACTGCTAACACCTGAAAATCAGCACAACAGGCCCCTCCCCCAGAACACCAGCTAGACTGACAACTTCCAGGAGAAGCCAAGGGACTTAAAGAACACAGAATCAGAAGATACTCCCTGGTGGTTCTTTTTTTGTTTGTTTGTTTTTGTTTTTGTTTTGTTTTGCTTTTTGATTTGTTTCCTTCCCCCACCCCCTTTTTTTTCTCCTTTCTTTTTCTTTCTCTTTTTCTTCTTTTTTTTTTTTTTTTTTTTTTTTTTCGTTTTTTCTTTTTCTTCCCTTTTTTTTTTTCTCTTTCTCTTTTCTTTCCTTCTTTCTCTCCTCTCTTTTTCTCTTTTTCCCAATACAACTTGCTTTTGGCCACTCTGCACTGAGCAAAATGACTAGAAGGAAAACCTCACCTCAAAAGAAAGAATCAGAAACAGTCCTCTCTCCCACAGAGTTACAAAATCTGGATTACAATTCAATGTCAGAAAGCCAATTCAGAAGCACTATTATACAGCTACTGGTGGCTCTAGAAAAAAGTATAAAGGACTCAAGAGACTTCATGACTGCAGAATTTAGAGCTAATCAGGCAGAAATTAAAAACCAATTGAATGAGATGCAATCCAAACTAGAAGTCCTAACGACGAGGGTTAACGAGGTGGAAGAACGAGTGAGTGACCTAGAAGACAAGTTGACAGCAAAGAGGGAAACTGAGGAAAAAAGAGACAAACAATTAAAAGACCATGAAGATAGATTAAGGGAAATAAACGACAGCCTGAGGAAGAAAAACCTACGTTTAATTGGGGTTCCCGAGGGCGCCGAAAGGGACAGAGGGCCAGAATATGTATTTGAACAAATTCTAGCTGAAAACTTTCCTAATCTGGGAAGGGAAACAGGCATTCAGATCCAGGAAATAGAGAGATCCCCCCCTAAAATCAATAAAAACCGTTCAACACCTCGACATTTAATTGTGAAGCTTGCAAATTCCAAAGATAAGGAGAAGATCCTTAAAGCAGCAAGAGACAAGAAATCCCTGACTTTTATGGGGAGGAGTATTAGGGTAACAGCAGACCTCTCCACAGAGACCTGGCAGGCCAGAAAGGGCTGGCAGGATATATTCAGGGTCCTAAATGAAAAGAACATGCAACCAAGAATACTTTATCCAGCAAGGCTCTCATTCAAAATGGAAGGAGAGATAAAGAGCTTCCAAGACAGGCAGCAACTAAAAGAATATGTGACCTCCAAACCAGCTCTGCAAGAAATTTTAAGGGGGCCTCTTAAAATTCCCCTTTAAGAAGAAGTTCAGTGGAACAGTCCACAAAAACAAAGACTGAATAGATATCATGATGACACTAAACTCATATCTCTCAATAGTAACTCTGAATGTGAACGGGCTTAATGACCCCATCAAAAGGCGCAGGGTTTCAGACTGGATAAAAAAGCAGGACCCATCTATTTGCTGTCTACAAGAGACTCATTTTAGACAGAAGGACACCTACAGCCTGAAAATAAAAGGTTGGAGAACCATTTACCATTCGAATGGTCCTCAAAAGAAAGCAGGGGTAGCCATCCTTATATCAGATAAACTAAAATTTACCCCAAAGACTGTAGTGAGAGATGAAGAGGGACACTATATCATACTTAAAGGATCTATTCAACAAGAGGACTTAACAATCCTCAATATATATGCTCCAAATGTGGGAGCTGCCAAATATATAAATCGATTATTAACCAAAGTGAAGAAATACTTAGATAATAATACACTTATACTTGGTGACTTCAATCTAGCTCTTTCTATACTCGATAGGTCTTCTAAGCAAAACATCTCCAAAGAAACGAGAGCTTTAAATGATACACTGGACCAGATGGATTTCACAGATATCTACAGAACTTTACATCCAAACTCAACTGAATACACATTCTTCTCAAGCGCACATGGAACTTTCTCCAGAATAGACCACATATTGGGTCACAAATCGGGTCTGAACCGATACCAAAAGATTGGGATTGTCCCCTGCATATTCTCGGACCATAATGCCTTGAAATTAGAACTAAATCACAACAAGAAGTTTGGAAGGACCTCAAACACATGGAGGTTAAGGACCATCCTGCTAAAAGATAAAAGGGTCAACCAGGAAATTAAGGAAGAATTAAAAAGATTCATGGAAACTAATGAGAATGAAGATACAACCGTTCAAAATCTTTGGGATGCAGCAAAAGCAGTCCTAAGGGGGAAATACATTGCAATACAAGCATCCATTCAAAAACTGGAAAGAACTCAAATACAAAAGCTAACCTTACACATAAAGGAGCTAGAGAAAAAACAGCAAATAGATCCTACACCCAAGAGAAGAAGGGAGCTAATAAAGATTCGAGCAGAACTCAACGAAATCGAGACCAGAAGAACTGTGGAACAGATCAACAGAACCAGGAGTTGGTTCTTTGAAAGAATTAATAAGATAGATAAACCATTAGCCAGCCTTATTAAAAAGAAGAGAGAGAAGACTCAAATTAATAAAATCATGAATGAGAAAGGAGAGATCACTACCAACACCAAGGAAATACAAACGATTTTAAAAACCTATTATGAACAGCTATACGCCAATAAATTAGGCAATCTAGAAGAAATGGACGCATTCCTGGAAAGCCACAAACTACCAAAACTGGAACAGGAAGAAATAGAAAACCTGAACAGGCCAATAACCAGGGAGGAAATTGAAGCAGTCATCAAAAACCTCCCAAGACACAAGAGTCCAGGGCCAGATGGTTTCCCAGGAGAATTTTATCAAACGTTTAAAGAAGAAATCATACCTATTCTCCTAAAGCTGTTTGGAAAGATAGAAAGAGATGGAGTACTTCCAAATTCGTTCTATGAAGCCAGCATCACCTTAATTCCAAAGCCAGACAAAGACCCCGCCAAAAAGGAGAATTACAGACCAATATCCCTGATGAACATGGATGCAAAAATTCTCAACAAGATACTGGCCAATAGGATCCAACAGTACATTAAGAAAATTATTCACCATGACCAAGTAGGATTTATCCCTGGGACACAAGGCTGGTTCAACACCCGTAAAACAATCAATGTGATTCATCATATCAGCAAGAGAAAAACCAAGAACCATATGATCCTCTCATTGGATGCAGAGAAAGCATTTGACAAAATACAGCATCCATTCCTGATCAAAACTCTTCAGAGTGTAGGGATAGAGGGAACATTCCTTGACATCTTAAAAGCCATCTATGAAAAGCCCACAGCAAATATCATTCTCAATGGGGAAGCACTGGGAGCCTTTCCCCTAAGATCAGGAACAAGACAGGGATGTCCACTCTCACCACTGCTATTCAACATAGTACTGGAAGTCCTAGCCTCAGCAATCAGACAACAAAAAGACATTAAAGGCATTCAAATTGGCAAAGAAGAAGTCAAACTCTCCCTCTTCGCCGATGACATGATACTCTACATAGAAAACCCAAAAGTCTCCACCCCAAGATTGCTAGAACTCATACAGCAATTCGGTAGCGTGGCAGGATACAAAATCAATGCCCAGAAGTCAGTGGCATTTCTATACACTAACAATGAGACTGAAGAAAGAGAAATTAAGGAGTCAATCCCATTTACAATTGCACCCAAAAGCATAAGATACCTAGGAATAAACCTCACCAAAGATGTAAAGGATCTATACCCTCAAAACTATAGAACACTTCTGAAAGAAATTGAGGAAGACACAAAGAGATGGAAAAATATTCCATGCTCATGGATTGGCAGAATTAATATTGTGAAAATGTCAATGTTACCCAGGGCAATATACACGTTTAATGCAATCCCTATCAAAATACCATGGACTTTCTTCAGAGAGTTAGAACAAATTATTTTAAGATTTGTGTGGAATCAGAAAAGACCCCGAATAGCCAGGGGAATTTTAAAAAAGAAAACCATATCTGGGGGCATCACAATGCCAGATTTCAGGTTGTACTACAAAGCTGTGGTCATCAAGACAGTGTGGTACTGGCACAAAAACAGACACATAGATCAGTGGAACAGAATAGAGAATCCAGAAGTGGACCCTGAACTTTATGGGCAACTAATATTCGATAAAGGAGGAAAGACTATCCATTGGAAGAAAGACAGTCTCTTCAATAAATGGTGCTGGGAAAATTGGACATCCACATGCAGAAGAATGAAACTAGACCACTCTCTTTCACCATACACAAAGATAAACTCAAAATGGATGAAAGATCTAAATGTGAGACAAGATTCCATCAAAATCCTAGAGAAGAACACAGGCAACACCCTTTTTGAACTCGGCCATAGTAACTTCTTGCAAGATACATCCACGAAGGCAAAAGAAACAAAAGCAAAAATGAACTATTGGGACTTCATCAAGATAAGAAGCTTTTGCACAGCAAAGGATACAGTCAACAAAACTCAAAGACAACCTACAGAATGGGAGAAGATATTTGCAAATGACATATCAGATAAAGGGCTAGTTTCCAAGATCTATAAAGAACTTATTAAACTCAACACCAAAGAAACAAACAATCCAATCATGAAATGGGCAAAAGACATGAACAGAAATCTCACAGAAGAAGACATAGACATGGCCAACATGCACATGAGAAAATGCTCTGCATCACTTGCCATCAGGGAAATACAAATCAAAACCACAATGAGATACCACCTCACACCAGTGAGAATGGGAAAAATTAACAAGGCAGGAAACAACAAATGTTGGAGAGGATGTGGAGAAAAGGGAACCCTCTTACACTGTTGGTGGGAATGTGAACTGGTGCAGCCACTCTGGAAAACTGTGTGGAGGTTCCTCAAACAGTTAAAAATATACCTGCCCTACGACCCAGCAATTGCACTGTTGGGGATTTACCCCAAAGATACAAATGCAATGAAACGCCGGGACACCTGCACCCCGATGTTTCTAGCAGCAATGGCCACGATAGCCAAACTGTGGAAGGAGCCTCGGTGTCCAACGAAAGATGAATGGATAAAGAAGATGTGGTTTATGTATACAATGGAATATTACTCAGCTATTAGAAATGACAAATACCCACCATTTGCTTCAACGTGGATGGAACTGGAGGGTATTATGCTGAGTGAAGTAAGTCAATTGGAGAAGGACAAACATTATATGTTCTCATTCATTTGGGGAATATAAATAATAGTGAAAGGGAAAATAAGGGAAGGGAGAAGAAATGTGTGGGAAATATCAGAAAGGGAGACAGAACATAAAGACTGCTAACCCTGGGAAACGAACTAGGGGTGGTAGAAGGGGAGGAGGGCAGGGGGTGGGAGTGAATGGGTGACGGGCACTGGGTGTTATTCTGTATGTTAGTAAATTGAACACCAATAAAAAAAAAAAAAAAAAAAAAAAAAAAAAGATGATACCCAGGAGTTGGTAGGGAGTGGTGAGGTGCAGGGGAACAATTTTCTTTCCTCCCACCCTCCAATCTCCCACCAGTGCCTCTCACTGGTCAAACCTGATGGGAAACCAGGGACAAGGGATCCTGGGAAATGTAGTTTTCAGGGCTCCATCCCCTAAAAGTCACTGACCAAATTACATACTCAATCAGAATAAATGAGTAGGATAGCAGTAATTTGATTTGCAATTTTCTTTCCCTAAAACTGCCTTCAGTATAGAAAATGAAACCTAATGGTAAAAGATATGACACAGAGTTAACAATACAGAGTTGATTTACCTCTCAACAATGATCTTTTGCCCATCATGAGTTCCCAGACTCATGTAAATGTAAATTAGTCTACTAGGCAAATTTTGACTAAAGGCTTACAGTGTTTAGGGGGGAGGGGTGTGTGGTGTGAGGAATATAACTTAAATAAAAGTTCACAAATGAAATGTCAATTTTTTTAAAAAAGCATTTATTTAGCATCATTATCAGACTATTACATTTAGCAATCAACAGTATGGGTGCAAAAAAAAAAACTACATTAAAACCCTTTGTTGGAATGTTTTATACTTTCGACTGAACAGAAACTAAAATAGCCTGTTATACAATTAGTCACAAAAACATTCCTTGAGTTTTTTGCCCATATGCATGAATATTGTCTAAAAGATGTCTTCTTTGCAGCAGCTAGGCCCTGCCACCACTGTGCTTGGCTGAGTTCACAAATCTGTTGTAACCTGTAGCTTCCCTGTCACTTCTTTGGCTTCTCTCTCCTGCTAAGCTTTGTTTCCTGGCAGTAAGTAAAACCTTCTGCCATTACCATAATTTCTGGTGTTGCTGGAACCACCATAGCCACCTTGGTTTCGTGGTTTGGCAAAATATTGGCCTCCACCACCATAGGGGCCAGAGCTTCTACCTCCAAAATTTCCTCCTTTCATGGGTCCGAAATTTGAGGATTGATTGTTGTGATTGCCAAAGTTGTTATAGCTTCCGCCACCTCCAAAGTTGCTTCCATCATTACCAAATCCATTACAGCCATCCCCACTGCCACTGTATCCACCACCACCTTGACTGCCACTGAAGCCATGTCAGCCACTGAAGTTCTATGACCAAAATTGTCATTCCCACCAAAACCACCTGCATGACCACCACCAAAGTTTCCAGAACCACTTCGACCTCTTTGGCTGGATGAAGTACTAGCCATCTCTTGCTTCAATAGGGCTTTCCTTACTTCACAGTTGTGGCCATTCACAGTATAGGATTTTCGAATGACAATCTTGTCTACAGAGTCATGGTCATCAAATGTCACAAAAGCAAAACCTCTCTTTTTGCCACTGCCTCGGTCAGTCATGATCTCAAGCACTTCAATTTTCCCATGCTGTTCAAAATAATCTCTTAGATGATGTTCTTCAGTGTCTTCTTTAATGCCACCAACAAAAATCTTTTTCACAGTTAAGTGGGCACCAGGTCTTTGAGAATCTTCTCTTGAGACAGCCCTCTTTGGTTCCACAACACTTCCATCCACCTTGTGTGGCCTTGCACTCATGGCTGCATCCACCTCCTCCATGGTGGCATACGTGACAAAACCAAAGCCTCTGGAGCACTTGGTGTTTGGATCTCTCATTACCATGCAGTCTGTAAACATTCCCCATTGTTCAAAATGGCTCCTCAGACTTTCATCAGTTGTTTATTTTTTATTTATTTATTTTTTTCATCAGTTGTTTAAAAGCTCAAACCTCCGATGAAGAGCTTCTGCAGCTGCTCAGGCTCTTTGGGAAGCTCTGACTTAGACATGATGGGAGGGGAGGGGGAGAGACAGTGGGGAGGGGGAGGGGAGGAGAGACTTTAACGATGCTTACTCAGCAGCATCCATGGGCAGGAAGCAATAATCTAACCAACGTATCTCAAAATGTCAAATTATGTAAGACTTTACCAAATGAAGTGCTCCATTTCACAGTATAGACTATGGATTTTTTTTTTTTTACTAAGGACTTTATTAATTTTTTTAAAAGATTTTATTTATTTATTTATGAGAGACACACAGAGGCAGAGGGAGGAGCAAGCTCCCTGCAGAGAGCTCAATGAAGGACTCAGTCCCAGGACCCTGGGATCACGACCTGAGCCAAAGGCAGATGCTCAACCACTGAGCCACCCAGGTGCCCCTAGAATATGGACTTAAAAAAAAAAAATGGAAAAGGAAATTTGAAAAAAAGACAGGAGAACAACCAGAACAAGAACACATAGTCGGAAAAGACCACCTAGCAATGGGTTTCTGAGCACAGTGTAAAGAAGTACGTCAGATTAATAAAGGAGGAGGAGAAAATATTAGATATTCCAGGTAAAAGCAGAAAAAGGAAGCGAAGGTAGAAATGAAACTGGCTTTTTCTTGAGTCAAAGAGATAGCTGTTCATATTAGAAAGAAGAATATGAATTAGGACTGGGAGGAAAAGGTAATTGAATATTCGCATAGAATTAGAGGAGTAACAGAAAGACCACAACATCATGTAGGTCAGCAGTTCTTTTCAAGGACTGTTTTTGTGGCCCCAACACACAATAATGGTAGCTATGATTCAGGGGTGGGGTGGCAAGTGGGAGATGTTCAGACCTCACTACACCACTCTGCGCTCCCTTTTCACACTGAGAATCATGGATCTAAGGCATCGTCTTGTACAACCAATTCAATCATCTCCAAAATATAACTGTCACGCTGTCCTTAAGAAGATTTGAAGGACTGATGGAAGGGCAAATGGATAGGTAAAGCAAGTATAGTAAAATGATAACAATTTTTTCAACTTTATGTTTGAAAATTTTCATAATAAAATGTGGGTAAAAAACCCTCACAGGAGGAGAATATTTTATTTCCTTCCTTGGAAGAATATCAGTTGGGAAATTCTTTCTCTGATCTCCTTCTTAATGCATTTTAAATGTGTTCCCTCCTTCCCTTGGCCATTCTTCAGCCTTATGGTGAGTCCCCTTATAATTACTGAATATATGTGTACATATTTGTGTGGGTCTCTCTTGCCTCCATAATGAACATATAATTTCTTTAATAAGAATGAGGGTGATATTGACTTATATTTACTCTTTGAATGGTCAAAACATACTCTCTACTTTCTCTTTAATGTCTTGTGAGACCAAATTATTCAATTGCTGCTACACACAAAGAATTTGTTGCTAATCATCAAATACTTGCATTTTAAAAATTTTCCTTACTAATCAACACACTTGATTATAATTAAGATGATATTTTAACTCCTATGGAGTGCATTTTTCACTATTTTTTATTCATGTATATTATTTACTATATGGTAATAGCAGTCCCCTGTGTTTACATGTGTCTATTAAATATTTCAATTTATTCCATGAACGTGAGTTTTATTTTTAGGGTAGAAAGTATTAATTTTACTTCAGCAGAAGAATAGGTACAGTAAGCCTGAAATGAAAATGGCATATTTCATAAATAGGTAATAATATCCAAAGACAGTTTTATTGCCCAACAACCTCCAGATTTAAGGTTTATAAATAAAATATCCATTTTCTGTCAATGGCCTAGTATCTATAGTCTTATGAACTACATTCGACAATTTCATGCATTGATTTAAAATACATAGAAGTAAAATACAATTACCTAAACAAAATATTCAAAGTCAGTTATTCAGTTGGACAGAAAGGAAAACAAATATTCATCTGAGAAGTCTGATTTCACGATCAACCATCAAATGGAAGTACACATTTTTACACTTATAACTCAGAATATTTGAAATAGGTGAAGAGACTTGGACATCATTTCAGTTCCATTCACATTTATAGAACTCTTATGAAGACTGTGTGAGTCAATCAATAGGAGAAACTGAATGATACAACTCTGTATCCATAGAGCCCATTGTATGATTAAATGGACAAGTATATCCAGCTTAAAAACATTTTTCCTGGACTATAGTTCTCAGATACTACCCTCTTTCTTTTTGCACCTACTCAACTTGTGATAGATAGAACAGTGACCTCTCAAGTTGTCTATGTCCTCATTTCCAGAAACTGAGAATATGTGACCTTCCATGGCAAAACAGACTTTGCAATGTGATTAAGTTAAGGAATTTGAGATGGAGAGACTTTCCTGGTTTATCTAGGTGAACCCAACCTATCATGACATCCTTATAAGAGGCAGGAAAGTTAGAGTTAGAGAAGGAGATGTGATAATGGAATCAGAGGCGAGAGACACTAGAAGGTGCTACCTTGCTGGCCTTGAAGATGGAGGGGGTGCTATGAGAGAAGGAATGCAGGCAGTCTTTAGAATTTGGAAAAGGCAAGGAAAGAGACTGTGCCCTAGGGCCTCCAAAAGGAATGCAGCTCTGCCAACACCTCACTTTTAGGATTTCTGATCTCTAAATTTGCGTTATTTTTAGCCAATAAGTTCATGGTAGTTTCCTACAGCATCCATAAAGAACAAAAACATCAACCATCTTGAATATAACTGACCCTTACTGTATCTACCTTACCACTCCTGGTCACTCTACTCCCACCACCATATGGTTTCCCTACTCCTCTCTTCTCTGAATTGCTTTTACTGCTCATCTATAATGTCAAAGTCACCAAATCCAGCAATCACTTTTTGGACATTTCCTTCCTTGTCCTTTTTGAAGTATTTGGCAGGAAACTTCTTCTAATCTGGGTTATCTATTAGTTGGGCTCTTTGGTTTGCAATAAGATTACCTCCCTCATTTTCCTTCCAGCAATGGGATGTGCTTTAGGGAACTTCTGACATGGCTCCCAGTGAACCCAATTCTTGGTATTCACATCTTCATGAAATGCCCTCTCCTTGAGTGCAAGCTGGACCTTGTGACTTGTTTCTAACGAATATAATATGTAAAAAGGGATGGTATGTTATTTCTGAAATTAGGATACAAGAGACAGTGACTTCCATGTTGTTATACTCTCTCATTCTCTCCCCTGCTCACTTTCATGAAGCCAGTTGTCACATGAGTCACTTTATCAAGAGGCCCACTTGGCACATAATTTGACACGTCCCTCTGGCCAACAGCCAGAGAATAACTGGGGTTCTCAGGGCAATGCCTTAGAAGGACATATTTCTACCAACATGAGTGGCCTTAGAATCATATTCTCCCCACAACTGAGCCTTGAAATGAGACCATGGTCCAGAATACAAAATCTGAATTACACTCTTGTGAGAGAACTTGAGACAGACGCACCCAGTTAAGCTGCAACTAGATTCTTACCCCAGACAAATTGTCATCTAATAAATGTATGTTGTTTTAAGCCATTATATTTTGTGGTAATTTGTTACACAACAATAGATACCTAATACATGTGGGTCATAAAAAGAATATACTTAGTCATGAGGAGGGTAAGACTCCTAGTTGTATAATCAGACCTCAGAGTTACAAACAAAAACATGAGGCCCCTAACAAGAATAGGAAAAGCAGTACATCATAGAATCTCAGATTGCAACACATTTCAGGGACTGTGATTCAAGACTTAACTCACCCCTGATTTACTAAGCATCTCATTTTCCTATTCAATAGCTGAACTCTATGGACACTTAACTCTCGTGCTTGGCCGGTAGAAAGTAGAAATTCCATTCTGCTTTTATAGCTCCTTCCTTTTTATTTTTAATTTTTTTAAAAGATTTTATTTATTTATTCATGAGAGATAGACAGAGAGAGAGAGAGAGAGGGAAGGAGTGAGGGAGAGAGAGAGAGAGATGCAGAGACACAGGCAGAGGAAGAAGCAGGCTCCATGCGGGGAGCCCGATGTGGGATTTGATCCCGGTCTCCAGGACCAGGCCCTGAGCTGAAGGCGGCGCTAAACTGCTGAGCCACTGGGCTGCCTTCCTTCTCTCTCTAATCAACCATCTCACCACTCTTCTAGTCCATGACTTCTGCTCATACATGGATTTGGTTGCCTCATGGATCCTGCAGCCTGCCTTCTGTCTGTGTGTTTGTCAGCTCCTATATCTATTACTAGTTTGCTAGGGCTGCCATAACAAAGTACCACAACAGAAATTCAGAAATTTATTATCTCATAGTTCTGGAGGTTCAAAGTCTAAGATCAAGGTGTCAATATGGTTGGTTCCCTCTGAACACTATGAGGGAGAATCTGTTCCATGCCTCCTTCATAGTTTCTGGTGGTTTGCTGCCAATTTTTGGTATTCCTTAGCTTGTAGAAGCAATGTCCGCCTTTATCTTAACATGATACCTGTATCCAAATTTCCCCTTCTTATAAAGCCCCCAGCCATATTGGATTAGGGGCCCTGCTCCAGTATGACATCATCTTAATAGTTACATTGCAATGATTCTATTTCCAGCTAAAGTCACATTCTAAGGTACTGGGGTTTAGAATTTCAACATATGAGTGGGAGAGGTGGTTAGAGAGACACAATTCAACCCATAACGACATCTGCTACTACTTCTTTCTATATAACCCCAGGTTTCTGGAAAGAGAATCGTACCTCCCTCTTGGTCATTACTGACCCATTTGAGTAAAGTTCTTACAAACAGTCCTTACAGTCCTTTCAGAACTTAGGATGACCTCTAATTGGTTGGCCTTAGGTGATAAAACATGTGGCCCAGAACATACTCATCTGTGTATCTAGATGATGAACCACCCAGGGCTGTTTCCCTCAGCAGGGAGTTCTGAGAGATAATCGCTTTGAAAGGAGCAATGGGACAAACAGGTGAATCACTAAGTTTGTGCATCCATTAAAACTTCTATGACATTATTGTTTTCCAATTTCACTCCCACCTTGCTGGTGCTCAACACTGAGCAATTCTTTCTCCACTCTCTGTTTAAATATTATTTTCCTAGATCTGTGTTCTTAGCCCTATTTCTCTCTCTCTCTCTCTCTCTCTCTCTCTCACACACACACACACACACACACACACCCTTTCACCCGGAACACTTTGCTCTCAGTGACTTCATCCAAACCCATGGCTTCAACTGCCACGTTGGATTTCCAAATCCATTGCTCCATTCTGTAAAGCACATTTATTCAACTGCTTGCTTGGCTTCACTACCTAGAAAACACACACATACCTTAGACTTAGCAACCCAAACCTGAATTTGCTGACTCACCTCCTACAAACATGCCTCTCCTTCAGCTCACACCATCTGTATCCCCCCAGCCGTCCTCAATGAGAGCGTCCCTCTCACCAGTCACCCTGACACATTCATTCAGTTACTGAGGCCCAAAGCTCACCCCTAAATATCTCCCCTACCTTTTCCCTCCCAGCTATTCCCACTTGGCACCTTAATTCAGGGTGGCTCGCTTCTCTTCTAGATGATACCAACTCTCAGTGCAGCTCTCAGAATGTTATTTCAGAAAGTACAAAAGTTATCTCATTATTTCCCTGCAAAAAATCATTTAATAATACCTGACAGATTTGGGTTAAATTTGAAGCACAGAAAAATACCTAATTTCCAGGACTCTGTCTACTTTTCCAGCCCTTCATCTCCTGACTGCATGCTGAGGGATATTCCCTGCAAGACATTCATAAGTAGACCAAATTAAAAGGATTCTGTGATCAAACGTGATCTGGTCTTGTCCGTCTTCAAAAGACCTACTATGGAATTTAATTTCTATTTATATGAGTACTTACCCACATCCCCACTCATACCTGTAGATCACGCCATCATAGACTTTATTATATTACACTATAATAATCAATCTGCTTGATTGTTTCCTCCATTAGAAGAGGAATTCCTTGAGGGCAGGATTTACTTTCCTTTGTGACATTGGAGTCCTAATGATGTGTTCAATAATTTTTTGTTAAGTGAGTGTATGTATATGTTAGATTCTATAGTGAACAAGTTGCAATCCTTAGCATTAAAGAATCATATTGAAGGAAATAGACATTTCATAAATAATTATAATGTCAAGTTAGATATCTGCTACTCATAAAGTGCAAGGGGCCCAGATGGGGCGAGAGATATCTTGAGGGAGCTGAAAAACTGAAGAGAACTGTTCAGTATCCTAACGTGGTCAAAATGATAGTTCCCAAGACCATCCCTTTCAAAGAATGATTCCTTCATGTGCTCAACCACTTGAGCCTTTGTTCTCAATCAAAAGATGCAGCTTTTTAAATTCCAGACAATAATCTTTCCAAGTCTAAGGATTTGGTGCAAAACCCATCCAATCTAAGAAAGAATTTGCGGCAGAGCTCGTTAACGATGTGAGGGCTGTTTTGTGAATTCCCTGTCACTGGAGATGGCCAAACAGAAGTCGGATTACATATTTTGGGGGAATGTCTTAGCAGGTGTCTTCACAGTAGTGGATGGAAAGACAACTAATCTTATATATGGTTAATTCCAAACATGAAATTCCATCATTTATATGTGTTATTATATCATGTGTATTATATGTATTAGTTACTTCTAATTGTTAACGATGAAACTCACCTCTTTCAGATTTCAATGACAGAAAAAAAAGCTTTGACATAATAATCATTTTATTCTTTAAAGCCTAAATTGCCCAGGCTTCATGTCATATGTTACAGGATATACAACTTCCTTTTATTTGTTCATTAAATTTCTCAATTTTTATTGACCTTTTCCCACCACCTTTAACCCTATTTATTGATTAAAAGTAGTTTTAATCTGTTTACAATATATACATGTATGTGCATGTGCAAGAGAGACAGAAAGAGAGAGAGTGAGAGAAACGCTCCTAATCTCTGTGGGGTTGAATGTCAAGAGAGATTTATTTTTATTCCTTCCAAATATTTGGTCAAAAGGGTTATATTTGCAACAGATTACGAAGGTTAACAAGGGACTTGAATCTTGAAATGCCATTCATCTTGAAGTAGCAAGTGCCCAGTCTCCTATAAATGGAATGTCATGTTATTTTTAGATGAGGCTTTTGCCAGGAGGATCCAGGACACAGTGAGCAACATTCAGTCTGATTAGCGACCTTATTTAAACATGTGAATGGCTGCGGTTCCTTAACGTTGCTTGCAATAAGTCTGTGGCAAGTCTATTCCCTTAGTGAGGGTGCATTATTTAGTTCATAAATTTAAAAGAGAGGGGGAAAAAAAAAGGCTTTCGAATAATGCAGTCTTGTTTACTAATAACAGAACATGGAAGTTTGAGAGGAGAGTATAGTTCTTGTTAAGTAGGGCACCAAGGTATTTTCAACCCAAGATCTCTTAAAGGGTTCTCATTGACATTTATGTTGCAGCAGTTCCTAAATCCAGATCTGCCCATCCAGAAGTCTAGCCCAAAGACCAGCAAGGACAGCAAATTACCCCTGGTGCCAACATAGCTTGGGGAAAAAAAGGACAAACAGAATTTGAGGTAGAAACAAAACCAAATGTTTGCTACTTCATTAGACCACCATGGTCAAGAAAATTATGTTATGGAAAGCAATCCCTCAGGTAGCTGGTAGGAATGCTTATGAGTATATATGAGGAGGGATCTCTAAGCAGGGAGCCTTGTGTGGCTATAATTCTCTGTCACTACAAAAGAAGGTTCTAGAAAGTTTGCTGGACTATAAAATTCCATCGGGGCTAAAGAAGTGTTTCACTGGATTTCCATATCCAGATTCCCCTTTTTAAAAGGTCCCTCAACATGAGGGACCATAGCATAAACAATATTATCTTATCAACAGGTGAGTGTGTTTTCAAATCATAGTCTATTTCTTCCTTGGCCTTTTAGGCTCTTCATTTTTATTCTTAAGTGACTAACCTCTCTAATGCTAGGACTTTAATATGGCTCCTAAATTTAGACAGAGGACTAATTCATATAAATCACAGCCCTAAGGCATGTACAGAGGGTTTTTCTGGGAAGGGACAGTGCTCTCTTCCCCAGAGTGAAGTCCCATAATATCCTTCAGAGTGAACCTGCTATTTCTCATACACAAGGCTTATGATAAGTTGGGGCTTATTAAATCCAAAGGACAAGCAACCCCCCAGGGAGGACCACCATTCATTTAAGTCTTCCAACTCCACCGGAGGAAACAAAAAAATTTAGAGCCCCTCAGAATTCCCCCAATGCCTGCTAGCTCCCCTAACATCCTATTGCTGGATTGCTAAAAGGATGCCCATGACTGCCACCAATATCATTATCCGGGATGTTACTGAAATACAGATTTCTTGACCCATCCCAATCATGCTGAGTCAGAATCTCTAGGTGGAAGGGCCAAAAATCTGCATAATTAATAAGCTCCTTGGATAGTCCTTATACTAGAACATTTGGGAAAGCCCTACCATGGTGGCCCCTCTTCAGCCAGATTCCTCTTCCAACACAGGGCCCAGAACACAAATGAATGAGAGGTTGCATAGGCAACCAAGTTCCCTAAAACGATTTCCTTAAAACTTGGCTAGTATTCTGCTTTAGACCGACTATTCTCACCGGCCTCTGCACAGATCCCTGGTGATCTCCTAGTCCTCGGGGCCGTCTTCTCACATGGGAAAATCGTAGGTTGATTTTGACAGCTGTAACTTCACATGACCCTTGTTCTCAGACCCAGCTAGCTACTTAGAAGCTAAATTTCCCTTTGTGGCTACCTCTTGTTCCACATAGCACTGGACCCTGCTGGGTGTTTAAGGAGCATGGCACATAGTGGGGTAGAGGCCTTTGTTCAATGAATACTCCATCTGCAGTTTGGAGGAGATAAACTCTACTGAAACCAGGAAACAGCAAAATCCTTGCAAAGCAGGTTACTCCCAAGAGGAATTTTCACATCGCTTTTCAAATATTGGCATTAAAATAAGCTTCTTCCCTTGGGAATCATTTCAAAGAGAAAGTAAATTTGAAGTCCTTTGAGGTCCCCCTATATCTAATGAACATATCATACAAAAACAAATTGCATTTCATAAGCTGGCAATCACAAGAAAAGAGTGGAGAGAGCTCAATTTAATTAACTCATTAGACATGTCTCTTTTTAAAAATGAAACCAGTTCCCATCCCAGAAATTCCAGAAATAATCATGACCAGTAGTTTGACAGGGTCTCTCCTGTACTGTTCAGCTTTGGAATTTTAGTTCTCTCCCTTGTTTTCATTCAAGTGATCCAAGCACAAAGAAATGAGATTGCAGCCCATTCACCCCAGGAGAACAGCGGCCTGAGGAGTGCGATGCCACAGTTGCTGTCAAGGCCTTTGAATGAGAAAAGTAACTGGTCAGGGCAGCGTGACATAATGTGCAACCCATTAGAATTGGTGGCTTTCCCAGTGCCCCTCATCGTGGTCATGCTGGAGGCCTTTGTGACATGTACAGCGACTGCCGTGGGGTAATTGTGCGTAGTTATATAAAACGGACTAATGCCAGCCAAGCAAATCGTGTAGAAGGACTGATTGTGTTCCTTGCTAAATGTTTTGTCAAGCTGACCATGCCCTTTATTTATCTCTAACACAACATGCTTATTTTGCCCCATCTACTGTATTCACCCTGCAAATTTATGAGGCTCTATTAATCTTCTGCCCTGCTGACTATCCCTGTTGCAAAGTGTCAGCAGACTTTTGTACCTTGCTAATGTACAAAGGGCTTCCTATGAGTAATATCAGCATTTTGCCTTTTAATTGCACATATAATTTTTAGGTCTTACAGCTAATAAGGGAATTGAGACCACAGTTCATCACTGTCTCGAATGGTACTCCAGGGGTGTGGGGACTGTGGAAGCTGAGAGAAGAATATAGCTGTTCTGGTTCCAAGCAATAGTTTCTCTCATTATAATGGTACCATCCTGACTATAGTGTCAAGGGTCTGTCACTTTTCCCATTATACACCCTACTTTTCCTGGGCTTTATAATTCCACAGTAAAAATGTACTTTTCTTTGAGAACTTTTCATGTTGGATCTCAGCTCGTGAGTATTTTTATCCCCCCTCATATCAATTCTAAATGAAATAAGCTGTGTGATTTTTAAAATCAAAGAAACCAACATTATCTATTGGCCAAACTTCTGAACGTCTAAAGCTTTCAAATGGGTGCACTTTCGCTAGTCCTTCAATTGACCTTTCTTCTATTGGATTTTTTCTTTTTTAATGCAGACTCAGGTTTAAGTACTTTCAAGGAAAAAAATGTTAAAATAAATGGGGGATTAGTGTTTGCAATGTGGGCATTTTGGTTTTGCGTTAATAGCCTTTCACAAACATTTTTACTATGCCTGAAAAATGTGCATTATTGATGAGTGTACTTCTTACTGTGCAAAAGCCATTAGGAAAGAAATGAAAGGTCTGTGGCAAGAAGTGGATGCACAGAGAGGGCCTGGTAGATAGTGTTTTCATTTAGCAGCTACAGAGGGCCCATAATCATCTTGCCCAGACTATTTCATTTGCCTTTTCTTCCAGGCACCTCCATGGTTACTGCATGCCTCTTTTGACACCTAGAAAATAGATACTGTGGAACTTTGATTATATGGCATTAAGAGCCAATTGCTGAATTTATCAAACAACTAATTCAATGAGTACAGGAAATCAGACACTAATTTGAGGAAGAGGCCATTTTGGGGAGGTGGGCGGGCTGAGTTCTCGTCTTGACCGTTTATGATTCTGAATATTTTCATGCACCTTAGCTGCTTTAACTGAGAACTGGACTGTGGGTTAATGCCCTTTCTGTGGCTTTGATTCTAGGCATGCAGGGCAAAAAGAATCAGAATGTCTGAGCATCAATCAACCTGATTCCATCAGGCAAGGAAGATTCCAGCTAAACTGAATGTCACGTTTGTCACCCTGAGCTTCCCGTTTCCTTCTTCCCCTGGTGGCAGCTGTATTTCCTCCACATTTGAGCATCAACCCATGGAGTTAACCACCTCCCTGGAAGGTGGAGGTCCCATCTCTTAAGTGCTCTGACTGAAGTCCTCCATGTGGTCTCATTTTACTCCTGCTTGTTCAGGAATTTTAGGCAATTCATTGGCTGAATCCTTGAGTAATGTCAAAAGCAGAAGAAAGCCCTCTGGTGGTTACAGGTGTATCACAGAAGGTACCAAGCTGAGCTAACAGAGGATCTTCCTGATTTGGGGGGGGGGGGGGATAATAAAGTTCTTTGCTAAAATGGAATTCAGAGGACAAAAAGAACTTCAGTGACTACTGTATGCCATCTGCTCTCTCCTCAACTTATCTGCAGATAAGAAAGTTAGAGCTTAAAAAGCTTAAGCTTTTCCTAGATAGGAGGTTCTAATCTAGACCTTCTGAATTTTTCTTTTTAAGATTTCATTTATTTACTTGACAGAGAGAAAGCACAAGAGGGGGGGAGGGGCAGAGGGAGAGGAAAAGGGAGAAGCAGACTCCTGCCGAGCAGGGAGCCCAACTCAGGGCTCAATCCCAAGACCCTGGGATCATGCCCTGTGCCAAAGGCAGATGCTTAACCAACTGAGTCACCCAGGCGCCCAACCTTCTGAATCTTTTAGTAATCATCTTTTCTTGTACCATGGAGCAAAAAGCCCCAAAGAAAAGATTGGTATTCAGTTTGGGATTTAACCTTAAAGTCATGGTTTAAAATACACTATTATTGGAGTCACTCTCCATCTTTACTCCTGCCTTGTTATTTGTTCATTTAGTCATTCATTTAAAAAAGCATTAATGAAGTATCATCTGTAAGTCAGATGTCTCTATGTGATGACCCCATTTAATTTATATGCAAAGATGCTGTTGTGACTGGCTCCCAGAAGTGCAGTGGGACTCGGGAAGCTGATGGGTGGGTGCACAGTCTTGCTTCTCCCATGATGGGCAGAACCATTGTATTTGGCTGCCATTGATGAGCAACGGGGCCCTCTACCTGTTTTTTATCTTGCTACATCATGTATTATTTGGCTGAAGCATTTGTTTCATTTTGTGTTACAGGGTTTTCTTTAAAGTTTTTAAAATTAATTCTGGTGTAGTTAATATACAGTGCTCTATAGTTTCAGGTGTACAATATTGTGAACTCAACATTCTATATATTACTCGGTGCTCATCATGATAAGTGCACACTTAATTCTCTTGAACCATTTCATTCATCCCTCCACCACCTCCCCTCTGGTAACTATCAGTTTGTTCTCTATAGTTAAGAGTTAGCTTACATTTTTTAAAAACCATAATCTATGATTACTTTACTTATCTTCGAGTAAAAAAATAAACAATAGCCACTGCTAATCGTATCACACAGTATAACTACAAGATCCTTGTTATTTAGGAAATTTACCTGGATTATTATTATTATTATTATTATTATTATTATTTAGTATTTCATTTATTTATTTGAGAGACAGAGAGCATGAGTGAGGGGAAGGAGGGACAGAAAAGAGGGAGAAGAAGACTCCTGCCGGAATAGGGATCCGACTCAGGACCCAATCCCCGGATCCCAGGATCATGACCAGAGCTGATGTCAGACACCTTACCAATTGAGCCACTCAGGCACCTGAAAGACAAGAAAGAAAGAGAGAAAGAAAGAAAGAAAGAAAGAAAGAAAGAAAGAAAGAAAGAAAGAAAGAAAGAAAGAGAGAGAATCTTAAGCAGGCTTCATGGCCAGCACAAATCCCATTTGGAACTCAATCTCATGAACCCTGAGATCATGACCTGAACAGCCAAAATCCAAAGTCAGATGCTCAACCACTCAACTGACTGAGCCACTCTGGTGTTCCTGGAATTATTTTCCTAAATGAAAATCCATTTGATGCAAAGAACAAGAATTTTTTTTAAGAGAGAGAGGGAGAGAGAGGGAGAGAGAGAGTAAGCCTGTGTGTGCCCATGGGTAAGTAAGTGGGGGCAGGGCAGAGGGAGAGAGAGAATCTTAAACAGACTCCATACCCAGCAACTGAGATCAACTTGAGGCTTATTCTTGCAACCCTGAGATCATGACCTGAGCTGAAATCAAAAGTCAGACACAACCAATTCAGCTACCCAGGTATCCCAAGATTAAGAATTTTATAGCCAAAAAAATTCCCTAGAAATTATAGTAAAAAATAAGAGTATACCTTCAGAATCTTTTTTAATAAGCTTAAAATCTGTGCTTATCCTAGAATAACTCTTTTCCAGTGTTCATCATCAGTATTACCACCCAGTGATTGTTTAAGAACATATATAACATGGTTTCATAAGTTGTTTATCAACATTAGAAATAAGACTATTTTTAGAGCATAGTGAAATCCTCCTTGCTTTATACAGACAGAATTCTCTTGGGACTATAACAATCAATGAGTCAGAGCTATAGAAGGGTTATAGATTCAGAATCATGGACAATAGGCAAATAGGCACCTTCCAGGGAAGGCACCTTTGAAGAGGAAGACATAAATTCACACTGACTTTCTTTTCTTACATGATATATAGTAGGAAACCAATATTAAAGTTGTATTTCGTTTTTTTTTTTTTTTCATCTGTCACTGGGATCAATGTCCACCTTAAAATAGTTTCATAAAAGTTCCTATCAGGATATTCTAACTGTTGAGTACATTGACTCACTACAAACACTATTCCAGATCTTCAGTTTATACTAAGATTATGTGACTATGTTCATGTGTCAAAGATAGTAAGGATTCTGGGGTCAGAATACCGTCTGAATCCTGATCCCACCACCCATTAGCTCAATAATTTAGGGTAAGTTACTTAACCTCTGCCTGCCTCAATTTACCCATCTATAAAATGGGGATCAAAATGAACTACCTCAGATAGTTGCTGTAGGATTAAATTAGACTATATAAGAAAAACATATGAAACCATTCTAAGACCTAGAGCTAAATGGTGGTTTTAAAAGTATCTCAAAGTCTGATTTGTCAGTGAGTTTTATTGCCTCTTCCAGCAACATCTCTTAACCCTGTAAGATCCCTACAGGTCCTTCTGAACACAGAAACAATTTCTCATGTTTTATTTTTATTTGGAATTTTTTTTTTATTTGGAAATTTTTTTAAAACAATCGGCTAGGGATCCCTGGGTGGCGCAGCGGTTTGGCGCCTGCCTTTGGCCCGGGGCACGATCCTGGAGACCCGGAATCGAATCCCACGTCGGGCTCCCGGTGCATGGAGCCTGCTTCTCCCTCTGCCTGTGTCTCTGCCTCTCTCTCTCTCTCTCTGTGACTATCATAAATAAATAAAAATTTAAAAAAAATTTTTAAACAATCGGCTAAAATGAAGCTCCTAATGTGCTTTTCAAATTGATCTTTGCATGACATCATAGAGTTCATTTCAATAACTACACAATAAGTTAAGTCTATGGAAGAAACCAGAGGATATTTTAAAATCATAACTGAGAGATGTGTATCCTATAGGAACTAATGAAAACAACTTGGCTATGGTAGAGGGACTCTAAGATGACCTCCAGTGATCACTGTCTTATGGTTCTCAAGCCCCTATGTAATCTCTTCCCTTTGATATGGGCTGGATTGATTGACTAGCTTCTATAATACAAATGATGGGACCTTGTTTCTGAGATTAGGTAATAAGGACTCCGGCTTCTGGTCTTGCTCAATTTCTGTCACTGTCTCAGATCACTCACTCGGAATGAAATCAGCTGCCATGTCATGAGGCAGCCTAATGGAAGGTCCATGTGGTAAGAGACCAAAGCCTGCCAAAAACTATATGAGCGAGCTTAGAAGCAGATCCTCCCAACCAGTCAAACCTTTAGATGGAACAGCAGCCCCAGCTATCAGCTTGACTGAATCTCATAAAAGACTAGAACCAGAGGCACCCAGCTAATGGTACTAGGATTTCTCTCCCATAAACTTGTAAGATAGTGAATTTTGCTTTAACTGCTAAGTTTGGGGATAATTCGTTACACAGCAATAGATAAATACTGCCAACACTATTGAATCAAAACAGGCAAGTTTCCAGTTTAAGCAGAAGACAAATTGGAGTTTTCTGTGGTTTGTGAGCCAAATCCACTACACATTTACATAAAGAGACAGACTATAGACTTTTATAGAAAAGTTTACTGTCCCTTGAGATAAACCATTGCATTTCCCAGAGGACAAGCAACCTCTCAAAGTTATTTGAAAGAATTGAAGAATACAAAAAACAGTTGCTCAGCACTCCAGGTGATTGACTCTTAAATGAGTTGTCTTTTTTAGTCTGTGCCAAGTATGCCAAGTGTATGTATTCCTCTGCACAAGGGTAAAATAATTATCAACCATCTTACATGACTATGCAATATGTTGAATTTTATTTTCAAGTATACATTTATTTATTTTTATTTTTTTCAAGTATATATTTAAATTAATGTTCTTAACAGTCTAGGATTTGGGGGTAGACTGTATGTATCATAGAACCTCAGTAATTGACAAATATCAATTCTGTGTTCTTTACCAGTAATTCCCCAGCACCTATGACATAAAGATAGTTACCCTGTCCATGGCTACAGTAGAAGCAAAGCAAGCTCTGGACAAGTGCTACTCTGAGTGTGGTCCATAGACTAGTGCTGGTCTATGAATTGTTTCTAACCTGTCTGTGTTAGGATAAGAACTAAAACTGAGAGAAAGCATTTGGAAACTAGCATAGCAATTGAAAAACCAATCATCTGTTGTTGATAATCATTTTAAAAGGTAAAGCTTGCCTTTTGAATTTGGATGTCTTCAGATTTTTTATTTAATTTTTCTTGTAATCATTTCTGTCATGTTTTACTGAAATATCAATCCACAAGAGATTGGAGAGTTTTTTTTTAATGTTCTTTGTC
Organism: Canis lupus baileyi; assembly: GCF_048164855.1. Lineage (NCBI taxonomy): Eukaryota > Metazoa > Chordata > Mammalia > Carnivora > Canidae > Canis > Canis lupus. The sequence continues at coordinate 29,250,888 of NC_132854.1, forward strand.
ACAAGGAGGTTGAGGATGCTTTAAAAAGTCATTAAAAAGCTTCCAACATCCAGGAGTTTAAGTTTTAAGTTTTTATGACAAGATCTATTTCTATCAGTACTAGAAACACTTTGGTCCACCATAACAATGAGCTAAAGCCCACAGTGTATATATCATACATATACATATGTATGTACCACCCTTACTGGACAAAAGCTTGGTCTTATATCCTGTTCACTGGTGTTGTGTAGTATTTACATTGCGTTCTTTGTGACACTATATGTATATATACAATCATATGATATGCCAATCCAAAAAAAGTTAGGATGTCTGCTTCTCCCTTTTAGATGCCCTCTCCTGTCAATATTTAGTTTAATATTTAAGCACAATATGCTAAAGTCAGGTACTTCTATCCTCTACTTCATTAAATAGAAAAGCTCTAAGAATGAGTTTATAATAAGTGCATGGAGAATTGAAAATTTATAGCACAGTGTATAGGGATGACAAATCCTCAACACCATCATGGGGTCCTACCTCCATGACAGTAATTTCTACCACTCAACACATTCCTCCTGCCAAGCCAAATGCAGCTGCAGGAATCTTCTCATCACAGCAGGCCAGGAAGCCACTACTAATCAATCAAAGTGGGCACATGAGCTGAACACTCTTTGCCACCTCTCATATAATGAGAAAACCATGGGTATCATGAGAATTCAATCCAAATCTGGTTCTCACAACCAGCCATTTGAATCTGGTCCACTCTCATCATCTCGCTAGATCTATATGTTGTCTATAACAGAGGGGGCTGGACTAAATCAGAGTTTCTCACATTAGAGTTCAGATAGCCGTTAAATAATGCTGATGTCTGTGTCCCAACTATTGAGTCCCCTTTTAGGCTGGCTAATAGCACCTTAGGCGTTGGTAATTTTTAACGCTGCCCTGGTGATTCTGATGCACAGCCAGAGTTGAAAATCATGGGATTTGAGGATCCCTACAGGTCCTTCTCAACTCGAATATTCTAAGACTATGATTTTGTGAAGCAATAATACAATCAGTCACACAGACTTAGAGTCTGCCAATTAAATTGGATTGGCTAGGGCTTGAAGAGCCAACTTAATCCCTTGGGTGGTTTATAACTAGAGAGAATAAAAGGCATAGGGATTTTGAATTATGAGGTAATAATTCTATCTTAGGTGCATATGATCACAACCACTCAAGCTTTACTCTTGTGGTTTTTATGACTTCTCAGGATACCTTGTAAGAATTATTATAGCCCCATAAATCACTCTTGCCTACTATTGCAGGTATGCCATAATTTATAATAACAATAACTATTGTATATGCATTGTAATTATCCAAGGTCTTTTATTTGAAGATCTCAGTGCATTTTATTGATTTAAACTCATTAATCTTAATATTTTCATGAAAAGGGCATAAACTCATAATCATCCCATTTCATAGGTGAAGAAACTAAGTCAACCAGTCACCTGAGTATGTATATAAATATATATAAGTATGTATACAAAAATAAACATATTAAGTGAGTATGAGTATAAATATGTAAATATAAATATTTATTTGTTTGTTTATTCAATCAAAATTGAATCAAACAAACAAAATTCAATCCAGAATCTATATGTTTTATTCTTTCGATATTAAGCAACTGGGAGTGTAAACATCCTCTCTCAAAATTTCCATAAGGGACAACTCTATTTTATTTATTCATCCATACCTACTATTTCCCAGACATCAAAGATAGAGTGATAGTGTGTCTCCCTTTCAACCCTCTAATATGGGGTTGAGAGAGAGACACATTAATACATACAATGAAAGAGAGACACATTAATACATATAGTGAAAGGTATTAAAGCACTTTAATAGAAATGTATCTGTAATACCATGGTGGAATTGGGGAGAAGTGAGCTGACTCCGACTTTGGGAAGGTTGGAGCATGTTTTCCAGAGAAAATGACTTCAGACTTGGATTTTGGAACTGAGTTCATTTGATGTGAGAAGGTGGAGAAGTGTGTTTCAAGCAGAGGCATTTTGTTGAAATACAGAGACATGTTGGTGATGTCTGCTATGTATACAAGGAAATGGGAGAAGGTAAAACTAGGAAAGAAGGTTGGGAACAAATCCTGAGGTTCCTTAGACATCTAAGGATTGTGGTCTTTTTCTATAGGTGATTTGTATTCATGGCGTGTATTTATATGTATATCCTCCTTTAATATGAAAGTGTTTTGCAAGCAAATGCTAGAGTTTTAACATCTTCTTCTTTAGAGTTATTACAAGGAAATAATGGGAAAAGGTAAGTATACTATGGATTTCTACATTTTTGTAAGCAAGGGTCTCAGTATTTCACTGATCACTTACCAGTTTTCTGGGCTGGGTGATGAGGGGAGCCTGTTTAGATATGCAGAATTTTAGAACTGAAAAAGAACTTGGAGGTTAACCTCAGAAACATTAGAGCCACCCTCACAGGACAAAAGCTCGGTCTTATATCCTGTTCACTGGGGTTGTGTAGTATTTACATTGTGTTCATTGTGTTCTTTGTGACACTATACTGCCAAAGTGTTCCATTACAAAGGGAACCTTTGTGGTCAAGTGAGTCTAAAAAGCTCTACATTCTAGAGTTCTATCTCAAAGAGCCATTAGGCATATAAAGACTATGAATAATCCTATCAGAAACAGTCCTATAAGTTTGTTTAAACTAGTATTTCCCAAACATACTTAATAATAGAACTATTTCTTTCAGAACTTCAATTAACAATCAAGCTTTTTTCTCTCTTATATTTGTCATCTAGTTGCTGATTTTAACCTGCCCTTCAGACTTGAACTTTCTGGCTTCTTTACTGGTTTCTTTTTCTTTTTTTCCTATCTGACACATCTTCTTGGTTCCTAATAAGTAAGAGCAGGAAGAAGGCTGTCATTCATATTACCCAATTTTTTAGCAGTATACTCAGATTATATCACAGAACACTCAAGGTTTGTCCATCTCTGTTATGAATACAAATATAGACCCCCTCCCTTCAAGTATTTTCTTGATGTCCATCTTTCTTGGATGTCTTTTCCCTGCCATTCCTTTCCTCTGGACTCTATTACTCCTGAAGATTTGCCCCTTTTACCTGTCAGCTATCCATGGTGGTAATGAGCAAAATGTCAACCACTCTGTCTTAAATACTCCCACACAGCAGCTAAAAGAATCCTTCATTTTCAATTCAAATGGTCTAATAAATGTTGAATGAGCCTTTCAGCATGGTGTCAGTTTAAGAAATAGAAAAATATTAAGCTGCATTTTTTTAAAGATTTATTTATCTGAGAGAGTCAGGGGAAGAGCAGAGAAAGAGAATCTTAAGCAGACTCTGCACTGAGTGCAGAGCTCAATGGGGGGTCTTGATATCATGACCCTGAGATCACAACCTGAGCTGAAACCAAGAGCTGAACCCTTAAGTACTCTGAGAGCACATATTATCATTATACCCACTTTACAGTTTGGGAAATCACAGCTCAAAGATGTGCAGCAAAATTGCTCAAGGTCACACTGCTGATGTTGGACTAGAATGAGTTGAAAGCATTTACCACCACATTTACTAAAAACCCTAGTTAAAGCAGACCCTTTTCTAGGTCTTAGAATACACAGATGAGAAAGATAGGATTCCAGATAGATCCCAACCCAAACCTGACACTGTGACTGTAGTATTGCCTCAATATTAAAGCTGGGACGGTCAGATGTGCAACCAGAACAGCTCCACTTGCTCCAGATTTCTCAGAAAGGCTTGTTGTTCTGTAATGGTCAGAGCACCCATGTGGTGCTCTTGCACCCTGAGGTCCCAGCTTGCTTTTGGCCTAGGTCTGTGCCTGTGGGTAGTAATTTCCACCATACCCAACTTCAATCATGCTTCCACAGGCTTGGGAACAAGAAATTCTAAAGAACTTTCACGCTTTCTCAGGGTCTAAGATGTTTCCCTAAGTCTAGCAGTGCTTCTCAAACATAGGCATACATCAGAATCACCTAGAGGGTTTATTAAATCTCAGTTTGCTGGGTAACTCTCTCCAGAGCTTCTGATTCAGTGGATCTGGGATAAAGAAAGATAACTGGCATCAATTGTCAGGTAATGGTGATGCTATTGGTTGAGGGATCACACTTTGAGAACCACTGCCCTAGAGTCCCTCTTTCCCTGCCCAGCAAATTCTCTTCCTTCCTCTTGCTTTTGCAAGAGTTGAAATATTACTTTAGAAATGATACCTTCACTCCTGCCAGAAGTTAGATATTACCTCTACTCATACATCTCCAATTGCTCAATTACAAAGTGGAGAAAAGTACCTTGACTCTAAATGTTCCACAGCCAATCACTAATACCAGTTCTGTCATTACGTAGCTTTTAACCTTTGAGCAAATAAGTAATCTCAATTTTCTTGTCTACAAAAGAGAGTGATATGTACATCCCAGTAGTTTACACAAAGATAAAATAATACCTGTATTTAAAAGAACCTGATAGTTTTTGCTTTAAAAGTTAGTGATATAAAAATCAAAGTGAGGCCTTTCCCTATTGTGGAACTGACTAGTTACTGGTATAAAGCTACTTGTCTAAAAATATACAGCAAGAAAAGGCAGAGTCTGATATAAAATTCAAGCCTATTCATTCCCCTTATAGATTTCCCCCAGGTACACTACTCCACAACAATAACAATAGTAGATAAATACTCAAATGGGCTTTGGGAAGCCTAATATAGAAACTGACAAGAAATAAAGTGATCCATTCCCTCCTCTAGGTATCTATTTCAATGGTTCCATTAGTAATTGAATTTCTCTTCTGGATGCATAATTGATAACAAAATAAAAATAAAAATAGATCTTTAATCTAAGTATCTAAGTACAATACATATTACAGTGCAGCGATCATTCCTGCAAAACTCAGGGGTGTGATTTCATTATGCCAAGTTTTAAAATTCCCTTAAAGCTCATCAATGAAGCTTTCAGCTAAGTTCAGTTTGAGAGATGTTTATGTTTGCATTTGGAGGGTTAACTCTCTCTTCTGTGAAAGTCTTCTTCCTAACCAGAAATAATCCTACCAACATCAAGAATGGTAGCAAGATAAGAGTTATGCTGAGGGTGAGAACAAGGCATGTGAAGAAATCACCCAATAGTTTGAATGGAGAAAGTGAGGAAATGATTTCATAGTGACTTGATTTGCCTTCTATTAAAAACAGGAGCTTAAATAGTGTAGAGTTGTAGATGGTTGCATGGATAAGAGTAATGTTTTTATAAGCCAGCAAAGGAAATGTTATTCTGTTTAATTCAGTTCAATGACCATTAAGTAAGTGCCCAGTATGCTTGACAATATTTTTAGTCAGTGGGAATGCAAAAATGAGGAGGGCACAGCTCCATCTTCAAGTGATAGAAAAAGTCATATTGTGATGATTCAAAATGAAATGGTTTCAGCTGCATGCTTAGACTCACAGTGCCATAATTTAGCTTGGATCACATTAAATAAATTCAGATATAATGTAGGTTGGTTGAACACAAGTCCACAAACACATACTGATTTTTGGGCACTTAGTATGGGATAAGGGATGTGCTAGGAGACCATGGTGAATCAAGTATTGTCTGAGAGAGAACTGCGTTTCACCAATAAGAAACATCAATGTCTTTTCAGCACCTGGGTTTGGGGCTTGAATTCACTGAAGTCCTATGGCCTTGAGCATGGGAAAGCTAAGAGTCATATTCTATGATCATGTCACCTTCAGAAATAACTCCCTAGATTTTTTTGGCTTTTTGAATACATTTTATTTGAACATCATTGCTACCCAATAACTCAAATTGCTCTGCTCATTGACTTTGTCTCATAATTATTAGGGGCAGAGAAATATCACTGCAGTAAAACAGTGTCATGTGACAAAGATAAAAGGAAAAAAGTGGTCTAAAATACTAGGCTCGGCATATTTTAACAAAGATTATTGTCTGTAATTTGTTTCCCTCTTGGGGACATTAATGTTGGCTCAAGTGGGAAGTAAATGTTGACAAAATAGCTTTGAAGTTAGGAAGATAGATGAGATTGCTCAGATCATTTGAGGCCAGAAGATGATCTGGAATCAAAATACTTGACCACTTCTTCCTCTGTGTCCATGCTCTACCATATTCTGAGACCAAGCATTTGGTCTCAGAACTTGATTTTTTGCATTTGATTTTTGACAGTTCTTCAAGATTCTTGAATTCAGGGACATTGTTTTATCATTCTTGTTCTAAAGATCAGCATAGAGTCTAGCACATACATTGCTCCTAACGGGTTTGTTGAACTCAGAAGCCTGAAGAACGTCAACAGATTTAAGGAGACAAGAGAGGAAAAATCCATGAAACACTGTGTATGGCTTCCTTATACCGTGTTTTAGACATCCATGTCTCTTACTATTCTATACAATAGTTAACCTGCCAATTATACTGAAGGAAGAAAAGACTAAAGCTTAATGTCAGATAAAAGTCATTATTTAATTTTTTAAAGGACTGGAAAGAATTGTGCCAATAATTTAAATCTTTTTATATGGTAAGATTATGATGATGTCTTTCATATGTTTAAATACTTTTCTATAATTTCTAAATTTCTTAATGTAGCATCTTAGTTTTTAAAAAAATTTTTAATTTTAATTTTTTTTTCATGTCTTAGTTTTATAATAACTTTGTGAGTTGTGAAATTGACCACAATCAATGAACAATGCAGGGGTTGGAGGCACTGACCCTCGTGCAGTAAAAATCTGCATTTCACTTTCATCTCCCCCAAAACATAATTACTAATAGCCTATTGTTGACTAGAGGCCTTAATGATAATACAGTCAATTAACACATCTTTTGTATATTATATGTATTATATATAGTATTCTTACAATATAGGAAGCCGGAGAAAAGAAAATATTGTTAAGAATATCATAAGGTAAAGGAATGCACTTACAGTACTGCACTGTATTTATAGAAAAAATCCACATATAAGTGGACCCTCACAGTTTAAACCCATGTTGTTCAACGATCAGCTATATATATGTCCCTTTTTCTTTCAGGCTACAAAAGAAATTCAAGGCAAATTTATGGAAAGTATGGCAATGACATAAGTTAATTTGGTTGAGTTGTAATAAGAAGTCAGTCATGTCAGTAATCTAAATGAAATGGAATAAATGAATAAATGCTCAGCCTCTTTGCAAAAAATAGTGCCAATTCACTATGTTTATATTTACAATTATTATAATAGCAGTGAAACTAGTAATAAACAATAATTTTATACTTCTTTCCTAGAGTATAGATTAACCTTTTCCCCTGTTGCAAAGGATTTTATAAAAGGAAATTCTAATTTAAAATAAAAAATGAATAACATTTGCAAGTAAAACCACAAAAACTCCTGGGGCTTATATTTCTTTAATGTTGGAAATATTTGTTAAAAGTTATATTTCCTGTTTTTTTATATTTAATGAATATGACTTTGCCTCCAGAGTCTCTACTTTTTTTTTTTATATACTCTCCAGAAGCACTTCATGGAGTATCATAAGCAAATCTATTTTTAAATGCTTAGAACATATTAGTAATAATTAGCATTTCATGTACACTCTTTGTATGTAATGTTCAATCTCTAGAATTAATTTTGAAATGTATCCTCTTAAACCTCTAACCCAGCTTGTATTTCACTAAAACGGTAAGCTTAAACCTGATCAAATCACAAAGGTTTTCAATACTATCTATGGGAAGTGGTTTTATTTAAAGGATCCACTGTCTAAATCTGTAGTTCCACAAATTTAGGAATTATTTTTATCAGCACATTCATGAGCACTAGATAAAAGGTTATAATATTAGGCACTGTAGGCAATGCAAAGCTTAACATAGAATAGATACTGCTTGCAAGAAGCTTAAAGTCTAATTGAGAAAAACAAGACATGAAAACACACACACTTAAAATATGACAGAAAGTAATAAAGACAAGAAAAGCACAGATGAAGTGCCATGGAAGTAAGAGCAGGGAATAAGAGATTAAATGTCATGTGAGCTAAAGTTGAATAAGATACACATATGCAGAAATGGGTATGACAAGCATTACAGCTTTGAGCTCTTATCTGTCATATTAAATTGTAACTATTGGTTTATGTGACTGTCTGTATTTCACTAGACGGTGAACTCTGAAAGCCAGAACCATGTCTTGCCGCCTTTGTATATCCTCGGTTCCCAAGACAGTGACCGGAAATAGCATTAATACATAGTTGTTGAATGCTGAATGACTAGAATGAAGAAAAGTACAATAGTAAATCATGGAAGCTTTGGGGAGGGGTGGGGGCAGCTTATCCAGCAGTGATGAAAAACATTATTAAGTGGAAAAAACAGACGTGTGAGAGGACAGAGGCATTTATTTAACTGTGCTGGGTGTAGAATGCAAACTTTATGCAGCCAGCAAGTGGCTTAACCAGTGCTCAAGTTCAGATGTTCCACTTGCAACTGGGTGCTATTTCCAAGACATAATTGTATTCTTATTTTGAAACATAGGAATGACTGGCTCTGGTTTAAAAATCTACTATTAAAATAAATTTCATCTGCACTTTAAAATAAGTAGTACATTGATATGGACTGAACTGCTCATTCATCCACATTTTGAAGCCCTGACCCTCAATGTGACCATATTTGAAGATGGTATTTCTTATAGGAAGTGATTAAGTTTAAACAAGGTCATAACTGTGGACTCCTAGGGGCATCTCAGTGGCTCAGTGGTTGAGCATCTGCCTTTGGCTCAGGACATGATCCCAGGGTCCTGGGATGGAGTCCTGCATCAGGATCCCTGCAGGGAGCCCACTTCTCCCTCTGCCTATGTCTCTGCCTCTCTCTCTCTCATGAATAAATAAATAAAAATCTTTAAAAAAAAAAACTTGGAGTCCTAATCCATGGATTGGTGACCTTATAAGAAAAGGAAAAGATCCCACCTTCTCTGCCCCTTCTCTTCATGTGCATGAGTTGAGGAAAAGCTATCTGAGGACACAGAGAGAAGGTAGCCATCTGCAAGCCAGGAAGAGAGCCCTCACCAGAACGTGAGCATGATGGGACCTTGACTTCAGACTTCCAGTTTCCAGAACTGTGAGAAAAAAAATTCTGCTTTTCAATCTACTCAGTCTATGGTATTTTGTTATGGCAGCCTGAGAAGGATAAGACATACATGTTTCTAAATAGGGTAGCAAAGAGTTTAACAACCTTCAAGCTGAATTATCATCCAACCCAAACTCCGTTTTTTCTCTTAAATAGCAAGTGTGATATTCATGAGAGCTTTTACTTTTTATCTGAATAAACTAATTGCCCTCAACTCTCTTATTAGTCAACACCCTGTATGATCCTTGGGGTAGAGCCTCCATTTTGCCTACCATGGTGGCAGATGCACTGGAAGCACTCAAACATTTTTTTCTGAGTGAACAAGTATTGGTCATTTCCCTGTCTGAGTGGTAAGACACCACTAAATCTTAACCTGAGCAGAGGTTCACCTTCCTTAGAGACCCAAATGATACCAACATAGGGAACATGTAATGTGTGACTTTTTTCAGACATATTATATTTTCATTAAAAACACCTCTTGCAGTTAAGCAACACCACCAAATAAGCAATACAGAAATGGTTTTGTGTAGCTCACTAACAAATATGGAATAGTAGCTTTACTTACAGAACTACTTTGGTCTATTCAGACCAAAAAAAAATTGAGTATGTGTAAATCACTCAAATGAAAAATTTAAGCATTCAGCAGAGCAAATGAAAATATTTTACTTTATTTCTATGCATCAAAGAAGCAAGGTATGGTAAAAGGATTTTATATGACATTGGGAAATAAAAGTAACACTTGTTTAGAGTTTAATGGCACAACTTTACTTTATCACATTTTAGTTTATAAGAGGATAGTATTGACCCTGTAATGATGCCATGTTACAACCATCATCTACTGGACATCACATAATGACTTCAACTCCAATGACATGACCCAGTGGTTATTCTCCTCTCCAGCAGCTTGACTTCTACACATCTCATCTTCCTCTTTAGACCTTCCCTAATGATCAAAACATGTCAATTTTAGTTTTCTTCATTTTAGTCAGAGATAGCATTGTCAGGAAACTGCAAAAAATATCTTTTGAAGACAATGTGGAAAATATGTGACTGGAGAAACTTATTAAGAGGATTAAAATGGCCCAGCTTTTTATTTTTTATTTATTTTTTATTTTTTTTAAAGATTTCATTTATTTATTTGAGAGAGAGAAGCAAGGAGAGGAGCACAGAGGGGGAGAGAGAGGGACAAGCAGACCCTGTGTTGAATGCTGAGCCTGACCTGGGGCTTGATCTTTTGACCCGGAGATCATGACCTGAGCCAAAACCAAGAATTGGAAGCTCAACCAACTGAGCCACTCAAGTATCTCATAATGGCCCATCTTTTGAAGCTAATTTTTGCAAGGAAAGATTGGGGAAAAGGCACAATTCACAATGATATCTCAGAATAGCAAACCCGATTATGGCCATAAAGCCCGTCTGCTCTGCCGTTTGTGAATGTTTGTCTAGGATCAGGCCCTGTGAGTGGTATTCATGAGGCAGATCGGTGGCATAACCCTGTGTTGGGAACTAACAGGCCATTACTGACTCATTGTCTATTCATTTTAGATTGTTTCTATGGAGGATTTATAGAAACAATACCAAGGTGGCACCAAGGTGGCTATCAATGCTGTTTACAGACAATTTAGAGGAATAAACCTGCAGTTATGCCCGGGCTGGCTTCCCTTGTGGTCCTGGGGCGTAGTGCTCTAATCCTATTGTGACGTGATTGTTTCACCATAAACTGCTCCACAGAGGCCTGTAATTGGCGTACAGGTTCAAATTAGATTGCTGTGTGTTTAGGAAAGCAGGGGTCATTTCACATCAGCACCTCTCATTAAGAAGCAGGCGACAAAATTCTCCATTACAGGAAATCTAATGTATATATTATCTTTTATTATATAGAAAATACCCAGAGTATATAGTCTTGGACACATGCACACAGACATTACCCATCTTGTCTTTCACCACCATGAGGAGGATAGGCAATGTGTAAATGCAAGACGCATCGCTGAGAACGGCAATTAAATATTTACCAGCACTGTATCATGGAACACTGGGTTTAGGAGCTAAAAACGGGAGACAGGAAGGTAATTAATGGGTGAAAAGTCCAACAATTAGTTGTGCTGTCTGTTAATAATATCATGATATGATGGTGGAGGCCAAAAAGGCTTGTTGTCCTTGCTTTCAACCTTACTGCTGGGTGAGCTCAGGTGAGGTCTCAGGAAAAAACACCCTCTTCCTAGGCTCCCTCACTTCTTCTCAAAATCACCAGGTAAGTCTTCAAACCATTGATAGCACAATTTACTAAAGGAGAAGCTACTCATGGTGCAAGGTTACTCTCTGGGTAGGTAAAAGCCTGGGACAGACAATACTCCAGTTGAAGGAATAATAAACATTTCACAATTGGATGCCACAGTGAATAAACATTTTTCAAGTTTTTGCTTTAGCCTTTTAAAGAGTCATGGAGGGAAGAAGGTATTTAAAAGAGGCTGAAATGAGAAGAAAATTATATGAGCCAAAAAGAATGTAATGTTAGAAAGTTAAGAAACAGAATAGTAAAAAGTGAACTGAGGCAGAATGTGAAGCACAATGAGAGGGTCTGTAATCAAAAACCGCAATGTAGATATGTACAAAAGTGAGAGAAGCGAGAAGAAAGAGGTGGTAAGAAGGTAAAGTGGGGAGAGGGCTTGGAGAAAGAAGAGATACTTTCCACTTCCAAAAAGGACACTGATTTGCTTTTGGACAGGTAAGAAACTGTGGGAAAATGTGACCTGAGCTTGATTGAGCCTGATACTAAGGAAGAAGTCAAGTAGTACACACACACAGGCATATGTGCACACACGCATACATGCACACACACACACACGCACGTGAGCGCACACAAACTTAAGAATTTCTCTGACTTCTAAAACAGCTCCTGGCCATCAGCCATGGAAATGAAGCTCAGACCAGCACAAGATCCCTGTATGGGTCAAATTGCATCCTGGAAAAAGAAATGTTGGAATCCTAATCCTTCAGTAACCTTAGAATGTGACTGTATTTGGAGATAGGTCTTCACAGAGATCGTCAAGTTTAAAGAGGTCATTAATGTGGACCCTAATATCAAATGACTATTGTCCTTACAAAAAGAATCATTTGGACACAGAGACAGATGTACATACAGGAAGGATGATGTAAAAACACATGGGGAAGAGATGGCCATCATATGCCAAAAAGAAAAAAGCCTGAAATCCCTCAGAAGAAACCAACCTGGCCGACACCTTGATTTTGGACTTCTAGCCTCCAGAACTGTGAGATAGTAAGTTTCTGTGTTCAAACCACCCAGTTTGTTATGGTAGCCCTAGTAAACGGGTACAGTTCCATAGCTAGAGGGCCCCTCAGTCAATAGGTACATCAGCCTCCTTCTCCCAACCTTCCAGACCCAGGTGTGCCTGCAAGAGATTCCCGAAGATGAACCACAGAGCTGCAGATGCTCTGCCTTCTGCACAGCAGCCTGTGAAGTCTCTGCTACTTTCTTGCTCATCTACATCAAGCAAGCATATTACCCATTGGCAAATACTTCGGGCTCGCTGTCTTCAGAGACCTACAATGTTCAAAGCTTACCATGACACAAGAACGCATAACCTATGGGCAGCATCCAGTGACACGATGCAAGCCCTTGCCCACCAAGGCTACAGTCACCAACTGGGGGGCTAACTCCATGAATGTATGTGCCTCAGTGTTTTGATAGGCCTTCTGGTGACATTGTGTTCTCTTCAAACACACCCACAGAATAGGGAAACCATCTGTGCCATTGTCCCACAGGAAGTGGAACACACTAGCTGATGGATTCTCATCTTGGTGGAGCCAAGCCAGGATGTTCAAATGCTATCACTCCATGCTCTGAGTCCCTGAAAAGCATTCTCCCCATCGCACCCCAACACCAGCCGTCCCTTTGCTAATACATCTCTACTATGACTTCAGAGAAGGACCTAAAAGACATGTTTCTATGCTTGACAGTGGTCATCCTGGCAATTGTCAATGAGGTGACTGTACCTGAGATGTCCTGAAGACTCTGATCATAAGACATGCCTTTCCTGTCTTTTGTCCCTGAGAAGCATTGAAGTTTGGCAGAAAAAGGCATAAATAAGATATATGACCTTGAGACAGTCAATCTCATCATCTAGAACAGGAGGGCCTGCTAAAAAAATCTCTAATCCCTTCTCTGATAATTATATGACTGGTAGTTTGTGCGGGTTCCTCTTTCCTAAATCCTCCATGTTTTCCTGGCTCAGAATCATCCCCAAAGTGATCCTGTATCAGTCCTGTCTAGCTTCATCAACAGTTTTCTCCAAGGTGAACGCTTTATAGTAAGTGCTCACATAGCCCCCTCTGAGTCTCTTTTACAAGTAAAGAGAACGAACACTCTATACCCCATATGAAACCCAAGCACATCAGTGGTTTAAGCCGATTGCTTTCACCACCAGAAAGCTCTGTTACGTAATGTAACTATTAGGCTAGGCAGAGCTTCATCTGATGATAAATGATAGGTCACAGAAATTTCATGCCCAATAACAGAAGTTGCACATCAGTATTACCAGGAGCGCACACATATGAAAGGAAGCAGGAGCCATCAATAACTACGTTTGGTCCTGATAATTATTATTAGCTTAGTAATAGTTATTGCCATCCTCTCTCTTTCTGCTGATTTAGTAAAGAGCAACTAATAACAATGAGGGGTCAAATGTACAAACCAAATGATACTCCTTGCCCAGACACATAATGCAGTTTCTAATGAGCTAATAAATGCTGTGTATGTGTGTGTGTGTGTGTGTGTGTGTGTGTGTGTGTGTTTGCAGGTGTGTGCTTAACCCAAGAAAATTAAACTTGCTAGGTGGCCAGGGACTCACCAACTACATTTTCTTTTCTTTCTGCTAAATCACAGACTACCATAAGCTTTCTTTGAAACCCTGCAATATCGCAAGAACCAGCTAAAGAATTCCCCTTCCGGCTGCTCTTTGAATCTTCTTAAAACCTAATTCAAAGTATTGTCATTCTTTTGTAGACACAAGTCTATAAACTCATTCTCCAGATAGAAGTTTTGAAACAAAACATGGGGACTTCTGAGACATGAAGAGCTCCTTAGTAATTAAGATAAAATAAGGATTCCCATCCCGACTCTCTATTACAGATCTGTGAAACAGCTCGATACTGCACTTCACTGGGCTGAAGCCCATTCGGGCCATCGAGTTGAAAACCGCTGTATTATTATTCTTTGATGTCTACAGCTCAGTAGCACAAAGCTGGTCTCTGAGCACTTACTCTCTATAAAGACACTCCAAATGTTTGGCCTTTGGGCTGTAAATATTGTGTCACCATTGATTTTTAACATATAAAGTGTATTTTCCTGAATGTCAAGTATTTTCAAAGTGCAGGGCCTCCCAGGAGCACAAAGTAGAAGGAATTAAAGATGGTTTAAAAGCTAGGACTACAAGCAAGCAGGAAAGAAAGACAAGGGAAGGAAGAGATGAGAAGGAGAATGAATGTGAGCAATATTCAAGTACTGTGTGCTCTTTCGCGGGTTAGTTTCAAACGTTACGTGGAAATGTAGCTCACTGTCACTAACAACACGTTAGCATCGGTATCATCAGTTCCATTCCTTTACAACAGCAACTGTGCTCTGAGACACTGCATACAGCACTACGGTGGAGTCTTTGTAAAAATTTTACCTCCTTCATTGCGATATCTCTTTGATTACTCTTCACAGTAAACAGATGCAAAACTACTCGTAAAGGAAAAAACTCTATCAAATTTTCTACTTCACAAACTGTAAAACTCTATTTCAAAGCAACTGCTATCAAATATCCTTATAGAACTTGCATTCAAATTAGAAAACACACTAGAAAATAATTTTGAGCAGCTGTTTGCACATTAAAAAATCTGCCAAAGTTCACCGTCATTTCTTGGCAAAGTTGAACACAGATTTGAGGCAAATGAAATGTCGTTTTTCTTGTTTCTTTATAAGTTAGGAGAAATGCCCTGAGCTGTGTCCCAGACCTACAGTGGATCACCTTGCTCTTTCTTTATCAGTCTCCTGTGCCAAGTCATAATCGGACCATCAAGTTCAGTTTCTGACCTCCTACATGCAAGCTGAGATTCCCATGGGACGTGGATGAGCTGAGGGAGCTATTCTCTTTCCCTCAGTCAATCAGGCAAATGCAACCAAAGTTAGGAAAAATCTCCTTATACAAAGCATTCCTAATTTGCATTGGCCTGTGTGTGAAGCTAAAAAAAAAAATAAAGGTTTTGTTCCCATTCGACAAAAAGGAATGATAAATGTCATCAAACCTTCAAATCTCTCATTGCTTTACAATACTTGATTTATCCATATCTAATGTGAATAATCACCGAGTCGAAATCTAATTTAAAATACAGGCTTATAACTTAAAAGTCCAAGGAAATAAAATTGCAAAACTAGAGCATTGTTGGAAGATGCCAGAAGAAAGTCCAAGGGAATAGATTTTTAAGGAGCAAACATGTCAAGTCACTGATATGACATGTGGGGAGTAAATGCTGAAACTATTCCTGTCAGTTTCATGCATATTGCTATTCTCTTCTTTTATTAAGCTGTGGTGGTTTGCTTGGGAATTTCAGGATGACCACTTTTTATTCTTATCATCCATTGTTCCACTGCCCCCTCAGATTCCCATCTTCTATCTCCTATAACTGCTCCTGACCATCACTGATTGATTGGGAAAATGTATTGATATCTATCCTTCAATAATTATCTAGGGATAAATATTCACATTACTGAGTCATGCTCTACCTGTACTTAATACTGCATCTACACGTTTTCTAAGGATGTGCTTAATACTGCTAATAAAAATCAGGTTGACTATCTTAATGTCTTATAAAATACAAAGGAATTCCTTGTGACTCTGTTCAGTGTAAGGCAGCCAGTATTAATTAGGCAGTCTTCATATCCTCAGCTAAATGCTAAGGCAAATCACCAAAGGAAAAGCCAAAGAAAATGAGCCTTTGCCAAGGAATAAGGAAATCTCAGTCCCATCTCTGTTACGGAGTCACTGTGTAACCTTTGACCCACCATCTCTCTGGTCCTCAGTTTTTTAAATTAAAACAACTAGCCTCTGTGAACGGTAAGATCTCTCCAGTGTTTCAAATGATTGCTGTGTCTTCTGAGCCTTTAAGATGCTGTGGTTTTTATTATACTCTAAGTGTGTAGGTGTATGAGGTAGGGACAGAAGGAAGTAAAGGATAAAACTAAGAGATAAAATGATAAACAATATACATCTGTTCATTGTTGGACCACAAAAGGGAAATTTGAAGTCAAACAATGAACAATATATATTATTTACAGTTACAATGCTGTAAGTACAGCATTTTTAAGAAAGGGGAAATATTCACTTCTATAACCATTTTCTTCAGAAACATGGCTATTTACACACACAAGTAGTCTAAAACCCTGACAACAATAGAGTTTCTCCAAAATTTGGTAGAACATTGATAATGTAAGGGCTATTCTTTTCAAAATTTTAGGACATCTTAGGTTTTTATTCTTAGTTGCAATAAGAAAACCTCTCTCTAAATAGGATAAAACAAAGTCATAAACCTATTCGATTCTATTCATAAGTTCTATTCGATATGTTTATAAGGAATGACAGACAACCCCCAAATTGAACAATCTAACCAATTCTTGAGGGGTAGTAATTGGAATTAATCCAAGGGCTTTCTATCTATTGTTGAGATACATTAAAGTTATAAATATGATACGGCAATTTGACTCTGAAAATAATCACAGGCTGAGGTTAACAATGAAATCAAGATGAAATGTACTGTATTGGTGTAATTTTATTTCCTCATTAATTATTCTTCCAATACAATAAACACTAAGAATCTACACATACTTCAGAGCAGGCATCTTAAAATTCAATTCCCTTTCAGGAATTTGTAGTCATTTAGATCAACAGCTTGATAGAGAGCATATTGCCTTTCTCATTCCACTTTCTTGACCACATTTGATTATCTGGTAATAATATATTTGTATACAGTTTAGGAATAACATTTCTCATTTGATTACATTGGATAAAATAAATATTGTTTACCTATACTATCCTAATTTCTTAATATTAAAAGCTAATGTTCATTAATTTGTTTATCAATCTCTAACTTTGGAATTGTTAGAGGAGTCATGGCTACAACCAAAACAAAAAATTCCTTGCCTTCTGGCAAGTTACATTTCAGTGCCAGGAAGACAGATAATAAACACAATAAACACAAAAATAGACAAGTTCTATTTTTAAAAGTGGCAGTACCTATATTGGACTATTCTTCTTTATATAATGGTTCAGTCCTGGTTATGAATAATACATCTTGCTTCCACAAAGCGTTCAGATACTGATCTAATTAGACTCATTTCTGAGGTCTTCCTATAGTTCACGCATCAAACACAGGCCCTTCAGGCAGCTGTGCTTGGGTCCATAGGCATGAGATGTTAAAGAAATGAGCGCAGTCATACTAACATTGCCTTCCCTCTCTTACAGATGTAGCATGACAGGGATTGCCCGAGGCACTCTAATTACAAAGTATTTAGTGGTCAGGATCTACCATACACCTGCCAGAAACTCGAGAGGAGAGATGTTGCACCAGGATTTTTATCCTACCCAGGAACCCAGCTGGAAGCCAAGTTCTAAAGATGCTGGTGGCGGCATAAAAACCACATGCCTTCAGAGTTCAGTTGGAAATCCCTGGAATTCTCCCCTTGGATGGGCAGGTACAGTGCCTCATTCCACAAGGATTGTCCACGGACCATGAAGCCAAGAGTGTGCTTCTGCCACAAACAACTTGGAAGTAGAGATGATTTCCAAGGCTAGAGAATTGCACTTCTCACCTGAACAAATATCTGAAGGGTTTCCAAATGAGGGATACAGATCTTTTCCAGAAAAGATAAAATTTGATGGAGAGTTATATGCCACTTTCATACTGCAAATGCATGGTTTTGAAAATTAAATAACAAGTGTATTTTAAATGGATCCTCAAATTTAGAGCTGAAGACGTTAAATCATAATTATTAAAATAAAAATAAAGATTTCACAGTGACCTGGAAAAATTCATTTTTCAGATGAAAAATTAATACATATTTGTCTAAGAATATAAAGTTTATTTTATTTTATTTTTTTAGAAGATAAAGTTTAAATCAACGTTTCCACTCTTGTTACTTCTATTTTTGCAGATCAAGTTCTCTGTTACTAACACTTTAGATTTATAGTATGACACTTTTAAAAAAGACTGTCTCACATAGAAATCTTAGAAAAGAAATCCACAAAAATGAATCTGCTTCCAGACTATCAGAGAAAACAGGAAAAAAAGTCAAATCCATTTGCTTATTGCATATGCCTGCTGTGTTAATCTGATAATAATAGGAGATATAAATAATTAACTGCTACCTCATATGCCACTTTGTAGGTGGAAATCAGGAGGCTCATTTTGCCCATGATCAAGTTAATGAAGCAGAACCATACAAAACCTAAAATACATTTTGTTTCCCTACAATTTAGGGAATGCAAATCGCCAAATGGCTCCTACTAGAATCTTACTTTCTTCTTTGAATTTTTACCCATTTGACTGTACAGACCTTTTTTGTTATATAACCTATAAAATATTACTTTGGAAATATTTTGAATTAAAAAATGAAGGACCAAAGAAGACCTGAAATATTATTGAGCCTATGCCCCCTTGCCTGTAACAATGTCTCTCCTCAAACAACACTTAGACAACTTTATATTTATCCCAATTTAAAGACATTCACTGAAGAAGATTCTAACTTCTCTCTCTGGGAAACTCAGTTCAGCATTTAACAATTTCATGACTTGGAAAATACACTTACTTTGAACTCAAATGCAGGTTGCTTTAATTTTTTTTATCCATTTCCTCTGTCTGTCATTCCTGTGGACAGAGAATGGCAACTATCACCTCCCATGTAAATCCTACAATCAGACTATGGCCAGGTTCCTCTTTTTTTTCACTGCAAATGTTCTAGTTCTATTAATGTCATATCCTATTTTCTTGTCTGAAAACCCTTACCCACCATAAACCTCTCTGGAGTCACAGTGGTAATGTTTTCATCTCTTCAACTTGTATAACCCAGAAATCCCACTTCTAATTGCCTAGAATATTAAGAATTAAGATGTGTAAAATTTAGTTCAGAAGCAGAAATCCCCATGAAGATGGATTCCCCTATGGTGATTTTGGGATTTTTCTGCATGTGATCTATAGAATGATTTCTGACAGTGTCCTAGTCTTGATGGACTCCTTAAAGGCAAGGTCAAGTCTCACTTTTAGTCAAAGAATGTATTGGATTTCAGATTTTAGTGTAAGAATGACTAGGGAAGCTTATGAACAGTGTAGATTCAATTTATCGTGACATTCTTCACTGCCCCAAATCTTAAAATGGTATATCTGAGCCGGAACCCAGAATCTGTAGGGTTTTTTTTTTTTTTAAGATTTATTTATTTATTTGCAAGAGAGAGATTGCATAAGTATGTGAAAAGAGGGAGATGGGGAGAGAGAATCTCAAGCAGACACCACCCCCCCCCCACACTAAGCAACAAGTTCTCTCCACAGCACTAACACCCTTGCTCCAGTGACTCTGAGACACATATTCTGGATATTATATTTAAGAAGATGTTTCCTCTAGCTACCATTATCCATTTCTTCTAGATTGGCCAGAAGCAGGATGTGATCTGAATTCAGAAAGTACAGACAAGGAAAGCTCTGAAGATTAACCACAGAAAGTGAAAAGCTTAGAGGAATCTTCTCCACGCAGCCACCTCACCATATTTACACTTTCTTGTGTATTCACTTATTCGTTCTTCCACATGTTCAACTTCCATTCACAGCTTTTGGGTTTCAAGGTCAATACCCCAGAGTCTCAGGGTAGGGAGGGGTTCTGACAAATGCCATGTAAGGTTCCTTGATAACTACTGAGCAGCACAAATAGTAAATATTTCTGTATAGGAATCCAAATAAGTAATAAATTATTGTGGATGGGCAGGTTACAAAGGCTTCAAAAACTATTTAGTCATTTGACAAATATTTATTGAATGCCTACCATGTGAATGAATTAATAAAAAATTGTTGAGCATTTTGTTTCAAAGGGCAATTGACTAACAATAAAACATTTATTAAGTCATTCTACTTATTCATTTGTGAAACATTTATTGAGCACTTACCACATATCAAATAGCCAAGTGCTAAAAATGCAAAGATAAATTCAGTCAGCCACAGACACTTAAAAGATGCCTACCATGAGCCAACCACTTTTTGAGGCACCAAAGATAGAGCAGTGAACAACCTTAACAAAGATCCTTGTTGTTATGGGGCCCACATTCTAGGGTGTAAATTCAGGATGCACAGCAAGAACAAAGGGTTTACAAAGTAAGTAAAATACGTATAGAATTTTGTTAGTGATAAGAGCCATGGAGAAAAATCAAACGAGAAAAGGCATGAGAATGTCAGGGGTGGAGGATACTTGCAATTAGAGGAGGCTAGTGAAGGTTTCACTGAGATGACCCTTAGGTAAAAATCTGAAGAGTGGAGAGGAAGTAAGTTATGCAGGCACCCTGGGAAAAAGCATTCCAGGCTGAGGGAACAGCAAGTGCAAAGACTGAGAGCAGAAAAATGCCTAGAATGTTTGAGGACTAGCTAGGTGGAAGCAAGAGGGAGAGCAATAGAAGATACAAAAACTGATAAATAGCGGGGTTTTGTAGGATTTTACTCTGACATTGGGAGTCATTGACATATTTCAAGCATGGAAGTGTGTGGTTAGACTTCCATTTAGGAATGCTTTCAACGCGATTTCTGGGTGCAGAGTTGTGAAGAGCCTGGGTGAAGGTCTAAAAGAAATGTTAAAAGTAGTGAGAGGTGTTAGAACAATTTAAGTTAGAACTACACCAGGAGCATTGCAGCATACGTGAGAAGTGGTCTGATTCTGATATGATTTTGACATAGAATCAAACATTTGCTGATGGATTGGACATGTGGGGGGGTGAGGGAAAAGAAAGGTATTAAGGACGACTCCAAGTTTTTAAGCCCAGAAGTCCAAAGTTGCCAGTAGCTTAGGATATTAACAAAGGACAGGAGAAGCAAATCTGGGGAAGATCAGGAGATCCATCTCTGCATCTGTTATGTGTGAGATGTCTACCAGACATCAAGAGGTGATGTCAAGGAGGCCACTGGGTATTTGGCAGTACATGG
Source organism: Canis lupus baileyi (assembly GCF_048164855.1). NCBI lineage: Eukaryota > Metazoa > Chordata > Mammalia > Carnivora > Canidae > Canis > Canis lupus. Next base: position 29,272,203 of record NC_132854.1, read on the forward strand.
GAAGGTCAGTGCTTAAGATGAGAATGTGCTTGTCATCAGTATATAAATAGCATTTGAGGCCATGTACTTGGGTGAGGTCCCTGAAAGTGACTGTAAAAACAGTTTGGGGCATTTTCATGCCTGGAAACCAGCTGCAAAGGAGACTTTCATGGACTATGGCTTTAAAAATGTCTAGGATTCTGTTTTTGTTCTCCTCCATTTCATTCTCCATTTTGAGTGATCTTTTCTAAACAAAATCAGATTTCCCATATCCTCTCCCAAAAACCTCTCAATAACTAATGCTCTTAGGATAGGATGCTCTTAAACTGGTCTACAAGGTCCTGCATGGCCTGGCGGCCACCCTCTGCAGGCTCATTCACAACCCCCCACCCGCTGTTCTCCAAACACACTATTTTCTTTCAATTCTTCAAAGAGTAGTTCTTCCTGGGCTTTTGCATGAAATGTTCCACGTCCTACTACAGTCTTTCCCTTCATTTTTTTTTTTCTTGGTAATTCCCTCAGAAACCTTCTAGAATTCAGTCAAATTCTCCCTAGCCCTTCCTCTGCTCTCCCCAGTACCATATAACTTCCTGTCCTAGCACTTACACAGAGCTAATATAAGCTTTGCTGCATGATCATCCGATTTTTCTCTGCTTCCACCAGACCATAAGCATGATGACAGCAAAGACCTTGATCACTGCTTTACATATTCCCAGACCCTGGCACAACACATGACATGAAGTAGATGTTCAATAAGTCTTTAAAGGTAGAATTAACAAATGAAGGTAATCTGAAGTTTTATTTCTAAAGATGTAGGCCAATAACATTCACATTCCCTTGGGTTACTCAAAGAAATTTCTACATACTGCCAGAAGTACCCTCACAATGATAAAGAAAATAATAGTTCACCTCCCTTCTAAATGGCATATTCCAAATTTAACTTCTGTTACCTTTTGCCTATTTCAGAGAAATGTCCCTTTATAACAAGCAAGTCATGTAAACAGAACTTCAGACATGAACAGTGTGTCTGATGAGTCTCAAAGCAAGGAGAAAGAGTGCAAGGAAGTGCCCAGAGGGTCAGGTTATACCATGACTTTGCACAGTGAATGACCACCAATTTACGATGCTACACAAATTATGGAATATGGATAGTAGATTAACTATAAGAAAAGGTCAGCCTGTAGAGGAAGTCACAGAACCCAGGAAGTAAGGAGCCCACTCTCCTTGTGACTGGAATCACTGCCTGGGGAGCTAAGTTCATGCAAATGGGCTATCAACCAGGCAAGCCCTTTTCAATCTTTGGGCTAAAGCAATTTGTCTAGCCTGGTGCACAGCTATAGATCTTGCTTTTTTCCTGAATCAACATGATCTATGCTAGACTTTGATTGAAAAAAAAAAAAAAAAAAAGCTAGTCAGACGGGTGAAGGATTTTCCTTGTGGATTTTCTGGATCATATCAGCCATAAACTGAAGTACAGATACTCTGTTTAAACCAAGCGCATGATTAAAGAGACGTATTCCTATTAAGTGTTGAATTTTGGAAGACTGTGGCTTCCTAACAGCTAAACATAATATATAATTATATGACATCATGTTGCACTGTAACTTTGACTTAAAAAAAATAAATACTTAATAGAGATTGCCTACTAACTATCCATGCATGCTTGTGAAAGAAATATAATTAACTCAAGTTTATGGCTGAGAGAAATGAAACTTTTAAAATAAGTTTAAAACTAATCTGTAAAATCAAATACCACAAAGTCTAGATGCTCAGCTTTCTTCAATAGACAACAGGCTTGGTAAAATGGGCAGCTTTCAAAGACATGGTATGATACAAGAATGATACACACAATAAATGAAAATGCTTTATATAAAATGTAGTACACAATTTCTTTCAATGATGATCCCATCCTTATAGGATGGTCTAGACTTTAGGATCATTTTGGAAATTCCAACTGGCTTTTAAAAGCTAAAAATGTGTTATCCCATGGAACAAGAAGCATCAGTAGGGCAATCTCAAGGCATTACAGTCAAGGCTGCTTCTCCACCTTTTAGCATTTCTCTTAGACCTACACCCTCTGTATATATCTATTTTGTTCTCAGTTTGGCTTCCTTCTTGGTCACAGGATGGTGGCCAGCAACACCTGGGATTCCAGCTTTCCTGAGTGTGTCCAGTTAAAAAGAGGTGACTTGCCCTCAACACGGAATAAAAAACTTTTCCCTTCATCTGATTGGTCCAAGTTGGTCACACATCCACCCCAGTCCACCAACAAGAGTTACTAGTAGAATGTCAAATACCCATTATCTTCTCAGGGCATCCCTCAGTGACATGTGGGCTGCAGGAAGTGGAGGCTAGACCAGAAAATTCTGTTCCAGAAGAAAGAACAGAGGAGCCCCCTCTGAGCAGGCTATCAACAGAATCCATTAAAGACCTCCGGAAATAATCTAGCTTTTAATCCTAAAGCAAAAACCTATCCTGAGGAAAAGAAAAATTTTATAACACAAATTTCATTGTGTTTAAAATATTCACCAATTACTTAATTTGGAATATTTAATCACTAAAACTAATCCTTTATTCATCATTTCTCTTAGTTGTATTATTGTTTTGTTCCACCTTCAACAGTTCTTTTTCTCCTCATTAAACTTTGAACCCCTTGTTGTGTCTTCTGCTTCATCATAGAGCCCCCACTGTACCCTGTCCATTACTTTACAACCAGCAGGGACCAAACCATTTGACTGGCTGCTAAATTCCAGCCAATTGGCTTCCTCACTCCGTGGCCTTTTGGCTCAGAGCAAGCACAGCATCAGTTGAGTCGGTGTGACATCTTCTATCCAGGGAGTCTTCCCTATCCTGGCAGGAAGACAAACCCTACAGGCTAATTACTAAGCATGTGGTTTTCAATTAATAATGCCTATGATTAGCATGGAGCAATTTTTATCTAACATGGGTATTACTAGCCTGAAAAATTATCTCCAAAAAAAATCTAAGAACATATGTGTGGAGAGTATAGAAAAAGCAAGCATATCTTCAATGGTTAAAACACACACACACACACACAGTCACAAAAATAAGATTTCCTTTGGTAAGGAGAGTAAATTTTGAAGGATTTCAGCATGATTGAAGACAATTTTAGTCTGAAGTATTGTAAAATGCAGTGGAGCCAGTTGGTAGATAAGGTAAATAAGCCTGCCCACCTCTGACTATGTCCTTTTATAATAACTGTAGCTTTAGAACACTAAATAAGTGAAATACAAGTTTGTAATTACACTTTTTTTTTCTGATGGATATTGTTACAGGAGAGTGACAGTTGCTCAATTGTCTGCTATTGACCTAATGTGCTTGGATTGATTCAGAGAAAAAAGCTCATGTATGTATTTGCTGACTCAAAGGAAATTTCCATTAAAATTAGGAATTTGTATATGCTCCAGTGAATGAAGTAGTTTATATTCTCCACCTCATTTGTCTACTTGGTTGTTAATCTTTAAGAAGCTGATTAAGTAGTCTGGTTCAATCTTGTAATTCAATTCTAAAAAAAATAAAAATGAATAAGATAGAAATTGTAATGTCATCTGCGTTATCACATATCTTTCACCATGTGTAATACAAAGAATGTTGTTGCAAAACACTAAGTACTACAAAACAAAACATTTTCAATAATTCCCTAAGTATCCTTAAATGGTATTTTTGAATTTCTAGGTCATTTCCTAATTATCATTCCATAATTTTCAGAAGATGATATTTAGTAGCTGGGCCCTAAATGTATATTTTTAAAGTTTAATTTTTTTCATGATACTTTATTAGGTTACCCTGAAGCCATCCACATTTCTGTGGGTTAAATAATGGCCCACATAGTCTATATTTATGCTCCAATAGGAGCATAGTGCAAATAATTGAAATCCAAAAATAAACCTCAACTCAGTGGATATTTAAAACTCCCCCAAACAAAATCTTTGATCAGACTTGAAGCAATATTAATAACACTAATAACACTAACAATCATCCTAATACCTCTGACTTGCATTACATGAATCATTTCACTTATTTTCTCATATCAATCATATGAAGAAGTATTGCTATCTCTTCTTTATAGATTAGCAAACAGGCTCAGACAGGCTATACTGTTCACTTGTGATTTCCCCTCATCTTTTGCATTAAGCATGGTCTGGCATCTTAATTAATAAATGGCACAATCAAAGAGCAGCTATGTAATGGGCAAGAACTGAAGAATTACAGGCAAGTGCAATACTCAGTAGTTCAAAAGTGGAGAAACTGAGACCAGGATGAGGAAAACAGTGTGACAGCACATGGATTTTGGCTCATATTACTTACTTAGCAGGAGCTAAATAACTTGAACTTCAGTGAGACTCTGCAGCAGGTTCCCCGGGCAAGAAGCAACGTTCTCCACTCTGGCATAGCATAACTGCTACTTTATTTGAGGAGAACAGTATTCCTTCCTGGTCTTTCTGAAAATGAAAACCTGAAATGTGGGCCAAAAATCATCCTATCGATTACAGATTAAAATAAAAAATCATAATTATGAGGATGAGGGTAGAAATTGTAAAAATGCTAGGAAAACTCTAAAATAGTCTTAAAATATGAATTTTTTTTTTAAACGAAGCCTTGGGACTCCTCGGTTGGCTCAGTGCTTGAATGTCTGCCCTTGAATCAGGTCTTGATCCTGGGGTCTTGGGATCCAGTCTGACATCAGACTCCCTGCAGGAAGTCTGCTACTCCCTCTGTCTGTGTCTCTGCCTCTCTCTCTCTTTCTCTCTCTGAATCTCTCATGAATAAATAAATAAAATCTTAAATAAAAAATAAAAATATAGCCTTAAAGAGAGACTGATAAAGAAACAGAAATAACTTTGGTGACATAAGAATTAGAAAAGGGAAAGAGAGTTCAAAGGAAAGCGCTATTAGCAAAGTTAAGGAAAAATAGGTAGGCAGGGAAAAATATTAAGGAACATATATGACCAACAAATCATTAATATCCTAACTATAGAAAGAGTTCTTGCAAACCATTAGGAGGAAAAACTGCCCAATTTCCTGCCAAACACATACATCACACAAAGAGCTAAAGACATAAGCAGGCAAAAGAGTCATTGTAAATGGCCAAGAAATATAATTTTTAAATGCTCACCTTCACCAATAAAGCCAAATAAATGCAAGCTCTTGTTAGAATATCTTATTGTCTCTGTCAGTTGTATAATAAAGAAATAATAAAAGCATATTTAAAACTCATTCTCCTCTTTTCACTTGGAATAGAATTAAGCTGTTTTTATAAAGTACTTTAAGCTTCAGTAAGCATAATGTTGAATTATAAACTTTACAGTAAAGCAATTTGAAAATAAAATACCTATATTAATATAAGCAGAGTGCCCACATCTAAGATCATCCCCTCAAGACCTCTCCAAAGAGAAATCTGTTCAGTTCTTTCAACTTCTTAAAAAATTTCATTGGTCTGCTTTATAATGTCTTTTAACAGACATTTCTCCTAAAATATGCGGTGCCTTTGGAACTACAAAAAATGAACATTGGGAGAGGCCATCATATTTCATGTCATATGGGGGATATCCATTGTTTTTCAGGATACCTCAAGTTTGGGGTCTGAACTCACAGGATGTGTTATTCATTTGGGACTTTGACTAACCATTTGTTTCTTCTCTTAAATCTGAATATTTACACATATATTTAAGTTATTTTTATGTAAAGAATGAATCTTTTACCAAACCAAGTATAAGCACTTTATGTTCTCTTTAATCCAGAGACCACAGAGGGAAAAGTGCATGGGCTTTGGAATAGAAAGGACCTGGATTTAAATACTGGCTGTGCCACTCACAAACTCTGTGTGTTGGGTAAGGCCTCTAAACCCGGAATTTTTTTTTTTTTTTTTTTTTTTTTTTTTTAATGTGCAAGTTGGAATTAGAGTACTTTCTTGCATAGGTTTATAAAGCTTGCAGTGGGGACACCTGGTTGGCTCAGTGCTTGAGCATCTGCCTTCAGCCCAGGATGTGATCCTGGGCTCCTGGGATCCAGTCCTACATCACGCTCCCTGCAGGGGGCTTGCTTTTCCCTCTGCTTATGTCTCTGCCTCTCTTTCTCTGCCTCTCATGAATAAATAAACAAAATCAAGAAAGAAAGAAGAAAGAAAGAAAGAAAGAAAGAAAGAAAGAAAGAAAGAAAGAAAGAAAGAAAAAGAAAGAAAGAAGAAAAGAAAAGAAGAAAAGAAAAGAAAAAAGAAAAGAAAAGAAAAAAGAAAAGAAAAGAAAAGAAAAGAAAAGAAAAGAAAAGAAAAGAAAAGAAAAGAAAAGAAAGAAAAAAAAAGAAAAGAAAAGAAAAAAGAAAAGAAAGCAAGCTTGCAATGTGTTTGGCCAAGTGCTAGGTACTCACTAAACAGTAGCTGTTGTTGATGAAGCAGGTGAGAAACGGTGGTTTTATACATATGAGTATAATGGCTTGAATTGTGACCCCCCAAAAGATATGACCAAGTTCTCATTTCCAAAACCTGTGAATTTATTTGGAACTAGAGTCTTTGTAGATGTAATCAAAAGAAGATGAGGATGTATTGGAATAGGGGGGACTCTAAATCTAATGACAAGTGTCCTCTCAAGAAGAGGACAGGACACAGAGAAAGACAGAGACACACACAGAGAAAGCCATGTGAAGGTGATGCAGCTATAAACTAAGGAATGCCAAGGATTTCCAGAAGCCACTAGAAGCTAGATAAGGGGCAAGGATTCTTCCCTAGAGCATTCAGAGGGAGCACAGTCCTGTCCTGCTGACATCTTGATTTTGGACTTCTGACCTCCAGAATTGTGAGGGAATAAATTTCTGTTGTCTTAAATCACTTTGTTGCGGCAACCCCAAGAAACCACTACAATAATTTAGCCCAAATTCTTACTCAGGCTTTTGGTATCTTTTAAGACCTCGCATAACAATGGCTATCAGTTAACCGATTGGGTCCATTAGAATTCCTTTTGAAGAGTATCCAGCACAGTACCAGGGATAGGCAGGCACCCTGAGGTGAGGTTTAATGGCAATGATACAGTTACAAGCAGAACGAACAAAACAAAAAACTTTTGCTCATGACATCAAAATAATTAAAGCAAATTTCAAAGATTGAGTGTTGAATTATGCACCCAATTAACTTTATTCTACATCTTTGTGTATGGAACTGTACACACCAGTCTCATTTCTTGGAAGTCATAGGAAAGATGATAAGTTCTGACAAAAGCTATGTTATAAAAACTGATTCTATCTTTAAAATAAAGACTAATAAAAGAAAGAAAAAACTACAACTAAAGGAAATCAAGCCCGTAATGATGAACGATGCTGATGGACTGATAGATGTTAACAAAAGGAAAGGGAAAAAGAAATCTACAATACAGATTCTACTTTCATTCGTCTCAAAGGTTTTTGTTTGGTTTTGTCTGTAGAGCAAAAATGGAATATTACATTCCCTGTGCAGTTAAGTTTATGAAGCTCCATCTTATTCTGACATTTTGTTTGTTTATTTTGCCCCTGGCTAAAGCCAAAAATGGAAGAACCTCAAATATTTTAGAATAGATTTTGGCAGTTGCTTTATTGTTTTTTAAAAATCCTTTAAATAAGGAGGGCACTTGTGATGAGCACTGGGTGTTCTATGTAAATGATGAATCACTGAATTCTACTCCTGAAACCAATATTGCACTGTATGCTAACTAAAATTCAAAGAAAAATTAAAAAAAAATTAATCCTTTAAAGATAAATTTCTGCATAGAAGATAATCTCTGAGCCCCAGACCAAGTAAGTGTTCTGCTCAGTTTAAGCCAAAACAGTTTTGGACTTTAGGAAAATGTTAATACCAGCACTAAAATTTATTCTGTTAATTGCTCTAATAATCAATAAGTAATTTTCATTCTAAACTAGGTTCTCTATGTGACTTAAATAAACCAACCAAAGATCATTTACATCTCAAGAACAATTCCTAATAATGTCACATCATTAAATTTCACCCTGGTTCTCAATAATGTCAGTTAGTGACCAAGAAAGGGACTTATTACCTTGGTCAAGTCCTCAGGGGCATAAAGTGAACCAACGGGGTGAAGGATTTTCTTGTTGCACCATGGTACTGAGTGAACCTTTCTTCTCCCGGGATTTTTGGCACGATCTAGTTGCAGACTGGTATTTTTCTTTTCATTTTCTCTATGTGTCTTTCACTCTCCCCACTCCTTCCCTTACTTCTCTCTCCTCTCTCATTTTCTTTCTTCTCTCCTTTTCCTTCCTTCCATATTTGCTTTTAAATAGAATACTTTTGAGCCCACTATTGGTGAAAAATTCACAAGGGGAAGAATCTACTGCGTCCTCCTGCTCATTGCATATGATCAATAGAAAGAGCAAAACATCTTAAGAAAACCTCCATACACTGGGCTCTTTATCCTGAAAAAATAAGTAAGGAGGAGTAGATATTTGGGAGTTATCTATGCAGATCGTTTAATATAGGTGTCCTATTTGGACATTATTTCTAAGAGAAATATTTTGGGACTACATTTCTAGGTTAGTTATTTATATTGACCAAGTTAAATAGTCACTAGCTTCTTCAGCCTGTGCTGTATGTTTGCAATGATGTACAATCCACCATGTATCGGTAAAAATCAGTGTTTGTATGGCTAAAAATGTGTATAACTGAAATAGTGAAAATCATTACTATTTTAAAATACATTTTTAACAATGCTTTTGTGATACCAATACACTTGCTGAAGATATTGAAATTTTTATGTTAATTAAACAACCCTAACCACTCGGTACATTTCAGATATGTACACTTTGTAATTACCTCCATTATTGAAATAGCTGGCTTGATTTATCCTTGCCACAGTAACATTGTAGCTTCTGTTATTTTTGTCTTTGGAAAAACATAGGTCCCAGCGAGGGAATATAAAACTATTACTGTAAATTAAATATTAAAGCTAACTTATTTTTGCATAAGAATGCTGTCAAATAATGGTGATAACTATTGCTAAGATAGAAACTATTTTTTGGCTTTTTCTTTTTTGGGAAGCACAAATTAAAATCCAATTTTTAGTTCTTTTGGTAAATTGCATGTAGTTAGTGTGTATAGTTTTACTGATGGTAGTAGCTTAAGGGGGAGCTATTATAGTCTTAGTTTAGCGATTAAGAAATACAACATTTGTTGAAGGGCTAGGCCTTTTAGTCTAGAATGGATTAGCACTTGATCCTTCCTTAAGCATTTTTATACAGGAGTGCATTATCCTTGGAGCCACCCTGGGCTCCATGCCTCATTAGCTTGGGTGTTAGATAAATCAAAGGCAGCCTCGGAGACAAAGATAAGCAAACTGCAGGCCAGCAAGATGATGATGTATGGATCCAGGAGGCTAATAGGAAAGTATTGACAGGAAAATGGTGTGCTTATCCTGCAATCACTGCATATTGCAATGAGAGCTCCCAAAAGCAGATGGGATACACTTCAGGGAATGTGCAGCTACAAGACTGCTAGGCAGAAATGGATTTGTGCTTTAAATTCTAACAAGAACTTGGTTTCTTTTTAGCAGAAATTCAAATGCATTAGAACATGTAAGAGCAAGAGCCACAGCAAACTCTAAAAAGAGAGCACTCATTTCAGAAGAGCAAGCATTGGAATTATTTCCATTCCAGAAGATTTTTCTCACCAATTATAATCTCTATATAGCAAGGAAAAAACACTTACTCGTGCTTTCCATGATCTTATCTGCTCTATCCGTCTTTAGTACACTACAAAGTTGGTTTCTTGATACTTCCACAAGAATCAAAACGAACACCACCTGAGTAATGTTAATATGGAGAAAAAATATATATATACATATGTGTGTATATATATTTTTTAATGTGTTTTGTAGCTAAATAACATTTTTAGATTCTTACCTACAATCAATATCTTAAACTAAATTAGACTTTTAAGTCTTATGCTCAGAGTCTTGTAGTTGTGAGAATTTTTTCCCCTGCTCTTTTGGAAATCATGCATTTTGTATATTTTTAAAGCTAATTCAGCCATTTGTAAAATTGAAAAAACTAGTGTAAAAAATAACAATATGATGACCCTGTTCATTAGAATCACATATTCAGAAAAACATTCATTAATACTCATTTGACCTGAGCCTATTGGGGTACTGCTGTGGGTGGAAGGTTAACTAACAGAATTGATTTTCCAAATCATGATGTACTTGTTCAATCTCTTTCTTCCCTGGCTCAAAATAGGACTCTCTGATTTACTTTAAGTGATGGTACAGTCAACTGTTCTTCTGAAATAAGACTGGCTATGAGTTCTGGGTTCAACTCTTTTATTTCTGGCGGGGGGGGAGGGATTATCTTGCTGATAGGAGAATTCTGCAACCCCACAAAGGCCTGGGTAGTTTTTGCATGGGATACATGCTAACTAATGTACCACAATTCCGACGGAAATGGATCTGCTTTAGATTCAGAGCACTGTATTATAATGATAGGTGAGGGTCTGACTGCAGTCAGGAAGTGAGCCCAAACCACACAGATAAGCTGAGAGAAAAAATCAGAGGGGGACAGTCTTACAGATTGGGCATCAAAAGTTACGGTAACTGATGTGTTAATTTTGGAGCTACTGGGCCGTTCTATGTTATCATCTAAAAATATAAGGTTTCCCCATATTTAAGGCACTAGGGTACTTTATCTCATATACTATGCACATGAGTTTAGCAAAACATACTGTTGGCATAGGCAGTGTATCCTAATTCATCATAGACCTTTCATTTCAATTTCTGAATCCTTTGTTCAAAGGCAAGTAGAGACAGGTGAAGACTTTATAGTTTAATTGCATTTACAGAGGATGAGCAAAGAGCCAACGAAACTCCATGGTCAAGTGTGGATTTTACAGATGGGAAAAAGGAGGCCCCTTGTACTCCCCAAGATGAAACCACTTGCCAAAGGCCAAACAATTAGCATCAGTGCAGAACTAGATTCTAGGTCAGTTGACAACTAGTTCAAAGTTTCTAACTTGCTTCATCTCTAATCAGCATAGAATAGGGGGAGTGCAGAGGTGGGACATTGCCATATCACAGTGATGAAAAATGAAAAATTAGTGAATCGCAAGAAACTGAATCGCAAGAAAGAAACATACTTCTCCCAGATTGCTAGGTACCTCCAACACAATTGCATCATTGCAAAGAAAAAGGAACGCAGAGGACTATCTGTCCTCTCCTGCAAGTGACTGGCTAGACAGCAAGTTTCCTGCTGCACTCTGTCACCCAGGCCAGACACCCACCCTCAGGGGCTGGTGGTTTGAAGCTGGGGTAAGTTTGTCTCTCCTATTTTTCCCCTGATCTGAACTAGTGCTCCACTTACTCATTATTACTTAATTCCACATTCTCCATCCTTCTTCCAAGAATTTCTGACTTAATACCTTTCTTAAAATCAGCACTAGAACTATTTTGCCAAATGTGAAGATTATATAAATCTTTCCAAATAAGATTGTTATAAATAAATCACTTCATCACATAATTCAGTGCAATATGATCACTATAAAAATATAAAGAAAATGTCAATTGGTTTACTTCCCTCTAAATCATCATTCCTAAAAACCGTGCAGATAAAGGTCACATGTTTTCAATTTCCGCTCTTAAAGGTTTGCTATCCTTGGCTAGAAGCATGTTCTCTCTTTCTCTCTCTCTCTGTTCACCCAACCCCCACTTCCAATTTCAAGAGAGGAAATGGTCAAATGGAACATCAGAGTTCAGTGCAGACAGCTGGTCAGGTTCTCGATGCAATGGTAATCTTAAGAATAATAGATAAATGCGTTGCACGTGCGGATTTTAAAACCCTACTTAATGGTGTCATCTGTTACGTCCTAGAAGTTACCCGAACGTGATTCTTAAAATCCTAACCAGAAACTAATTCAGAACCCCTATCAAGGGGGATCCCTGGGTGGCTCAGCGGCTTAGCACCTGCCTTTGGCTCCGGGAGTGATCCTGGAGACCCGGGATCGAGGTCCACATCGAGCTCCCTGCATGGGGCCTGCTTCTCCCTCTGCCTGTGTCTCTGTCTCTCATGAATGAATAAATTTTAAAAATCTTAAAAAAAAAAAAAAAAGAACTTCTATCTGTTCCTCAGAGAGCGGTCCCTTTACCACTCCCGAGGAGGCTGCAAGGAACCCAGGCGTCCAGTGAACAAGTCCGGGGTCACAAAGGAGCCCCGCAGGGATGGAAACGGACTCCCTGCCCTAAGCGCGCTACCTAGCGGGCCTCGCGCCCTCACCTGGCCGCGGAGGTAAGGGCCATTCATTTCCCAGCCCCTCTGCAAAGCCCGCATTGGCAGAGGTGCGCCCTTCATCACGTTCTGCCTTTGTTCCGGGGTCGGGGCTGCTCCCCGGGCTCTGCCCCTTAGCCGGGGGAGCCGCGTGATTAATGCACCGGCTCCGGGCCGGGCCCCCAGGACACCCCCGCCCCCCGCAGGGCGCGCGCTCTCGCCGCGGTGGCTGCGCCTTTAACCGCCTTGGCCGCGCCGCCCGCCCCGCCGCCCGCAGCTGGGCCTCCGGGTGGCCTGGCCGGCCGCGTCCTGCACCCTGGGACGCGGGCAGGGTGTGTTCATTACTCATCTGTGACAACAGCCCATCGAGTAAGATGTAGAACTCAATTCCAGCCGAGAGACCTATAATATCGGAGTCAGGAGGTTATCGCTGGGGGACCTGCACCTTGCTCCCGGCCTCTCTTATCGAGAGCTTTACAGCCTCTGCTGGGGCCAGCGTCTTGTGCAGCTGAGGGCGGCAGATCTGGCCTCAGATTAGCATACATCTTCCTAAGTGGTACTGCATTTAATTAAAAAGTAAGCCCTTAGTTAATTTTCCCCCCTTACTGTAGTGTAGGGAAAAGAGGAGATGGGCGTTGTAAAATCGGGGGAAAGAAAGGCCCCGTCCTGACCGCTTGTGCCTCAGCCCTCGCAGCAGAGGCGATCTCTCAGGGGTGCGGGGGCGTCCTCTCCAGCACCGCCCCCGGCCCGGCCCGGACCTGCCGGGCACACCTGGTGCTCACGTCGGACCTGCCGGGCGCACCTGGTGCTCACGTCGGACCTGCCGGGCGCACCTGGCGCTCACGTCGGACCAGCGGGCACACCTGGTGCTCACGTGGGACCATCGGGCACACCTGGTGCTCACGTCGGACCTGCCGGGCGCACCTGGTGCTCACGTCGGACCAGGGGCGCACCTGGCGCTCACGTCGGCGACAATGTTTTTGCAGCTGTGCTGTCAAGCCCCATCTCTTCCGTTCTGGCCATTTCTGGCTTCCCTTTGAGGAGTGATGTGTTTGAGCTTCTCGCTTTAACGTTGTCATGTGTAGGTCACTGAACGGAGCACCTGCCACTTCCGGGAAATGCTGACCTGGTGACAATTAGAAACTTAAATAAAGAGCCCAAGTGCAAAAGAGGTGTGATCCGATCCGATGTGGATGGGGAAAGAAATCCCTGGAATATGACTCTTGATCGTTTAATCATCTTCTAAAGGACCGTTTACATCACAATATGGAAGTGAAACAGCAGAAGGCTCACTTCAGTTTCATTACATTAAACAGATATTCATCCAATGGTAATAATTAAACAGACACAAGATTCATTGCACTTGGTAAGAAAATTCAGGTCATGACCACAATATCATTGAAAACCAGTCATGCAATTAAATACTATAAACTGCATAAAGTGTTTTTTTTCAGTGATTTTAGAAGCTTTAGTCATTGACAGGTAATACTACAGAACCAAATTTTAAAATACTGGGGAAATATGAAAAAAATTACTAAGGGTTATTTTAATTAGGAACAGTTTTAAAAAGAGTGAAAGCAAGCAAAATAATATAAACTGAGAATATTAGTTTATATTAGTGTAATGATAGTTACGTACATCATTTCTAAACATTTTGTCCTGACATCAACTTCCTGAAATTCTGCAGAAGTTTAACTGAAATTTTTAGCAAGTTACCCTCTTCTAAACAACATAGTCTTCTAGACAATACAGATCTGCCGTTTTCTGGTTCTGCACTTTCTACCAGTTCACGATTTTTCAGTTTCTACTACTGCCACTTCCACCCATTCAAGCCTATGCCACTTTCATTAGAAATACATTAAAATATGTAACAGAAGTCACTATCACTCTCATGACTCTACCCATAAAAAAGAGCATTTCAGAAAGCATACAGATACTTGCTTAGAAGGTAAATGACAGCATTTAGTTATTTTTAAATTTTTTAAAATTTATTACTTTTTAAAGCTGTTATTGATTCATGAAAGACACAGAGAGAGAGAGAGGCAGAGACACAGGCAGGGGGAGAAGCAGGCTCCATGCAGGGAGCCCGATGTAGGACTCGATACTGGGACTCCAGGATCATGCCCTGAGTTAAAGGCAGACGCTTTAACCTCTGATCCACCCAGGCATCCCTAGTTATTTTTTTAGTTGTAGGTGCCTTATGGAAAAGTCTGAGTTAAAAAAAATCTCAAGAAGTCTTCTCAGAACCTATAAAAATCATCATGCACTGCAATACTCCAAGAGGCAAAAGCATTACTTATTTCTCAAATATATTCGAGTGTGGAGTCCTTTTCAGGTAGCTTTCCACAGAAAACACTTGGAGAACCCTGTACCTTCACTTTTTCTGGATGGCATATTAGAGATTGTGCTCATATTGCAACTTCTCATTGAGGGTCATGAGGTGGGAGGCAGGATAACATACTGAAAAGCAAATCCAATAAAATATGCAAAACTTTTAACATAGTTCTTGACTATCATAAGATAGTATTTGTTATTATCACTATCAAAAGTCACCTTCTCTCTGAGGACTTTTGCGACCTGCCCCAGGCAGAGTGCTGCCTCCCTCAGGCTTCCCCAGCACTCAGCTCTGTCCCTAATAGAGCAGTTACTAATTGCTCTATGATAATCACTCTATAGAAGTGTCCCTGAGCCAGCTCATTGTTTAATTCACTCTTCCGTCCGCACTTCCTAGGGCCACATTGGGCACATGGTTGGCATTAATGAGAGTTTATTAAGGGAATGAATCAGTGACAACAGTTTTATTCATCTTTGCATAGTAAAATATGGAATGTTTCTAAATATATAACAAGATCTAGACCTGCCCTCTATCACCTCAAAGAAATCAAGGACAGGGATCCCTGGGTGGCGCAGCGGTTTGGCGCCTGCCTTTGGCCCAGGGCGCGATCCTGGAGACCCGGGATCGAGTCCCACGTCAGGCTCCCGGTGCATGGAGCCTGCTTCTCCCTCTGCCTGTGTCTCTGCCTCTCTCTCTCTCTGTGTGTGACTATCATAAATAAATAAAAATTTAAAAAAAAATCAAGGACAAATCAATCATATTATAATAAAACCCTATCAATAACTACATCAACCATGTCCTGAGGCAATTTCAGTGCTGGGCATTGTGCTAGATGCTTTCACATATGTTATCTTCCTAATCTTCAAAACAACTCTCTGAGGTTAGATGTTGTTACCTCCACTGGATAAATAAGAAAAGTGAGGCTGGAGGGGCAGAAGAGTGTGCCTGGAGTTGAGCAGGGAGTATAAGGTGGGGCAGAGATCTGCATCCAGGCTGGCCTGAATCCAAATTCGTAAGTTGGCTGCTCTACTCTATGGACAAGGAAACTAAATATGTAGGAAAACAGTGTTCTATGATTCTTTTCTCTGTCCTTAGATGGATCTTCATTAGAAGGAAGGAAGGGGAGGATGAAGGGAGAGAAGAAGGATGGGAGGGAAGGAAGGAAGGAAGGAAGATACACATCTATATATATAACAGATATTAAGCTGGAGGCAGTGAGTACGTGGGAAATCTCTGTACCACCCACTCAATTTTATTATGAACCTAAAAACTGCTCTAGGTAAATAAAATCTCTAGAAATATATTTCATATATATATGAACATTTTTAAATTACTCATATATGTTGTTAAGGTGCTTTGTAGAAACCTGGAATCTGTCAGTGTGATAGCGACTAGTCACATATAGCTATTTAAATTTAAATATATTAGAAAAAAAACACTTGAGTTTCATAAACTAAGCTTTTCAATTATGCTAACCACGAATTGAGTGCTCAATAGCAACAGATACAGAACATCAACATCATTCCAGAAAGTTCTATTGGATAGTGATAGGGCAAGAATGATCTGGAAGGAAGAAGGAACAGTGGCACATTTGCATTTCTGCTTGGTCCTGAAAAAAGGTGTAGATAAGGAACTGGCAACCTCCTCAAGCTAAGCAGATTGGATAGCTATGTAGCAGAAAAGAGGCAAGATATAAAAAGTTCAGTTCATATGTTTAATTCAATTGTTTTTACTTTTACTAATTGTGAAGCCATTTGTCTCACTCTTATAAAGAGAGTAACTTCCCAAGGTAAAAGAAAACCTCTGTACTCCTAAGAGTACTTATATTGGTAAAAGGTGGGGGGGGGGGGCGTTCAAAGAGTCAATACACTTTCATGTTGCTAAGGTCTTACCTTGGGCCCTGAAGTAGTGGCCATCAAGCCCTACAGTGGAAGAAAAGAAACATTGGGGGGGGGGGGTTGTGCGAGAGGAATCAGGAGTGGCTTCAGATCCAGAAGAGAATGAGAGAAGGGAGAAAGGGCCAAGTAAGACGGCACTGGACTTGGTTTGTGTTTGAAATGTCTAATTAAGTCTCCATACCAGAGGAAGGTCTCAGAATGCACATATTTCAGAAAAGTACCAAGATGTAGTCCAAGAAAAGGATCACTATCAAAAATGTTGTTCCAGTGTACAGGTGCTATGCTGGACCAGAGGGCCAGCTCCAGCCTTACTGAATGAGGACAGTTTGCAAAGACCAGCTGCACTGCAAGATCTCACCTTCCAATCATCCATATGAGTGAAAAATTACTATACTATGGCATGGGGGAGAATCATGAACCTGGCTATGCCTTGAGTTTTGTACATATCATTTACCTATTCTTTGTGGACAGCTGTCTGCCCTTTCCTGGGACACTCATAAGCTCTAGGGAAGACCTAGAACACCTGGATGATGGAGGAAAACAAGCTTCCATGTGTATTCTTAGAGACCAAACAGGATACTATATAGCTTCAGAGAGTGGTAACATCCTATTACATGTGGAGCTGGCCATGGCCTTCATGACATTGTCAGTGAGGGATTGTCTGGAAGGCAGAGAAACTTGTCAGAAGATTATCAGTTAATCTGCCCTTGTCAAGTCCTTACCCAGGCTAGTGACTTTACTCAGAATTAGTTCACCTTTCTCACTCTTCAGGGAGGGGTTTTCATTCCTCTGACATCCCAGTTGGAACAGGAACATGAATAATCAGAACACATGGGAGCAGTGTATTAAAAACAAAATTGGAATGAGCATCTCTATAAAAGTGTTTTAAGTTAATTCTTCATTAAAAATGGATTAATGTGAGCTGTAGACAATGTTAATAAGATAATTTATACTCCCAACTAAAAGTAAATAAAAAAGAGGCTAAAACTCTAAAAGTCTCTACAATTTATAGCATCATACAGTACCATCTCAATTTTACGAGGTTTGTCAATTGAGTAGGTTTCAGTAAAATCATGGAGTTGATTCTTGAACTCCGATAAAAACATTATTAATAGAAATGTAATTATTCCCTTGGAGTTGTTAAGCTACTAAGATGTACCCACTGAAGGCCATTTGGCCTATCCCATAAAAAAAATGTATTCAAGATATGTAGAGAGACCAACATTAAGAACAGGATTTGAGCCTCTGGATCCAGCTGTTCCTGAAGTCAGAGGTATTCAAGATTCCCCAATTAGGGGAGTTAATAAATCCCCTTTGGGTATTTTAACCATAAATTTAATTTAAATCATGTTAAATTTATAATAAAATATGAAGATTACTTCAAAGGGATTAAATAAAATTATTTTCTTTCTATATTTTGTCCAAAGTGTCTATAAGATTCCAAAAGATGAAATAGAGAGATTGTTTAAAGAGAGTTGAAAGTATTTGCTTCTATTGTCTCTTCTTTAATTGGAAGTTGGTATAGCATAGTAGATGAGAGAAAGTTCTAAATTCCTAATATTCGAGTTTAAGTCTTGGTTGTATCAACTGCTAGCTGGGTGGTCTTGTACATATTGTAGCCTCTTTGTGCTTCAGGTACCTCATGTATAAAATAAAGGATACTATTGATACCTGCCTCATAGGGTTGTTGTAATAATTTAATGAATTAATGCCTGTAACATATTAGCACTTGGTACACTGCAACACCCTATAAATCTTACTTATTATTATTAAGGGCTAACAGAGTAGAATGTAATCAGATTGTGCAATTTTTGTTCTGTGTATAGGCATTTCAGAGATGACAACAGAATAAGCCTGGGAGTGGTAATCACTGTATCAAGCTCTTAATCATGCAACTGTTAAATGATATTAATGTTGGCCTCCAGAAATACTGGGTAGAACATGGATATAAATAACAGAATAAGTCATAAACATAAAAATAAGTAATTTGTCTGAACAGCATTCAGTTTCATAATGCCTTGTTATGTCATTTGCAAATGTGACAGTGTACATATCCCTCAAGATAAATCAAATATAAATGTAAATACAGGGCAGCCCCGGTGGCGCAGCGGTTTAGCGCCGCCTGCAGCCCGGGGCGTGATCCTGGAGACCCGGGATTGAGTCCCACCTCGGGCTCTCTGTGTGGTGCCTGCTTCTTCCTCTGCCTGTGTCTCTGCCTCTCTCTCTCTCTCTCTCTCTGTCTCTATGAATAAATAAAATAAAATCTTTAAAATAAATAAATAAATAAATGTAAATACAATAATGTAAGTCCTAATCATGCCCTATCAAGCATTTATAGTTCTTCTTAACAGATCTGAAACTTTAAACTTACTGGGTCTCTTCTCCACTGTGTAAGTTATTTTTCAAAAATAATAAGTAACTGAAAATATTATCCCACTGAAACCCCTATTCTTGGTATTGAGATAGAAATCATAAGTTTGTTTGTGAGTCACTTTTTTTCTCAACCACATTTGTTTAAGCTTTTGATGAGTATGAAAGGAAATCTGTATCAGATCCATGGCCTTAAACATGGTAAATTGCTTTTATATAATTGGTTAACCATGTCTAAGATAAAAGCCAACTCTTGATTAAGCCAACTCTTAATAATATTGAGGGGGGGGGGCTCTCTATTAGTCCTGGTTTTTTTTTTTTTTTTTTTTTTTTAGTCCTGGTTTTGAGAACTAGTTTTCTTTATCTAATTCAACCTGGATACTTTAAAAATTGTAAGATAAAAATAATTCTATTAATAACTATTGGTAAATGGTAATCCATTTGGATGTCATATTAGGCAGAATTGAAATAGAAAAGCATTTGATAAAAACCTTCCAAGGAAGGAACTATAGACTAATATCTGTCATGAACATAAATGTAAAATCCTCCAGAAAATATTAGCAAATCAAATCCAACAACCTATGAAAAAAATTATACACCAGGAGTAAGTGAGATTTATTCCAGCCATGCAAGGCTGGTTCAACGTTTGAAAATCAGTTAATATAATCCATTACATCAACAGGCTAAAAAATAAAAAGTATATGATATCAATGGGTGCAGAAAAAGCATTTAACACAATCCAACACCTATTCATGATTCTTAAAAAATCTCAGCAAGTTATAAATAAACTGAATCTTCCTCAGCTTGACAAAGAATATTTACAAAAAGCTAACAGGCAATATCATACTTAATGGTAAGAAACTAGATGCTTTCCTACTAACACTGAGAGCAAGCAAGTATGTCCCTTCTCATCACTGCCTTTCAATATTATACTGGAAGTCTTAGAAAATGCTAAAAATAAAAGAAAATTTTTCCTTGAAAACATAAGTAAAGGAAATATAAAGTATACCAATTGAGAAGGAAGAAATAAAACTGTCTTTGTTCACAAATGACATGCTTTGTTTATGGAGAAAATCCCAAAGAATCAACAAAAGTTCCTGAAACTAAGTGCAAGGCTGCAAAGTTGCAAGTTTTATATTTGTTAATATACAAATTTAATTGCTTTCCTATATGCTAATAATAAAAAATTGAATTTTGAAATTAAAAACACAACACTCTTTACATTAGCACCAGATAAATGAAATACTTGGATATAACGCTAACAAAATATGTACCAGAACTATATGAGAAAAATTACTAGTCAAGTAAATGAAATCAAAGACAATTTAAATAAATAGAAAGATATTCCATGTTCATCGACAGGAAGACTCAACATTGTTAAGATGTCAGTTCTTCTCAACTTGACCTATAGGTTAAAAGCAATCCAAATCAAAATTGTAGCAAGTTATTTTATGAGTATTGACAAACTGATTCTAAAGTTTACTTGGAGAAGCAAAAGACCCAGAACACTCAACATTGTAGTGAAGCAGAAGAACAAAATCAAAGGACTGAGACTACCCTACTTTGAGGCTTACCATAAAGCTGTAGAAATCAAGAAAGTGTAGCATTGGTAAAAGAATAGACCAATATAGATCAATGGATCCAAATAAAGAGCCCAAAAATAGACCCACACAAATATAATCACCTAATTTTTGACTAAGAAGCAAAGACAAACCAATGAAGAAATGATAGTATTTTCAACAAATGGTGCTGGAACAATTGGATGCCCACATGTGAAAGAAAGAGAAAGAAGAAAGAGAGAAAGAAAGAAAGAAAGAAAGAAAGAAAGAAAGAAAGAAAGAAAGAAAGAAAGAAAGAAGAAAGAAGGAAGGAAGGAAGGAAGGAAGGAAGGAAGGAAGGAAGAAAGAAAGAAAGAAAGAAAGAAAGAAAGAAAGAAAGAAAGAAAGAAAGAAAGAAAGAAAAAAGAAAGAAAGAAAGGAAAGAAGAAAGAAAGAAAGAAAGAAAGAAAGAAAGAAAGAAAGAAAGAAAGAAAGAGAGGGAGGGAGGAAGGAAGGATCAAAATAATGACCTTACATAAACCTTTCACAAAATTAACTCAAAGTTGTTCATAGACCTAACTACAAAAATGCAAACTATAAAACTTCTAGAAGAGAACATAGGATAAACTCTAGGTGACCTTGGGTCAGCAAGTTTTTAGATACATCAAAGCACAATCCATGAAAGAAAAATATGGATAAGTTGTACTTCATTAAAATTAAAAACTCCTGCTCTGTAAAAGACACTGTCAGAATGAAAAGACAAGCCAGAGGGAGAAAAATATTTGAAAAAAAAAGCCAGATAGACAACTTGAATCCAAAATATACAAAGAATTTCTAAGAAGAAAACAACCCAATTAAAAAGTGGGTGAAGATGTGAACAGATACCTCACCAAAGCAGACAGATGACAAATAGACATATGAAAAGATGTTCAATGTCATTAGAGAATTGCAAATTAAAATAACAATGGGATATCTGTATATACCTATTAGAATGGCTAAAATCCAAAACACTTATATTACCTAATGTTGGGGAGGATGTGGAACATGAGAAAGTCTTATTCATTGCTGGTGGGAAGGCCAAAGTGTAGAACCACTTTGAAAGACAGTTTGGCATTTTTTTTTTTTTTTTTACAAAGCTTAACACATTCTTATCTTTTTTTTCTTTTTTTAATTTATTTATGATAGTCACAGAGAGAGAGAGAGAGAGAGGGGCAGAGAGAGAGAAGCAGGCTCCATGCACTGAGAGCCCGATGTGGGATTCGATCCCGGGTCTCCAGGATCGCGCCCTGGGCCAAAGGCAGGCGCTAACCCGCTGTGCCACCCAGGGATCCCAACACATTCTTATCTTATGATACAGCACTTGTATTACTAGATACTTGCCCAAGTTAGTTGAAAACTTGTGACCACACAAAATCCATGAAAGAATGTTTATAGTAGCTTCATTTATATTTGCAAATATTGGGAGCAATTCACATGGTTTTTTTAAAAGATTTTATTTATTTATTCATGAGAGACACACACAGAGAGAGGCAGAGAGAGACATAGCCAGAGGGAGAAGCAGGCTTGCTGTGGGGAGCCCAATGAGGGACTTGATCCCAGAACTCCGGGATCATGCCCTGAGCCAAAAGCAGACACTCAACCACTGAGACACCCAGGCATCCCAATTCACATGTTCTTAAATAGGTGAATAGACCAACTCACTGTGGTACATCTACATAATGAAATATTATATCAAAAAGAGAGAGAGAGAGAGAGAGAAGAAGAAGAAGAAGATAGGAAAGGAGGAGAGAAAGAAGGAAGAGGAAGAGGAGGAATAATGAGCTATGAGGTCAAAAGATAAAGAGGAACCTTAAATGCATATCGTTAAGTGGAATAAGCCAATCTGAAAAGGCTACATACTGTATGAATCTAATTATATGACAACCTAGAAAAGGCAAATTTATGGAGACAGTGAAGAGATCAGTGAGGGAAGGTATTGAAAAACAGAACATAGAGAATTTTTAGGGCAGTGAAAATATTCTGATACTATAATGGTGGATGCATAATATTGTGCATTTGGCAAAATTCACAGAACTGTACAATACAAAGAATGAAAACTGACCTAAACTATGGACTTTAGTTAATAATACTATATCAATACCTCATCAACAATTATAAAAAATGTGCCACACTCATGCCAGTTGTTAATAATAGGAAAGCTGGGGGAATAGGAGGGGCATGAGGTATACAGCAACTCTGTACTTTCTGTTCGATTCTTCTGTAAATCTTTAAACTCTTCTAAAAATTAAAATTTATTAATAAAAATATCTATTTGATTCCTAAAAATCTTTTATCAAATAACAATTGAATAAATGAATAAAATAAAAGTCTACAAGTTGGATTTATTTGGTAAAATTATGCAATGGAGTAGTGGATATTCCACAGAGAGAATATCATGTAAAATCCAATGCTAATTGAGCAGATTAACCCCTCAGCGTGCACATGCATACACACACACACATACATGCACACAGAGTCCATATGGTCAAATTAAGGCTCAGTGAAGACAATTAGGAAAACACATTCCACAAAAGGAGGACAGAGATTCTTATACTAACCTGTTAACGGGAAACTAAAATGAGAAATCGCTGTATTTTCATGTTTGTGAAACAACTGATGTCTACCATGCAATCCAGTCTCTTCTCTATAAGTTTCTTGCAGTTGCCTTTGCATTTTAGCTATACTATCTGAGTGAAACAACTAATGAGAATAAATGGGGTGAGCTCTAAAGAGAAGAAGTGATTCTGGGAATGTGGGCTTAGGAGCACACTATTGATTGATGTGCTATTGGTCAGAGGGCCCTACTCAGAAGTCATCAATGGTTAAATGTCAGCCTTGGGGGCATAATGAGGAGTCATCCTCAAGGGGTCAGTCCTGCATCTGGTGCTGTTTCATGTTTCCATGAATGATTCCAAAGACATGCTCTCTATTGTGTTTCTTTTTGGCAAAGATAATAACTCATAATCTACATGATATAGTGGAGAAATAGGGAGATATTAAAAATAGAGCAACTTGCAGAGGGAAAGTGCAAGGAAATTTAGTTTCTAAAACAAATCCCCTGAGTGTCTTGCTACAAAATCTCCACACAGGCCCTGCCTTCATTTCCTTGGCTGGCAGATTGTCCCTAAATGAGCATGAGTGGGGTCTCTACTCCCCTGAGTGAAACCACATCTTTCCTTGCTGGATTGAGCCCCCGTGAAAAGTGTAAAATGGACTGGGCCTGGGAAAGATTCTTAAATGCCCCTGATATATACACTGGCCACATTTGTAGTCTTCACATTACTGTGAACTGTGAGTTAGTGGAGGCTGCAGGTACCTGGAAGAGAACAGCTGTGATTAAAAATGTTCATAATGCCCAGAATTACTTTAATGACAAAAAGTGAAAATCTTATAAATAAAATATTTTAATTGATTGGCTTATAAATATATTTTTTCGACTCCTTAAAAAGAAATTATTTATATGTACAGTTTTATTATGCTATGCTTATTTGTGATGTAATAAGTAGCACAGCAATTCTGAAAATGAAAAGACAATAATTATGAATCAGAGTGGACAGAGAGGCTCCACTTTGGAGCCGCACTGTGGAAAAAAAGAAATACTTGGATAAAACAAGACTGGGGAATTTTCCTTTAAAGATTTTTTTTCTTTAATTCATGATAGTCATAGAGAGAGGAGAGAGAGGCAGAGACACAGGCAGAGGGAGAAGCAGGCTCCATGCCTGGAGCCCAACGCGGGACTCGATCATGGGACTCCAGGATCGCGCCCTGGGCAGGCGCTAAACTGCTGAGCCACCCAGGGATCCCGGGAATTTTCTTTCAAAATACTCATAAAAACTATGGTCTAAAGTGGGACTTCTCAAGCACTGTTGCTATTTGGGGCTAGATAATTCTTTGTTGTAGGAGTTGGCATTGTAGGGTGTTTAGGTGCATCCTTGCCTCTACTCAATGCATACAGTGGTGCTCCCTCAGTTATTATTAGCAAAAATGTTTTGCAATTAGCCCAGGGCAGTGGGGGATTTGCAGGAACCACCATCCTCACCACCACCACCACCACTGAGAGCCACTGCTGTAAAAAAGAGACATTAGATATCCAAAACTTCAATATCTAAACGAAAAAATTACATGTCAGTAAGATTAATTTTATCAAAGTCAGAAAACAAGTAAGATGTAGGTTCAGGACTACAACCCAGGTCTTCCGGCTGCTAGTCCAGGCCCTTTCACAGCTTAATTCTGCTGCCTGGACAAAGTCTGGGAGACCAGGCTTGGATAGTCCATTTCCAACAACAGCAGGCACACGGGCTATCTTTAAATGTACTGTGTGATTATTACGGTGCTAGGACCCCCTGTCAGCTGGGCAGATGACGCACTCTGAAACTCTCAGAACAGATTTGTTATTACTTCAGGATAGTGAAAAGGAAAAGGAAAAGTTTGTGGAGGCAGAGCATCCTCAGAGCTGAAAGTAATTTTAATTCACCGCTGTAATTTAAGGAAATCTGCAGCAGCAAATCAATGCTTCCAGAGGGAGCAGACCCAACTCTCGTGCAAGTAAAGTGATAAAGGCCTCGAGTTATTATGTAATCATAAATATTCTAGAGTTTCCATAAGTTAACCTGATTCATATCTCAAAAAAAGTGAGTGAACACTAAAAGCACTGAGATAAAAGTAAAAATGATAAAATAGATGTTGTCAAAATTTAAAAATTTTGTGCTTCACAAGACACCATCAAGAAAATGAAAAGACAAAAAAATTTTTCACCGAATGGGAGAAAATGTTTGTAAGTCATATATTTGATAGACTTGTATTTAAATTAAAACTGTTACAACTCAATAATAAGAAGAACTCAATTAAAAAATGGGCAATAGATGTAAATAGACATTTACCCATAGAACAAATAAAATGGCCAATGGCACATAAAAAGATGCTCCACATCATTAGTCCTCAGGAAAATGCAAATCAAAACTGTAATGAGATACCATCTCACTTACTAAAATGGGTATAATCAAAAAGAGTAGACAATAATAATTGTGGATACGGATGCAGAGAAACTAGAGCCTAGTCATCTATCAAAAAGAAATGAAAACATGTCCACACAAAAACTTATACGGTCTTGTTTATAGCAGTATTATTCACACCAGGCAAAAAGTGGAAATGACTCAAACGTCCATCAACTGGTGAATGGATAAACAGAATGTGGTATATCCATGCAATGGAATCCTATTGGCAATAAGAGGAAAGCACCGATGCATCCTACAACATGGATGAACCTCAAAAACATGCTAAGCAAAAGAAGCCAGACACAAAAGGATACAAGTTGTGTAACTGCATTTATATAAAATATCCCAAAAAAAGGCAAATATAAAAAGACAAACTCAGTCTAGGGCTGAGGGTGGGAATGGGGAATGATTGTAATTAAGTACAAATTTTCTTTTTTAGTACAGTAGTGATATTCTAAAATTATATTGCAGTGATGGTTGCAAGATCTGTAAACATGCTAAAATGTATTGAATAGGATACTTAAAATAGGTGGACTTATGGTATATAAACTATATTTGAATAAAACTGTTTCTAAATATTCCTTTAAGATGAATGAAACAGCAAGCCATAACTGGGAGAAGAGTCACAACATATGTCCAACAGGGCATGTACCCCACCCTCAAAAGAGTGGGTGAAATCTGAAATTTTTTTATCTTAAAAAGAGTAATGAACAAAAGGAGTAGTATGACATTCCCAAGAGAATATTTCTCAGTATGCATCATTAATATAACACAACAGATATTAGGTGTAGATTATAATATTCAAATCAAATAACAGGTAGTGAGCTAGAAGGTTTTGATAAGAACCTTTTATGGCAGTGGATGTAATTAAGTAATATCTTATACTCCACATCAGTTAGTTTCTAACAGCAGTGCCCCCAAAAGAACAAAAAAAAAAAAAAAAAAGTGTGGCTGAAGTTCAAATAGCAAAACACTGTGCCAAAAGACTGAGTAAGGGAAAAAAAAACAAAAACGTGATTTCAAAGTGGTTAGAGAAGAACGTCTCGTCTCCAAACAAGTGATATCATGGCAGTTTCTTTGCAAATGCAGAGTATAAAAGATAAGGGGAATATAATATGTTACTGTGGGTAGATAATAGCCAAAAAAAAAAAAGTTCATCTCTGTTCAAAAGTCTCGTGTGAGTCTTGATTGTTGGTAAGGCCTAGGAAGGAAAGAAGGGCTTCTTTCCCTAGGACTGTAATTTATCTTTCCAGTTTTCAACATCCTCTGGAAGTACCCATCCCTCCACTTCTTTTTTTCACACACCACACGCTTTTTCCACCTCAACCCATCACCCATGCCATTTAGTGTTCAATGTCATTCCCAAACTTCACCTGTTGAAATCTTGCTCAATTTTCAAAACCAAGCTTAAAAGTCTCTTCTTTCATGACGCTTTCCCTGGGTCACCTTACTAGAACTACTTCTCCCTTCTATGACCCAACAACACTTTGTACATTTCTCTTGGCCTTTATCCTATCTTCATGTTACAGCTCTCTAGGCAACCAGCCCATCTTCCATCTCTAGTATAAATTCCTTCAGGTAAGCCGTCATGCTTACTCTCTATCCAGTGACTGGAAGAGGCTAAGCTCTCAATACATTCTGAATGAAACTTCCAAAGTAAGGAGTAAATAAGTTTCCCTTGAAACAACTGATCAAATCTACCAAATCTACATCCCAGATCAGTTTCTGACAATAATGTCCATAGGAACCATACCAAACCACCAAATCAGAAGTGATAAGAGGCTGACTCTCTCTACATACTTGCTGTAATTAGCAAGAGGCAATGGTGCCTTAATAGAAGAAAGAAGATATTTTAACAATGATGATAGCAAAACCCGGTAAATGGCTCTTTAAACGTGTTTGTAGAAATCTATTTCAATTCTAACATTCTTAAGGTGTTAGCTCTATAACAAAATGTTAATAAAACTTACGGTGGCTTAGAAATGTTGAAGATAGGAAACAACATAAAGCAAGATAATTATTCCATCTAAAGTGTTAATTCCATCACTAACATTTAGTAATACAGGCAGAGGGAAGTTTTATGATAAGGAAAAGGAAACAAAATATAAGAACCTTATATCAGTTTTCTTACTCTTGGTAATAAGAAAAAACTCTTCAAGGGTACACATCAAGCAAACAATCCAAATATATTTAGCATGCTATACGCCAGAAATTGGCACTAAGTGTTGAGGAAAGAAAAAAAAACTGTTCATAAAGAGGTATAGATAGATTAAAAAGTGAGTGAAATAAAAAATTAAAAGTACTTCATATTCTATTAAGTACAGTAGAAACCCAAATGAGCCTATAGTCAATTCTACCCTGACAGTTAAGTGGTTCAAAAAAGGTTTAATAGGGATGAGAAGCCTTGAGCTGAGTCTGGAAAATCTTGAAGGATAAGTAGATTTTCTTTGGTGGGGGTATGGATAAAAAGAAAGGGATAAGAAGCCTCCCTTCTAGAAAAGAAGATTGGGAACAAAAGCACAAAACTGAGAACTATCAATGTATCCTGGGAACCACAAACAAATCATTCTGTCTGGGTACAACAGGAGATGCAGAAAGAGGGTAGTCAGAGAGATTTGCTAAGCTAAGAATTTTGAACATGAGGCAATGTGGACCTTTGAGGAGTTTTAAGCTGTCCATGTGCTGGTATATTTGCATTTCAGAAAAACCACTTTGTTGGGAAGGAAGAAGATGAATTAGAGGGAAACAAGACTAGAAGAGGAGATGTAATTAGGAGAATCTTCCAGTATCCTAGTCCAGAGATGACAAAGGCAGGGCACGAGGTAGGGAAGGGGAAAAGAGGTGACAGAGAGGAGATATATTTAGGTAGCTGATTTAAGCAGACATGGTGATTAATGGCAAGTAGAGAAGAAGAGACAATGAGGAGTCAGGGTTTCAGGTTAGGCAATTGGGGCATGTCATTTTTGTTATAGGAAAAATGGAAGAAGTTGCAGTTAATGGGAAGATGATGAATTCTATTTCAGACATCTTAGGTTTTAGGAAAATGTGAGACATCTAAATGGTAATTTCCAGTAGGCAGTTGGATTAATGTGTCTGGAGTTGAAATAAAGGTAGAGCTAGAATGAAGCATTAAAAGTCAACTCCAGGGGCACCTGGGTGGCTCAGTAGTTGAGCGTCTGCCCTTGGCTCAGGTCATGATCCCAGGGTCCCAGGATTGAGTTCCACATCAGGCTCCCCACAGGAAACCTTCTTTTCCTTCTGTCTATGTTGTTGCCTCTCTTTGTGTCTCTCATGAATAAATAAGTAATCTTTAAAACAAGAAGTCCACTCCAATTCCATATATGTGTTAATTTAGTCCAAGGTAGAGGGTAAGACGTTCAAGGCCAACTTGTTGAGTCTGAAGAGAACTCAGAGTTGGAAGAAACCTCAGGAAACACCAAGTTTCATACAGTATCCAACCACAATATGGAAGAAGCTGCTACTTCAAAGGAAATGTATCTGTATGCCTGCTGTGATATTTTACCCATATCGGCCTCTGCCGGCATTATATCTCCCCCAAATCTAAGTCTAGTAGAACTTTCCTAACCCTTCTTGACCAACATTTTAGCAGGTGCTATTGTGAAAAATTCTCTTCCTGGAAGTCTTAGCTCTGTTGGAACAAGTTATGAACAACTTTATCTCTCCCTAAGACATGAAAAATTATTTAGAAAATCCCTTGGCACAAGAAATAAAAATTGTATCAAAAAAATAAAAATATGTCCATGCCTTCCCCCACCCATGTCACAATTTTTCCCCAAGTCACAATTTTTTAAATACTGCATCTTGTTTAATTCATTAAGAGTCTACCTTGTGCAATTAACATATTGATTTGTCTGTATGTGGCACCATAGAGTTAAGCAGGTAGGAAGCCCTGATAACTGATCATTTGATCATTTGTTTACTTTAAGCCCTAGTATCACATGATTGATAATTCAGAGCTTGGAAGTGGTTAAAGAATCATAGAAAATTCCTGGGCCACAACATAGTGCTGGAAATCCTAGCCAGAATAGTCAGGCAAGAAGAAGAAGTGACAAGTATCCATATCAGAAATGAGAAGGAAAATGATCTCTGTTAATACATCATATATTCTTAATACAGAAAATCTTAACATTAAGTACTGAAGAGACATTCTTTTTCCCATTGGATATTCTTTCCTGCTTTGTCAAAAATTAGTTGATCATATAGTTGTGGGTTCATTTCTGGGTTTTCTATTCTGTTCCACTGATCTATGTGTCTATTTTTGTGCCAGCGCCATTATGTTTTGATTACCACAGCTTTGTAACATAACTTAAAGGACAAAATGCCTCCAGCTTTGTTTTTCTTTTTCAAGGTTGCTTAGGCTATTCAGGGTGTTTTGTGGTCCCATACAAATTTTAAGATTGTTTGTTCTAACTGTGAAAAATACTGGTGGTATTTTGATAGGGAATGCATTACATGTGTAGATTGTTTTGGGTCATATAGACATTTTATCATATTTGTTCTTCTAATCCATGAGCATGGAATGTCTTTCCATTTCTTTGTATCACCTTCAATTTCTTTCATAAGTTTTCTATAGTTTTCAGAATACAACTTTTTCACCTCTTTGGTTAGGTTTATTCCTAGGTATCTTATTGTTTTTGGTGTAATTGTAAATGGATTGATTCCATATCTTCTCTTTCTGCTATTTCATTATTGGAGTGTAGAAATACAAAAGATTTCTGTGCATTGATTTTGTATCCTGCAGCTTTACTGAATTCATTTATCAGTTCTAGCAGGGTTTTTTTGGTAGAATCTTTTAGGTTTTCTAAATATAGTATCACATCATCAGCAAAAAGTGAAAGTTTTACTTTTTCCTTACCGATCTGGATGTCTTTATTTCTTTTTGTTGTCTGATTTCTGTGGTGAAGACTTCCAGTATTAGGGCATCCCCGGTGGCCCAGCAGTTTAGCGCCACCTTCAGCCCAGGGCGTGATCCTGGAGACCTGGGATTGGGTCTCCCATTGGGCTCCCTGCATGGAGCCTGCTTCTCCCTCTGCCTGTGTCTCTGCCGCTCTCTCTCTCTCTCTCTCTCGCTCTGTGTGTGTGTGTGTCTCATGAATAAATAAATAAAATCTTAAAAAAAAGACTTCCAGTATTATGCTAAATAAAAGTGGTGAGAGTGGACATCCTTGTCTTTCTCCTGACCATAGAGGAAAAGCTCTCAGTTCTCTCCCATTTGGAATGATATTAACTGGGTTTTTCATATATGGCCTTTATTATGTTGGGAAAACTGGATAGCAGCATGCAAAAGAATGAAAATTGACTACTTTTTTACACCAAAAAAAAAAAAATGTCAAGATGGATTAAAGACCTAAATGTGAGACTTGAAACCATAAAAATCATAGAAGAGAACACAAGCAGTAACCTCTTGGACATCAGCCATAGCAACCTCTTTCTAGATATATCTCCTGAGGCAAGGAAACAAAAGCAAAAATAAACTATTGAGACTACATCAAAATTAAAAGCTTCTGCGCAGCAAAGGAAACAACCCACAAAACTAAAAGACAACCTATGGAAAGGGAGAAGATATTTACAAATGATGTATCCAATAAAAAGGTTAGTATACAACATGTATAAAAAAAACTTATGAAACTCAATACCCAAAAAACTATTAATCCAATTAAAAAATGGGCAGAAGACACAAATGGACATTTTTCCAAAGAAGACATATAGATGGCCAACAGACACATGAAAACATATTCAATATCACTGATCATCAGAAAAATGCAAATCAAAACTATAATGAGATATCATCTCACACTTGTCAGAATGGCTAAAATCAACAAGACAAGAGAATGGGAAGATGTGGAGAAAGGGAATACCTCTTGCACTGCTGGTGAGGATGTAAACTGGTGCAGCCACTCGGGAAAACAGTATGGAGGTTCCTCAAGACGTTTAAACTGTCCTCTGACCAATCAATTGTACTACTAGGTATTTACCCAAAGAATATAAAAATACTAATTCAAAGAGACAAATGTACCCTGGTGTTTATATCAGCATTATCTACAATAGCTAAATTATAGAAGCAGCCCAAGTGTCCCTGGCCAGAGGAATGTGTAAAGAAGAGGTGATATGGATTGGAATATTACTCAACCATAAAAAAGAATGAAATCTTGCCATTTGCAGTGCTGTGGATAGAGCTAGAGAGCATAATGTTAAGCAAAATAAGTCAGTCTGAGAAAGACAAATAGCATAGAATTTTACGCATATGTGGGATTTAAGAAACAAACAAGCAAAGGGGAAAAAAGACAGAGGGGCAAACCAGGAAATAGACTCTTTAACTGTAGAGAACAAACTGATGGTTACCAAAGGGAAAGTAGGTAGAAGGATGGGTTAAATAGGTATAAGATTAAAGAGGACATTAGCTGTGATGAGCACTGGGTGATATATGGAAGTGTTGAATCAGTATATTGTACACCTGAAACTAATGTTACACTATATGTTAACTAATTGGAATTTAAATAAAAGCTTACAAAAAGAGAAAATCCTAAAGATTCCACCAAAAAACTATTAGAACTAATAAACAGAATCAGTAACAGCATACAAAAATCAGTTGCATTTCTCTACCTAGCAACAAACTATCTGTAAAAAAAAAATAAAGAAAATAATCCCATTTACAATAGCATCAAAATAATAAAATAGATAGGAGTTTAATAAAGAGGTGAAAGTTTTGTGCCCTGAAAATTAAAAGACATTGATGAAATTGATTAAAGAAGATACAAGGAAATGGAAAGATATCCATGTTCAATAGATCAGAAGAATTAATATTGTTAGAATGTTCATACTATAGATTCTATGTAATCCCTATCAAAATTCCAATGGCATTTTTCACAGAAATAGTACAAACAACCATAAGGGAATCACAAAAGTCCTTGAATAACCAAAGCAATCGTGAGAGAAAAGAACAAAGTTAGAGGCATCACACTTCCTGATCTCAAACTATATTACAAAACTATAGCAATTAAAACAGTCTGATACTAGGTGCTTAGGTAGCTCAATAGGTTAAGCATCTGCCTTCAAATCAGGTGTTCTGGAATCAAGTCCTGCATTGGGCCTCCTGCTCAGTGAGGATTCTGCTTCTCCCTCTACCTCTGCCCCTCCCCTCTGCTCATGTTCTCCCTCTCTCTCATGTTCTTTCTCTGTCAAATAAATAAATAAAATCTTTTTTAAAAAAACGGTATGATATTGGCATAAAAACAGACAGTAATAAAATGAAATCAAGAGCCCTCACATATACCATCAAATAATATTTGACAAGGGAGTCAAGAATATTCAATGTGGAAGGGATAGTCTCTTCAATAAGTGATGCACAGAAAATGAAAAATTCTCATGCAAGAGAATGAAATGCACACATACATACACAAAGAGGAATATTATTCAACCATAAAAATGAAACAACGCCCACCATTTAAAGCAAAATAGATGGACCTTGAGGGCATTGTGTTCAGTGAAATAAATCAGACAGAGAAATACAAATACTATACGTTTTCACTTAAATATAGGCTATAAAAAATTAAATTCATAGAAGCACAAAGTAGAATGGTGGTTTCCAGGGGCTGCAGGTGAGAGAAATGGAGAGATTTTGGTCGAAAAATAGAAACACCTCTCTGAGGTGACTAGATATTTATTAATAATAACTAATAGCAGATTTTATAACAATTATGTACATAATATATAATTAGCTAAATAACAGCTATTATTTATCAGTAATCATGAATTAATATTCTAGTCCAGCAGATTAGAATAAGATGAAACCAGAAAGGAAGATTGCAATCAGAGAGTGATCAAGAGTCTAAATATGCTTCATGTTCCATTTGTCCATTAATCCATCTGCTAATTTATTTCATTTTTGTTATTTACTGTTTGATACCATTTTTTTTGATACCATTTTTTAAAAGATTTTATTTATTTATTCATGAGAGACACAGAGAGAGAAAGGCAGAGACAAAGGCAGAGGGAGAAGCAGGCTTCATGCAGGGAGCCTGATGTGGGACTCGATCCAGGGACTCCAGGATCACTACCAGCATCCCTTCACCATTGTATGCTGGATACATACTGATCAATAGGGAAGCCATAGGACCTTTGAAGAGCCATAGGATCCCGAGACAACGGTGAAGGGATGCTGGTAGGGTTAGGGAACACCATTGCAAGAAATTATATCCCTTGGAGGCCAGACAACATATCTCTGTAGTTTGGTTTCATTCTCAAATCTTAGCACAGTGTCTGGCACTCAGTAGATGCTCAACAGAAGCTGAATGAGTGAACAAATGAATGAATGAATAAATAAATTTGCATTGAGACCCTAGGGTAAGGAAGTTGGAATCTGGCTTCCCCAACATTTTCATCCTGAATTGCCTTGAACTTCCAACAAGAGTGACTTCATTCCAAAACAGTTCAACTAAATAAAGCCCATGTATCTTCAAGGCCAACTGCATGGGTGGCTTACCTGGCTTGAATGTGCGCCCACGGATGGAGCTACAGAAGCACCATGTGGGCCAGACTAACATGGGTAAGAAGAATGTATGAGGGGGCTGTGGCTCTTCTCCCACTACAGTCTCCTTCCCAAAGCGTGCTGGAGCCCTGCTGGTAGGGGCCACTGCCCACTGCCCGGTGGTGGTAACCTGGCACTGCTCGGCTTCTCAGCTTCTGTTGATCACAATTTTCACGCTTCCAACTTTTTCTTCCTGGCATCCAGAGGACAATCTCTGTTCCACTTCAAACATCCACTCTCCAGAATGAACTCTTTTTCAAGCACCAAACTGTTCACTGCACTTAAACCAGTGGCCGCATAGCAAGCAGTTTCTATCTTCATCCATTACTTTTTAAAGTTCTAACTTAATTCTCATTGTTTTATATTTCGGAGATTCACTCTGAATATTCCTCCTATTAACTAGGGCTTTTCTTTCACTTTCTCTCTCTCTTTTGTTTGTTTCTGTTGTCGTTTTGCTTGTCATGTATTGTTTTGTGCTCATGTTATTTCTTGGTCTGGAATGTTTTTGATGTTAATAGGTGCCACGTACTGTAAGAGATTATGTTCTAAATTATCTTATTTTAGCTCATACTTCAACCCTGCATGGTAGCTATTATTATTCCCATTTTACAGGTGAGCCAAGACGTGACCAGAAGAATTAAGTAATTTGTTCAAGGACACTGAACCAGCGAAGTCAGGAATCAAACCAGTCTCTTCTGTACAGGCAGTTTCCTTTTTACTATCTGGCATTACTGAAAATTAGAAATAGAGTCGGAAGGAAAAAAAAATCACCTCTCCATATGAGATAACAACTCACATATCCAGATACATTTATAGAAAGCAAGCAGAAGTGTTCTTTTTGGTTTTATGGTTCTTTCTCAGAGCAGGCACTGAGGACTCACAGGAGACAAAGAAAGGACTATTTGAAAGCTCTTCTCTATTCCTTGCAAGCGCTGAGCCAGAGCCACTTAAAAAACAGGAATCCTGTGCCAGAGTTTGAATCTTCGGTTCGCTCAGCAGTGACAGCTTTTATTTGAACACAGTTGCTCGGTGGGTTTCACGTTTCTTTTTTCCTAAGTGCTCTATGTCTCTCCTCATTTGTAATGGTTGATTTTTTTCTCACTTGCCGCTAGACAGAACTAGCTGTTCAGAGAAATGGGAGCACTGTGACAGGGAGTGTGCAGGGTTGAGGCAGGCAGGGGAGCCGCCCAGGCCAGGGCCTAGTGGGCCGCACACAGGAAACCTGGCCCAGTTTTTCTGCAGCTCCCAGAAGCCAGGGACCTACAGTCAGACATTTGTCTGCATGGACTGTACATTATATTTTTGAAAAACTATTGTCACTTGTATGACCATCCACGTAGAGAAAACCAAACATTTGCACTCCACCGTTTTCCCCACTTTTTTATGGTTCTTTTATTCTATAATGTCTACATAATCAATACTCTGTGAACCATGATAACCAATACATATTTATTGTACTACATCTGCAGCTCCTAATTATTCACAACATTAATGATCTCTATCTAATAACCGTTTAGAACCGAAACTAGGCTGCAAGTTTCTCAGCTATAACCATCACTGACTAAAAACCAAAGTGTTGGTCAATCTTCCTAGCTGCTTGCTAGGAAATTGCCTGGCTGAGGCCATTTTTTACAAAGGACACAAATTTGGCCCCTCAAAACAGGCAGATAAAAAACAGATGGATTTTTATCTATTCATTCAAAGTGGGGGGGAGGGGCTAAGTGATTTGTGTGTTTTGTGTATCTCTATTGGAGGACAATAAACTGATTGAGAGGGGTTTTTTAGGAAAAGAAAAGCAGACTCCCAACTAAATCAGCAACCATCCCTCTGGATGCCAGCTGACCTCGATGGAGATTTAGTGCTAGATTTAAAAGTCTTTGTTTACAGACAATTAAAAACCACATAAATTTAAATTGTCAAAGAAGAAATGGTTTCCAAAGCCTCTAACAGCTCAATAGCCCCTCCCCGGCCCTGTGCAGGAAAGACCCAGAGGCAAATACAAAGCCACTAACCCAAATGCCTGTGGAGTTTGCCAGGAAGCCAGATCCTGCTGCTTCTGCTGCTTGCTACTGCTATTGAAAAACAAAATCTTCTACAGCTTCAAATGTAGGTTCTTTGAGTGCTAATCAAACAGTGAGAAGGCCCCAGACGACCAGGGAGGAAGTGCCTGCATAAAAGTAGTCCACAAAGTATGAAAATTATTGCGATCAGGCCGTTAGACAATCGATGTGTTTGAACCTTTTGTGTGCACTCCGTTTTTCCCACCGAAAGAATGAAAGTATAAAAAGTGATACCAACCCAAATTCAGAGTGCAAAGCCCGAAATATTCCAGATTTTCATCTCTGTATTTTACTTCTTCCTATCAGCCATAGGGCAAATGGACACAAGCTTCAGGAAAGAGCAGCTCCATAGGAAAGGAAAAAAACCACTCTTGCATGTTTGCATCAATATTTGGTGCTGATGTTGATGAATAAGTAATGATGTGTAGGTGTTGATAACATTTATACACATCTCTGATTGGTTCTGACACAGGTGCTCCATAGAGGATGAGGTTTACAAGCCGAAAACAAGTCAGGAGAAAGCCATGGTTTCGGGCTGTCCCTCACAGATGCAGGCTTTTGCACCTGTGTTTGAAGTTGCTCTTTCATTTCGTTTCTCTGCAGAAAAGCCAGGCATGATGTTCAAACTGGGAGCACCTGTGTTTGGGGCCAACTTGGACTATGTTGTGGCCTGAATGTAGTCTCTTAGATTCATTACTTAAACTTAACAAGAAAACTTTTTTTTCCTTGGAGCTTTGAAATTCGAGGTTAAAATTATGCATACACATATTAATTTCACCACAGAACCCAGCATCTGCAAATCATTCTACAGTTTGCTTCTTGTGCTCCAAGGATCTGGGTGATTAAAAACAAATGCTATTAAAAATTGAGGGCTGAAACCCTATTCATTGATCGAAATCTTTATTTCAATTAAAAGGGTAATTTTCTTATGTTAGCGCTGTGACATTTAGGCACCGGGTCAACTACTAATTTAATAGAATCTTATCCTCCTCTAAGTTAAAGGCAGAAACTGAACAGTGTCTCCGGCTGCATTAAAATTTGGAAGATTTTTTTTCTCTAATCAACTGACAACAATATTGATAGATTCTTCACTCTCTGCTTAATTGGGTTAAGAACATTAAAAATTCTCTAGTTAAAAATAATAAGTCTTTTGCAACCGTAACCAATCTTCCATTCCCTAAGGTTTGGCCAGTGACAACTGGAGGCAAATCAAGAATTTATCACTCAGAATCATGGCCACAAAGTCTCATTAAAAAAATTGCAGGGAGAACAATTAAATGGCATGTTCAAATTCTTTGGACTTGGCCTTGGTAAATCTAAAGGCTAATAATATGCATTATGCAAATCTACTGGTTGCTTTAATTTTTAGTCATATTTGTAGCTGATAAATTATATTTTTTAACGAACTGCTTTACTTTACTTTGCTTTTAAAGAGCAAATGCGAGGGAAAATGGTTACATTTCACTATCTTCAAAGAGATAGTGAAAATACAACTGTCTGACCAAAATTCTATTGATAAATTATGCTGGTAACAGCATTCTGAAGAAAGAGATTTATTATTTAGAGTTTAGACTGAAGAGCAGAGGTGTCTATTAAGTAATAACGTGATAAATAAATATTGCGTAATCAGTATTAGAAAGAAGGTATGCACAAATAAAAATGGTACGTTAGCAACCGTTTTGACAAATAATAACTAACTTCAAAAATTTTTCAGAATTAGCACTTGTTTTATTTTCTATCAATTAGCTCAGCCTTTGATTTAAATTCTCCACCCTCTGGCGTCAAGGAGATGCCTTTTCTTTTCTTTAAACAAAGGATTATTCTTTCTCAAAAGGGGTTTGTCTAGTTCTTTTATTGTTTTATGTCACACAAGGGAAAAATGCTTTTGAGGCATCACTACTGAATTTAGCAGGGACGAGAGTTTACTGCTATATAATCATTAGTCAATGCAGTAGCTGAAACCTTAAACAAAAGAAAACAAACTACAAACAGGCAAGCATCCCCTAAAGGCACATCAGAGCACCAGAGAGGGGCGGCATGGATTTCAAACAAGGTTGCCCAAGCATGTGCTAAATATTGCTGCTCTTGACTTTAAACTGCACACCAAGGAATACAGTTTCACCTTCTATTCTGAAACAATACTGAGAAGCTGGGGGGGAAAGAATATAAAGGGTTTAGCAAATGCACTTTAGTCGGACTCTGTGGCAACTTTGTAAAAATTATATTTCAAACCTAATAAAAATTTCTCAGTATAAAGGGTCCTATCATAAAGCCATTAGAAAGAGATGCTTAAATTGCCAGCATCTTTCTATCTTGAGCCAGGCTTTGTTACTTCTTCCCAACTACTACCGTACACAGTTACAGGTCTATAACACGGCTCGAGGCTGCTAGAAACCTTGGCAAAGCATTTCAGCAAGGCTCCTTGCTTTTAAACAGGCTGATAATTTTCATATCAGGTTCTTAATGATCAGACTAAGTATTAAAACTTGTCTAGTAGAAGTTTCTAAAGCAGGCTGGCGAGGAAACACCGATTCGTGAAAACAAACACAGGCAAAAATGTATGAGCAAGAAAGAGTACAAAGGAGGTAGTAATGCCATTTTTAAAGGCAGGCAAGATGCGCGTGGAATGCATTTCACAGATAGGAACCCATGTGTTGGGAAAATAGTGCGCACTAACAACAAAAATACCTTTCATAATACATTTTTTCTTTTTTTTTTTTTTTTTTTTTTTTTTTTTTTTTTTTTCATAATACATTTTTTCATCCAAAATATTTCTTTGCATTATTGGTTCTGCTCTCTGGTTTGTGTGTCTATTTTCAATTACCACATTTTCATAGTCTTGTTGTTATTCAAACTAGCTGATTAAAATAGAGCTGAAGTTAATGTCATAAAATAAAAGCCAGGCTGCATTGGTTTCTAGTCCGCTCTTAAGAGGCTCTGTCAGGGTAGGGCATGTTAATCCACAGCAGTATGTTTTTACTATACATTCCCAAGTCTTATACGCATTTCCTCCCTTTGCCCCCCTCCCCTCAAAAGTCTTACTTATCAAGAATAGTTTTTAAGTGACCACAGGTCAATAGGGTATCTTGTCATTAATATCACAATATGTGAAATTCTAAATTACATTGATGTTCCGAGTTTTGAGTGTTAGGGGACAAGAACTCAAATAGTTCAGGAAATAGAAGGAGCTGAACACCATTTAACTAGACTCTCAAAATATCCCATCTAAAATTCTTGACAAGATAAAATATCACTGAAGATAACACTGATCATTGGGAAAACTTATAGATTTGGTTTCCACAGTACCATTTCTTGCCTGGGCTTGAGATTTTTTTCCTATTTTAACTTATATAAAAATACATTGCATATCCTGGGCACACCACAAAAAGTTTATTTATCCTTCTAACCATGTCATGTTTCTTTACATTTGGTTGGAAATATTGCATGAAGTTGTCTAATTGGGAGCTGGATTAAACAATGGAGAAGTAGAAAGATAGGTTTAAGTGTCTTACTTAGTTTATACTTTGTTTCCCAAAATTAATTAATGAATTAATTCCATAAGTTTATGAAAGCATTGTCCATTTCAGGTTTTATCAAGACTCATGTACCTTCCATTAGACAGATAGATATTCCTCAAGAGGAAGGGCGCAGATTCTTAATCTTGTCCCCACACCAAGCCCCCATTTTTTTCAAGCCCCTTTTTATCCTGCCCTCCACCCCTTACCAAACTTAATGAAGGTTTATTAAATGAATGAATAAATCAACCAATGAATTAACAAATGTCTTGCCCAAGAAATAATGGAAATCAAGAAACATGGGCAAAATACTTAAAACTTGAGAAGACTCAGTTAGATTGGAGACGGATTAAAAAGTCCACAGCCCATATTGTTCCAAAATAAATCAGTAAATAACAGAGACTTCCACATTTTAGAAAGAGCTCTGATATAAGATTATCCAGTAAAGTCTATTTTGAGTTGAATCCTATAGTATTAAACAAGTGTCTATTAGCAAAAAAAATAGTAAAGATTACTGCAAACTAGAAAATGAAAATAATTATCAGAATCATTGCCTGACAAATCTGTTTTATTTTCCTTAGAGATACAGGTGCTGACATTGTTTCTGGATACACATGAAAGGTTGGTTGAGAACTGACAAAATGCCAGCTACTTACCTGCTCCAGATAAATATTTCAATTACAATTCCTATCCCAATTCACCCTTTCAACCTACCTCAAGGATTTTTGAATAAATGAAAAGGTTTACCAAAGTTCTATTTTATCTACATCCACATATTTACACCATGGTAATAAAATATGCTTTTTGTCTTTATAGAAGAGTTTCTAACTATTTGATTCTATCTTGGCAAAAGTTACCCTTCACCACCAAATTCAAATAGAACTTGTCCAGATAAAATTAGGAACCAACTTTTTGGTCACAAGTAATTTCCTTGTATATGCCATATGTCTTAGTTTTCAAAGCGTCCTTAAAAGACCATAAAAGTATTATTACAATGCTTGCAAATCTGGTTCTTTTTTTTATAAGCTAATGATGTGGGATGAGAGATATTTCATCTTTTATACAGTTATTTGACAGTGATGAATTTAATTCATTCTATCACATTGAATGATACATTTATATTCAGTATGTAGTTTAAAATTTCATAAATGATTAAAGTCCCTGTCGTTTTAATTATAATATGCAGAGAGCAGCCAGAACTTATTTGCAAAGAATAATGTACAAGTCAATAAATTTGGTGAGTACTCCTGACAACATATAAATAATGACTTTAGAAGTATAACTACCTGTAGTTGAAAACTAAATAACAAAGGTTCGTGTTTGGGTTTTTATAAACTAGCTGATCTAGCTTTCTATAGAAGCTCTTTGGGGTTATAATTTGCTTTACTAAATTGAAAATACAGTAATGTAATGACATTACATTAGTAGTGAACCAATTTCAACTAGAGTCCAGCTTGAAATAAATCAACCCTGGTCGTGTTCCTGCCCCTGGACCTTGGTCACTTGGAAAGGGCTTTGAGCACTCAGAGCTTCCCTAGAATCCTTTAAACCAGAAATTGTCTCCAAGAGAGTTTGACCTTCCCACCCAACTGGATGGCTCCACACTTGGGACCACATTGTCCCTGAGTTGGGTAGGGCCACTACCCACCCCAGACTGTATACTGCCACTTACAGCTGGAATCATTTCCATAAATAAAAGAGCCTACTTCAATCCACTTATTTATTCGTTTAGCAAATATTTACTTGCCAGACACTGCTCTGCCCTCTGAAGTTACAGAAATGAGTAAGACAGGCAAGGTCTGGCCAGAACCAGAGCAGCCTATACTGGATAAAGAATGAAAGAAACCAGATGATCAGAAATTTATGGGCATTATGGGATTACCTAGAATTATAAGGTGTGACCCAGTTGCTCTTAGACCTTACATTTCATTCACTTCGGTGCATTCTTCTCTACCTCACATTTCCATTTCAACACAAGAAATTAAATGTGTGCTGACAAAGGAGACAACCCCTCTTGTTTGAACCCTTCTTTAGATTCAGGAATAATTGAGATAATCTAATTACTTTCTGTCACTTAGTGATTCAAATGGGCATAAAGCAATCCCTCTTCTGAGCGGCATCAGAGGCCATCCCCCATAAAGGGTCCATTGGGAAAGTAGACATTTGTGTTGTTCCCGCAAACTCAGCACAGCGTAGGTAAGGTTGATCTTGGCCAACAGATCTAGTAGCTCAACCTTCTTGCTAACATTATGAGCATATGGTATCATTTGAGTAGACCAGAAGTGAAGTTTAAATTTGTGCCTCACATAAAGCATGTCATGACAAGCAGAGTCATCATTTAAGGTCTGTGCTAAGAACAGAAGACAGGAAAGAAGCTGAAATGCTAATACAATGTCACCTTCATTTAGTTTCAAACACTGGTGGCTGAATCCATATGAATCCATACCAGGAAACATTTTCCAAGATCATAGTTGCTCAATTTATGGGAAGTTTTGTCCATACTATAACTGCAGAGCTGAATCTATAGTTTTATCACAACTGGTCCCTTGGTTGTTCATGTTTCTCAGAAGTAAAGAAAGAGGAAAGGAAGGAAGGAGACATGGAAGGAGAGAAGGAAGGAAGAAAGGAAGGAAAGGAAGGTAGGTAAGGAGACAGAGGAGGGAGGGAGAGAGGGAAGGAAGGAAGGAAGGAAGGAAGGAAGGAAGGAAGGAAGGAAGGAGAGGAAGGAAATCAATCACTTACAAATATGGATTCCAAGCCTCCAACATGTGAATTTTACACACACAGAGGAACTGTTAACATCTCTGAGGACACAGGAAGATAAAAAGAGAGGAAAGTCTACTCTGTGATGCTCTAAGAAAATCTATACCCATTTTGATCCAGCACACTTCATCTCTTCTCCTATCCCATGATTCTGCATTCCAACCCTTCTGTTCCCAACCCGACCACTGAAATACAGGAGAAATCCTTGTGCCTGTTTCAGAACTGAAATACAAAAATGAAACCCTTAGCCTATCACCAAAACAGATGAGTTAACCATCGTCCCCAAGCGGGGTATCTGGTACAAACAATGACAGCCCTTTAACCAGACTGCTGCTGCAGGGTGACAGCCTAACGAACTGCCACCTAGAATCTCTCAGGGTTAATAAGCCACCTGTCTTGAAAGTAGCAGTCATATTGGTCTTTGAGGCCTATCCCAATACTTAAACTCTTGATGAAGTTCTTACTGTGCCAAAGGAACTTACTAACAAAGCCACTGAGTCAATTTAACCTAGGGAAACTGGACCCAGTAGACTAGGCTATCAGAGTTTTGTGTTGAGATAATTACTGCACTAAAGAGAGCATATGGGCTGTCAGAGCTGGCACATGGCCTGCGCCAGCTGTTACCTGGGCGCTTTGGAAAACCTACTGAACAGCATTTTGGACACAGCACAGCTCTGTGTAAGTTTTCCAAGGCTTCTACTGGGAGTTCTTCATAATAAATTTATTTCCTGTATAAGGGAGGATTGCACCCAGTAATGTAACTGGAACAAGCATGTTAAATTTTTCTGGCAGATCGAGTATCACTGGCTAAAAGGGAAAAACAATCTGGGGCATACACAGGCACAAAGCCTGCAAAGCCAGGAATAAGCAAAACATTAACTAGAACAGGTTCCTCTGTCTTAAAGAATGAAAAAGGTAAACTTCACACAGGGAGAATTTCCCTGAAAACAACTGCTAGAGAAGGTAATTTATTTAAACATCTATCACAGTGTCTAGCACACGAGAAATGAGAGCTGTTATTTTTATTATTATACTATGAATCCTACCTAGTTAGACACACTCAGGATTCCCCAACAGCCGCAAAGTAGACCACTCTGCTAGAACTATTTCACCTCAGGAAAACATTTTTGCAAGAATGGATATCAAACTGTCAGCCAACAAATGTGCTTTTTACCAACAACAACTTTCATTTGTATGTAACACATTTTCTTCTAAACAACCCCTGAAACTTGACAGCCGTAGTCTCCGTGACTGACACTATTGAAATTCGGCTGCCCCTGAAAGTACCATACAGCCACAAGCCCCATGTAATGAAAAATCTGAGGAGAAACCAAGGAAAAACAAGGGGTAAAAGAAAGTTTTTCATACTAGAGTTGTCGTACGAAAAAACTAATTTCAGTAAACATGATCAAAAAGTAGGACGTTAATCATTGGGCTTCAATTGCAGTAATAATATTATCACATTGTAACTTAGATTAAACTTTCTTATTCAGAAATGATTTTTTTTCCCCTTCAAGAATGTCAGGGAGACTAACTTTGGGCAACAACAGATTCTCATCACCGAAAAGTCACTATAATATTGATCTGATGTTAGTACCCGAGCAGAAAGGAAGATTGGATTTTTATTTTTAAAGTCAGCTTCGTAATCTCTTTGAAAACAGATACGCAGTGAACATGACCATCACGGCTTTTCTCCACCTGTTTGAGAAGGAAAGTTAGCTTCCCTTCAAGGAAACACTTTTAAGCCAAGTTTACTTAACAAAACAGGTCTTGTTCAAGGTTTTCTTTTGAATCAGACACCACACTTAATCTTGATTATGTGAATTTACTTTGAGAAAATACACAGCCATTAAAGACAAGCTCTGGAGGCATTAAGTCCAGTCCTCCTTTGTCTTATTTCCACAAGGACAGCAGGTTTGGGTTCCCAAAGATAG
The DNA here is from genome assembly GCF_048164855.1 of Canis lupus baileyi. NCBI lineage: Eukaryota > Metazoa > Chordata > Mammalia > Carnivora > Canidae > Canis > Canis lupus. The sequence continues at coordinate 29,316,422 of NC_132854.1, forward strand.
GCACGTTTCAGTGGAATGGGTACGTGTCCAACTTGGAAAAATTCGGTCATTAGATTTAAATTTTTAAAATGTATGCCTTAAAAACATTCAGGACATTTAGAAAATCTACCGCATTACATCACAGTAAGTGCATCACCGCATTATATTTTGCAAGCTTTAGCAAATAAAAAAATCCCCCAGAAGAATCTTAATTCTTATCTATGGAAAACATTAAACTGCTAAGCGCTAAGAACTGGAATTAGTCCTTAAATCTCTAATGAGAATAATAAAACATGAGTGCAGTTTGTGCTGTAACTTGATAAGGCCTGAATTTACTTGCTGTTAGGAAAAGTCACTGATCCAGCAGTATGGCTTTTTACTCCCTGAGGTACAGGAAACTGTATCTGTCCTCCAGGAGCCTCCTCTGCGGTAAGCACTTCTTATCAGTGCCATCAGAGGACCGAGATAGCAGGGTAATATCTAGTAACAGCAGCTTTATGAGATGATCCATTACTGATTTAAATCAATCTCAAGCAGGTAGTTCTTAACCCATTCAGAGCAGACCTGACCCCCTCCGCAGACGACCCTCAAACTCCTCCAGATACTGACTGTCTTCAAACTCCCCGGGAAGGCAGAGACGGCAAAACGCCACTTTTTTTGCCCCTGAAACTAAGCAGCTTTTAAAAATCTGGCTGCCCTGAAAGATTATAGAATTGAGCCTCCTGACCAGAAATTGAAATCCAATTTTAGTTGCAATGATCAATTCTGTGTTCACTTGGTAGATATACATAGCAGGAGCTTAATGAGCCTATTAGCAATTTGCTAAGACCCAACAACTTGCTGTGAGCAATGTGAAGATAAAACAACTCCCCTTCTACACTTGGGGAATTTTGTGAAAGACGTATTTGCTGGGAAGCAAGTCCCACTGTTTATAGGCACAGATCAGCATAAATGTGAATAGAAGAATGTTTAAGAGCAAATTAAGCCCTGCATTTCAGGAATTAAGTTAGCAGGGATGTCAGATGGACACACGATATCAGATTTTCATGTTTTAAATGAAAAGTGCTCTTGACTATCCTAACACTGGGAAAAATAAATGCTAAGAATAGACTTCAGGTTTCCGTGTACACTGAATGAATATATATATTAATATATATATATTCATATATATATACACACACACACACACAGATGTAAAATAATAGATTTCAGTGTGTGAGAGGGGCCTTAAATTTGTCAATTTATCCCACTAATTTTACAGAGAGAAAATGGAGGCTTTGAGAGATTCAATGACTTACCAAGGTCACAACTAGATATTGACAGAATTGAAATCTCCTAACACCTGCTAATGCTTTTTCTAGTATACCTTGCTGCTTTTAAACAGACATCTTTGTGAATACATATAATTCCACATACATATGAGATTTTAGCACTTTCTGGATTTCAGAGCTAATTCCAGCTATGAACAAAAACAGTAGTCATGTATTAAATATTTAAGATTAGTTATGTTGACTTTTGGTTGATGTTTTATTTCCATATCAATTAGATTTGAATACATTCACCTTTTCATTCAGTATCAGGGGTGTAAAGTGTCAAAGTCAGATACATACAGAGAAACAAAATTTGGTACTATGCAGCTACGCACAGTTTTGTATATCACCTTTCTTTTCTCCCCTACACAATGTTGCCGTCAAAAAAATTAGATAAATACTTGAACTTCTTCACTATTATTCAATCATTAGTTTCCAAACTCTCTGAACTTGGTGAAGTTAGTAATAACACACGGATTTGGCATTTCATTTTATTGCAATAGAAGTTAATGAAAACAAGTAGACCACAATGCTTCTGACAGTTACTTTGTAAAGCAAAAGCATGGTTTTTGATTTTTCTCAGATCAACATTTAGACATTTTTCAGTAGTGTAACTTTTTTAAAGTTGATTAAAGTTTCCCTTAATTAACGGCATCTGGCCGGCTACGGAACTGATTTCATTTTTCTGCTATTTTATTGTTTAAAAATGTATACTACTCAGATACCAGCAAGCTGAAAAGCAAAATGCCCTTTACCAACTTTGCTGCTAGAGATGCATTTCCTTCTCTTCTGCTATTTGTGTCTATTTCAGCTTCCAGACTCGTTCACCTGATCGTGTCCAATTGCTGAAGTGCAGACCACCACCTAGAGAACCACAATAATAGGCTTCCCCTTGAGAGAGCCACATGGGACTTCTGTTCCATCCTTTCATGTAGAAACGGCATGCAGGATATTTTATGATTCATTTTTTCCTTTTTGATAAGATATGAAAGAAATATCAAAAGAAATTCAGAGATATTTCTATTTTCTCAGAATGAGATGAAGTACGAGGAGCTTCTACTTAAGAAACATGCTATTTTTCCCTGGCACTCTGGGTTCATAAAGTGAGAAAATTATCTTTACTGCTATTTTTGTTTGATGTTTGAAGACAAGATTTTGTGTCTTTTTGCATTTTTACCCTTTCAAATTAAATCACCTATATCAATGAATGTACTTCACACAAGAACTAAGCAGAATGATGCCTAGCAACCGTGATTTTAGTAAGTACCAATAATCATTTTCTTATCAAACTAACAACTCAAAAAAGCAACACAAAACATACAAGGAGCAAAATCTTTAATGCACCCTCAGAGTAAAAGATACAATGTTTACGAACCATCTAATACTCCAGCAATATACTTTCAATACCTTCGATATTTAGTTAATATGAACCAAACATTTTCTATGTAACATTCATAATTATCTAAATATCATAACCACACGCTGCAGGTTTATAGAAACAGGCAAGTGGCCTTCCTCCTTTGTGTTATTTAACCACATTTTCTAACAAATTTTCAAATGTCAAGGTTGTTCCGAAGATTTAAGGGATGGGCTTTTTAATCATTTGTGTGCTAGAATCAAACTCATCCCTTCAACATGCTTCGGCTTTTCCATGATTTTATGAATTCAGATTCCGGGATGTTTTAGCAATCTTATCAAACCATCCCTTTAAAGAAAACCAGGATCAATGGATTTAGTATTACATATACCATATTTATTCAGTGGCCTAAAGCTATAGTTCTCCATGTCTTATCTTTGTAATACTTCATTTTCTTATGCAGGAATAGGAGCCCTATATTAATATATTGAAACCAGAGAAACATGCAACTGTGTGATCTTTGTAAGCACTCTGTGCCTTTAGAATGCAAGCTGGCAGCACTTTACCTTTACCAATGACCTTGTTTATAAATGATGTATTAACACATTTCAGAAAAGTTTGCTGCCAAATCACCTTTGGTCAATTTTACAATAAAAAACAAACAAACAAACAAAAAAAACAGTTGCCATTAGGACAATTTCAAGACATTTTTATCAGACACCATTCAATATTCCTCTACATTGGAAATGACAATCCTGGAAATTTAGAAGGCCTTTAAAAAGGGAACACTTGGAAAATTTTATAGAAATCTAAATCAAGTATTATACTTCAGTTGTCCTTCTCAACTCCGTTATAATAGCAAGGGTGAGAGGGCAGGAATTCCAGAGCAATTCGGTTATCTGTACACCAAATACAGATTGGAACTGGATTTTACTTTTTTTGCTTCTTGGGTATGCTCCTCATGGAAATTTGATTTGAATTAAAAAAAATGTATCTCCCTCTTAGTTTTGAATCCTCTCCCCCACCTTCAATAAGTATTATTCGTAGTATGTTCACAGAGAAAGGAAGATAAGTAATAATATAGTGCAGGCTCCAAGTCAAATCTAGCCCAGGACAGACAGCGTAATAATGATGTCATTAAGACTCCTCGCTGAATGGGATTCAGACAGGACTGTTGTATAGCTGCAGACATAAATCTGAAAGAACTTTTTGGCTACATTCTCCGACTTACCTTGAGAGATATTTAGGAGCTCCAACAACATGAGTTGAGAGAAATGCACTCAAAAGAAGGAGATGTGCAGACCGCAGACAAAGATGTAGGCCCTATAGTTGCATCCTTCTGAGATACAGGAGGAGACAGTTTGTTAAACGGGTAAAGACAGAGAAACAATCTGAAGAAGAAGAAAACAGAAAACAAATAAACCTTAATTCTAGCACAAATAAATGAGAGAAAGGCAATTGTAGGGCTGCTCAAAGCCTTTTTGCCTAGCTGAATGAAAGCAATCCCTAAGACTGAATGGGTAATGAGATCCTGGCTCCTGAGATTTTAGCTTTCTTAATCATGTTCATAATTAATTCAAGAACATTGATAATTTCATTACATTCTTTTTGTCTTATCAATAAATGATGTGCCTGCACTTTTGGTCCTGTGTACAGGGAGAGGAGAGATGCTTTGGGTAATATTGCACTAGGAATAGTGGATATATATGATCCAAAAAGGTGAAGTGGTAATTATTATCCTTGACCAGCCTTCTATTATCAGAACACGATGACAAGCAGCTACAAATAATTAATAAGCTTTTTATGCAGAAATGCAAAGCCTTTGAAGAAAAATACGCTGCAAGTAGAATTCCTTACCAAAGATTATGTACATAGCATAACACGCTTCTACAGAGAAACAGTTTGAAATGGAACTCACTAAAATGCCTGCATCACAAGTACAATAAGAAAATCAATAACTTGTTTTTTAAATATCATTTAAAAAAACTTTTCTTCGTCTTAATGTTTTATTAAAAAAAATTCTGTGTCCTTCCAATTGTCTTCCTAAAGTCCTTTCCAGGATCAACCTACAAAGATGTTAAACTGAACTCCCCACTCAGGAAAAACCTCCTTTTTTAGACCAAGACGGAGAGAGAGCTCTGTCATTATCTGTCAGTCATCATCAAAGGGTCCCTTTTCCTTTATGGGTTTCTATTCACCCCCATGTAAATTTTCACAAAGACATCACTCATTAGTTTCACAATCCATGTTCAAGGGTTGGAGGGAATGTTTAATGCCACTTAATAGCATGAAACAGAAAGGCAGCCTCGTCTGTCAAACCATTTAGATAATTAACATTGAATTAAAACCTGGTCAGTTAGGAAGAGCTACAAATATGAAAATTCTCCTAATTGATAAGAATAGCACTGCAGTTTTAAACACAAAGTGTGTTGCAAATAATTCATCCTCAAGTGCACACAAGTGATAAATGGACTAACATTTTTTTTTTAAGTAGACCAATATGGTAGGATAATATTTCAGCAGTGGAAACCATTCCACAAAAATGTCTCTGAACTAATTGTGCTATTAAAGATGAAAACAACTCATACGATGCTAAAAAGTATGCATGTTGGCACTTCGATCTGATTACTAAACAAAACAGTCTTTGAGAAGACACTGCAGAATCACTTAGTAAGGCAAGCTGTTGCCCGTGACATTGATATATGGGACAGAGATGATGTATATACTGGGTGGCTTTATCAGTAAATCACTGACTCTATTTACTTCCCCAAGGAAAAAGACCTGTCCCTGAAAGAGAACTCTTTGTTAGAACCACCAGTAGGGGATTAATATTGGCAAAACATTCAATTTGGATATAGTCCTCCAGAAGATTCATAAAACAATAATTTAATAAGTTAACGGACAAAGATTTAGCACATTGGCAGCATACAATTGCCTAGAGAACATTAAGTTTCTTTATTAATTTCATCAAATAATTTCTCTGTGAATTCAATTATATAGGTTCTAGCCACCAGCGACCTATTTCTCAACTAAAGACAACAGATTTTAGGAATTTTAAGTCCCTAAAACAACTCTTCAATATAGCAGCACCATATAGACCAACTGCTACTTAAAACACTACTGGATGGCATTTAAATTTAAGCTGAGATGTCAATTTTCATATGCTCCACAGATTTATAGACATTTCAGGTCTGCTTTTAAAGTTCCGGGTAGGAAGTAGACATTGCAAGTCCAATAGACCAAGTAAATACAGATCCACCTGAATTTCAGAGACAGAAGCTGGGACTATAAGTACTTTCTGTACAGTTTCAAAAGAGCAGTAAAATCTGAAAGACAAATATATATGATGCTGTTTGGCTTGCATTAAAGTATTTCAAAGCCTATCGATATTTACTACTTGCCTAAAGAGAAACATCAAGCTAGAGTTCTTGACACATCTCTCAAATTCTCCCCTGACAACCAACCTCCAGGTTGTAATGCTTTGACTTCCCAAATGTTTCCACAACCTGTCCATTTCTCTTTCCATTCTCAAAGTCACTACTTCCTTCAAGCCATCAGATCCCATTGCCTTAGTTTTGTTGTTTTTAAATGTCCTTCTTGCTGCTTCTAGGCTCACTCTCTCTGTTTTCACACCCCTCCCCATCATCTTTTCAAAATGTAAATCTTACCGTGTCATTCCTCTGCTTAGACCATTCTTCTGTAAAAACATTTGCAGATCCTTTTATTTTGGCTCCTTTCTCCTCTTTACCTCTCCCAGCCTTACCTTTTAACCACACTTTATCCCAATCACCTGAATTATTTTGTCTGTTGGATTGCTGTTTTCATTTGGTCTTTGGTACACACAGCGCCTTTGCCATATCAAGTGTTCAAGGGCCAATTATTTTCTAATTTGATTTTATAAGACGCCTGAAGATTTTTTTCAGTGTATACACTGAAATGGTGTATGCTCTTTGTAATTTCTCAAAGTTCCCATTGAAATCAAGACATTATCACTGGAATTGGTGGTTCTACTTCAGTCGATTCTTGCTATAGTGTACCAGTGGGTTCTAGTGCTGCACCACCTCTTTGCCAGTCATACTAGCCACTCACCTTGCTATCATTTTCTGTAACCTCTGCTAGTTGCTTCCCCACAGAACTCAAGTGTCAAACATGAGCCAAAAGTTTTGTCTATGTCTAAACTTAATCAAATGTAGTCTATTCTTGAAAAAGCAGGGTATTGCTCCTGATGTCTCATTAGAGTGACATTCTTGCTCTTTGCTATGATTATTCTACCAGTCTCCAATACATTTTCATGTCCTCTGTTGTACATCTGTGTTGGAGTAGGCATGGGAAGGTGAAAGTTATTAGATCTGAGAAAACCAGATAAAATGGCTCAGATATAGATCATATAAATACATCAAAATTTTTGTACATTTTGGCTGCATTTTTAAATTTTTCTCTCTCACTTCCTGAAAATGAATTTTTTAAAAAAATGTTTAATGAAGGGGAAAACATGTATTCGTTGCTTTTTATATACGAGACATTTTGTGTCCCTTCAGTATTGTGGCAGTCAGGAGGAATTCAATCTAAAGACACCAAAGGGTGTATGGAAAATAATGGGTGCTCAATAAATCATTGTTGAAATAATAAATAAAAGTAAATTGAGCCTATAAAACCCAACATCTGGGACATTACTCTACATTTCCACCTGATTGCTTTGTAAGGAAAATTCAAATTTGGTCAATTCGTTGTTAACTAGGGTATGGAAATGTGTGACATATTTTTGCAAAGATTTCATCAATAGTTCATTTCTTAGAAGTTTGAACACTTATGGTGTTTTAGAAATTCCCTGATCAGTCAGAACTTGCTTTCTGATGATGCCAAATAAATGTAGTCTAATTGGAAAATAGTGTCTTACCAGAATAAAGAGAAAGGGGAGAGAGCAAAGGCATGACCTTTTGTTTATAAGGAATTAAGAAAGGACACTTGAGGGGTGAAGTTGTAACAGTCCCAGGTGAGAAATAGCCAAGGGGCACTAGAAGGCTGGAACCACGTGGTCTACATGGGTTGAGCTGCTTTGCCACTCGACAAAAACAGGTTAGTAAATTTCACTCTACTGTCTTAGTCTATTTCTTGATACTGGAAATAATTTCAAAATTTAAATTTTATTTTAGCAGAGCAACAGAGAATAACACTTAGGGAATAACTTAGAAGAATGTGATATTTATGTTATCAATTAGACATAAGGAGAAAAGTGCATATATTTTACCATTTTCTTGTCCCCTTTTCTATTTCAGAAAGTCACTTTCTTCTGCTTTACATCTGAGTTTAAGAGTCCTTTTTCTAGGTGGAGATTCAGAAGCCCAGGTAAGAGTTAAAACAACATCCTCCAAATATAAACGAAAAAAAAAAAAGAGAGAGAGAGAGAGAGAGATGGCTTTTCCGCAATAATTCCTTAGGTAAGAGATAATACCTGAACTTACAAGTTTAGAATATTTTAGAATTTGGAAAGGTCAGTGAACTACCTAGAACCCACATAAGTAAGATAATATTCTACTGGAATAAATTTTTTTAGAAGCATACTGAGATGTTTTACTTTAATCTTTTTCTCTCTTTTTTTGATGGACATCTTTAGAAGCTGTTTCTTAGACAATTCTAAATGCTCCCTTAATCTGAAATGGTGTATATTAAATATTTAGCTTTTCTTGATGATGTGAGCCAGATTTGTGATAGCTCAGCACTACTGCTGTGTAAAACCACAGGCTTAGAGATATGTTCATCGTACCAGCTCCATGTTGTAGATAAACCAAGGCTGAGGGAAGCTGAGTGTCTGTGGGTCACAATACTTGTAAACGATGGAAGTAGCATTTCCCCTCTTCACTGGGTATGGCCTCTAATGCAATGTAGGCGATCTAAATGACAAAGATCAATTGAAATAACCAATTATGAATTACCCTGCTTTATCTTTGACCTACCATCTCTGTGGTCTTCCTTCTCCATACAGCTGTCATTTAGAAATAAGAAATTTCAAGATTCCAATTGCCATGGATTTCTTTCCCAAAAATCTTCCCAGAGATCACAGAATTTCCAGATTTGCAATAAGTGAAGAGATTCAATCTACACTGTTCAGAGTGGAGAGAAGGGGTGTGCTGTTGGAATCACCTCTGGGAGAGAGTAAGCATGTCTAAAATACTGGAGCCTCACAGAGGGGATAGGGCTCCATTAGGACAGAGGAGGGCAGCATTCCAAGATAACCAGGTAGGCTCCTACTGAGGTAGGGATAAGAGAGGCAAGGGGTTAGCATGTGCCCAGGCAAGGAATTAGCATGTGATATATGGCAATTCTGCTTCAGATTAAGGGAGCATTTAGAATTATCTAAGAAAAAGCTTCTAAAGATGTCCATTTCGATCCTGTTTTGGTTGTCACAACAGGATGGAGGTGCTACGTACATCTAGTGGGCAAAGGTCAGGGATGTTGCTAAAAATCTTGCAATGTGAAGGACAGCCCACCCAAAATAAAGAAGTATCTGGCCTCATAAGTCAATGAGGCCAAGACTGAGGAGCCCGGTTTAGGTCCTTTTTGAATTCCTTTCTTTCTGAACTCCTTTCTTCTCCATCTTCCCTCAGTCTTGTTGAGGATCGAGTTGGGTAACAGAGAGAGCACATAAATTTCCTCTTCATTCTCTTCTCATTCAGGCGGCTGGAGTGAGCTGGAGTAAGTCAGTTTCCCCTCACATTCCCCTTCCTCAGGTTTCCTGGTAGCCTAGTGGTTAAGAGCATGGGTTTTAGAGTCACATAGGCATGGTTTGGTCCTAGATTGGCTATAGGATTATAAATAAATTATTTATTTTATTTAAGCTTCAGTTTGCACATCTGTAAAATGGACACCATAATAGTACTTAGCTCCCAAGTGAAGGTCAGAGTCTTTTCTCTATTCTTACTACTGTTCATGGCCCTTGTCTAGATCTCAGGGGGGGGTTGCATGAACTACTCATGCAAAACTACTCATGAACTACTCATGTCATATTTTCTGCATTGGACATTAGCTACTAGTTTGGGCTGCTCTGCAAATCTGTATCTCTTCCCTCTGGGGGAACCACTCCCTTTCTCAATCTAAGTCATTAAGCAAGTCTTTCCCCTGGGTCCAGGTGTGTACTAGGCTTGATCTAATTAGAATGTTCCACCTCCCTGGCCACAGTAACTAGTTTGGGGATGAGAACCAAGTCAGGCCAGCAAGGATTTTGCTGGAGCTATTGGGAAGATGTTCTCTTTTCTCTGGGATGATTTCCCAATAATAGAAAATTCATAGAACCAAGGAGCTGGCTAAACATAAAGCCAACCCAGAAGGAAGCAGAACCAAAAGATGCAAAGCACAAGACAGAGATAGGCAAGTTCCTGACAACACTGGCTGAGAACCTGGATGCAGCTAGTCCTGTAGCAAGTTCAACTTCTAGATTTTCCATTACATAATTTTTTTTCTTTTTTGCTTAAGTCTATATGAATAGATTTCTGTCATTTACCAAACCACGGCACAAATCTTGATTTCTCCATTTTTGTATTCTTCATACATCCTATTACATCACTTTTGAGATTATAGGACCTCAAAAATGTTCAGCTAGATGGAATCTAATTCTTTTGAGAAATGGGTTACCTCAAAATGGAGGGATGCAGGAAAAACAGAGGTGAAGTATGGAGGGTGCACCTAAAGGCCAAGGCACAGGGGTCGCTATAAAGAATGAAGACTCCTGGGGAATGGGCAATTGTTAGGTGAGGTTAATAGAAATTTTAAGCTTCAGAGCTGGTGCAGAAGGCGATATTCAGGAAAGAGTGAGGCAGGAAAGGAAGTGTAGCAATGATTATTGCCCATTCTGAATTGGGCATGGGTCAGGGAAGCACAGACAGTCAAAAAGATGCACAAATTCTAGTCTTCAATGAGTGGGATGGGAGCAGTTGCACCACCAACATGGTGCCGGGGAAGGAATACAACTCAGCTGCGCCCCCTCTGGGCAAGTATGATGCAGCAACAAGAAGATCCACAAGCAGGCCTCAATGGGGGGCTTACCAGGATCATAATTTTCAAATTCCTTCATTCGCTGAGTTTCTGCTTCGTTCTCTGCAAAATACAGTTAAAGATCATTTTTCAGACTGATGGGGATGTCTAAATGAGATAACATTTGTAAATGTGCCCAGCAGTGTCTACCAAAAACTAGACATTTAAGTCCTTTTGGGAAAGAGGCAGAACAAAGCGAAGTACCCAAACTTACTGAAAAGGTTTAAGTATCTAAATGCATCAGATACCCTACAAAGTTCTGGGGAGGCAAAAAATGTAAGGCAGTCCCTTCCCTCAGGGAACAGTTTAGTAGAAAGCACTGGCAAGTAAGTACCTTAATGAAAACACCCCTTGATTACGGTAAAACAGAAGGAGAAACAAACTAAAACCCAGGGAAGAAAGTGATTCACTTTGCCTTTGCAAATCAGAAAGGGTTTAATTAGCTCAGGCTTCAGAGTTAAAGAGGGTTTTAAAGAAAATAGGGCATTTAGATGGAGTGTAAGAAGAATCAATAGGAATTTTCCTGAATTAAAAAAAATAAATGTACAAAGAAGTTTTTGTAAGAAATAGAAAATTTCCAAAGTCTGTTTCAAATGAAAACACTATGGTTCTGATATAGAGTTTATAAATAAGCACAGGTGGAGATATCCAACATGATTAGCCATCAAGGAAACACAAATTAAAACCACAACTGTCAAAATAACTAAAATGAAAAATAATGACAACACTAAATGCTAGTTAGGATGTGGAGAAATTGGATCTTTCCTACACTGCTGGTGAGAATGTAAAATACTACAGCCACGCTAGAAAACAATTTAGTAATTTCTTATAAAATTAAACATACCACTTCCATACAACCTAGGAAATTGCACTGTTGGCCATTTATCCCAGAGAAATGGAAACCAATGCTTTTGCACAAAATTTAAATATGTATATAATATAATATATGCATATATATGTTTGTAGCAACTTTACTTGCAATAGCCCAAAATGAGAATTAGTCCATGTCCTTCACTTGGCCAGTGGTTAAACAAACTATGGTATATCCAAATGGTGGAATAGGACTCAGCAATAAAAGGAAGGAACTATTACTTTTTTAAAATATTTTATTTATTCATTCATGAGAGACACAGAGAGAGAGGCAGAGACACAGGCAGAGGGAGAAGCAGGCTCCATGCAGGGAGCCCAATGTGGGAGACTCGATCCCAGGACTCCAGGATCACGCCCTGAGCAGAAGGCAGGTGCTCAACCGCTGAGCCACCCAGGAGACCCAAAGGAAGGAGCTATTAATAACAACTTAGGTGACTCTGCAGGAAATTATGCCAAATGGGGAAAAAAGCCAATCCCCAAAGGCTCTACACTGTTTGATTCTATTTGTATAAGATGTTTGAAATGACAAAATTTTAGAAATGGAGTTAGGAGTAGTGGTTACCAGAGGTTAGTAATAGAGGAGGGGACAAAAGGGAGATGAAGGGAGTCCTTATGGTGATAGGTTTGTTCTGTACTTGGTGGTGGTGGAGGATACATTAACCTACACATGGCATGAAAATGGTTAGCAATAAATAGCACCCATACACATAAGTGAGTACAAATAAAATTGGGAAAATCTGAATATAGTCGGTAGGTTGTGTAGATTATATTATTGTCAATGGTCTATTCGTCACTATAACTATAGTGACTATAACTAGTCACTATAGTTATTTCAAAATAGCGCCATTAAGTGAAGCTGGCTACTGTGTACTAGGATCGCTCTGTATTCTTTCTTTTTCAGAGATTTTATCTATTTATTCATGAGAGACGTAGAAAGAGAGGCAGAGACATAGGCAGAGGGAGAAGCAGGCTCCCTGCAGGGAACCTGATGAGGGACTCTATCCCAGGACCCCGGAAGCATGACCTGAGTCAAAGGCAGACGCTCAACTGCTGAGCCACCCAGGTGTCTCGCTTTATATCATTTCTTATGACAGCATGTGAATCAACAATTATCTCAATAAAAATGTCAATTAAAAAAGTCACTATAGTGGGGCGCCTGGTGGCTCAGTTGGTTAGGCATCTGACTTCGGTTCAGGTCATGATCTCAGGGCCCTAGGATTGAACCCTGCCTGCGTCAGGCTCCACGCTTAGCAGGGATTCTGCTTCCCTCCTCCCTGCCACTGCTTGTGGGTGTGCTCTCTCTCTCTCTCTCTCTCTTTCTGTCTCCCTCTCAAGTAAATAAAAAAATCTTTTTTAAAAAGCCACTACAGTTCTGTATTATAAAGTAGCTGAGGCTTCATTTAACATAATTTAGGAAAGATTTTAGTTCTTTTTATCCTATAAGGATTTGAACTCATAATTGCAATCAGAGCTTAATATTTGCCATAAATGGAATTTCTTTTTTTTTCATAAATGGAATATCTTATCCCATGTTAGCTTACCCCAGCTCAGGTCAACCCTCCTTCCTTTGGCCTCAACCACACACTGTGTTCTACCTTTATTCTAGTAACTCTGCACTGATTAAAGTCCTTTTTCTTTTTATGCTATGACACTAGAATGTATTTCAGTCATCTCCTAGGCACAACGCCGCCCCACATTCCCCAGCTTCCCTGGCAGTTCAATATGACTTTGTGACTAAATTTTGGGGAATGGAATATGGGGCAGAGGTGATATATGTCACTCCTTGTCTTGATCTGTAAACTTCTCTGGTGATCTGATGCAAGGGTCCAGCAGAGGACCTCACAGCCTTCGGAGAAAGCAAGCACACGTTGGAGAAGCCTATAATGGAGTGACAGTGAGAAGCCCGCTCCCCATTAAGAAGTAAATTTATATAGTGTTAAGTCACCGAGCGTTGGATGTTTATATATCAGAGAACATAGTGTTATTTGCTTAGCTAATGCATATACTCGTCTCTACACTAGACTCTGGGCTCCTTAAGAGCAGGAACTGTGTGTTTTGTTCACTTTTACATTTCTGAAGCCTAGTACAGCGACAGACACAGGAGAGCTGCTCATACATGCTTGCTGACACTCATGCTCCCATTAGTGAACAGACTTTTACCTCATCTGATAGTTCATTGTCTTTGACACAACTATTCTCACCCTTGAATGTGGTAGAAAAACCTAGGATTTCATCCGGAGTCCAAAGATTCACTAATGGCCTTGAGAAGAAGCAGTGCTCAGATAAGCAAAGGTATAAATCATGGTACTTGGTTACTTGATCCTGCCCTTAAATACATCCCTTTCTTCTGTTTTGCAAGTTAAAAGCACATTTGGTTTTTCAGAACCTCACTGATTTGAATGTAATTTATCCTTATGTTCGATGTTTCACTAAATAAATGTTACTGTAAAAATTTAACAGCAAAAAGCTCTAGTGAGAGCCCGTATTTAGACATCTTCATTATTTTTTAGAAAAATACCACAAGACACTACTGCACTATGAAATTGTATAAATAATTAAAATCAAACCTCACACATCAAAATAAATGACCTAAATATTTTTCATGATATATTATTCTTTTACTTAGTGGGTTGGCTTGATTACAGGAGGATTTGCAAAACTTCACTCATCAAAAATAGGTCACTACTTCATTTGGGTGAATTTATGACCATGGAATTCTGGAATTATACTTCATAAAAAACTTATATACTTCTTTTGGACCTTATCTAAATATGTATAGGCATCATATTTTCAAATCTCAAGAGAAAAATAATACTAACTTGTTTAATTTATGCTTTTATAAATATTTACTTTGCCTTAAACCAGTCTGTTTGTGTACTATTTAATATCCCCTTATAACAATATTATGTTAGCATTTTGATTACTGTGAATAGTTACACAATTCACAGGGATACCTATACTATCACAGCATTTAACAATTGTAAAGACCTTCTGGTCCAATACCTTTATTTACAGAAAAAGAAACTAGCCCCTAGAGGTTATATGGCTTTACAAGCTCGCATTGCAATAAGCAGAAGAGCCAAGTTAAGAACCCATGCTTCCAACTCTGGCCAATAATGCCTTAGAATTCTAGAAGTCAAATTCAATATTGATTATAAGATCTTATAAGCTAAAATATGAGTTTTGCTAGGATTAAATTATTTATGTGACTTTATTCTTGTGATTTAAACTCATATAATTACATATGAGATGAGTTGAATGACAATTGACTAGGTTATGATTTCTTACTATTTAATTCAACATTTATGAATTTAAATTGTATGGGGCTTTCTTTGGAGATAACTTTTCTTCCAGCTCCAAAGTTGTTTTAAGCCCCTCAAAAGTATACAGCCCTGTTAGGAGTTTTAGTCATCACCATTATTATTTTTTCTTTATTTTTATGGCTTGAGTGTTTACACATAACTCTCTAATCCATGTGAAATTGATTTTGTTCTATGATATAAAGCGAAAACTGAAATTTCTGTTTTTTCATTTAACTAATCTTCATGCTTTCCCCCACTTACCTGCAATGCCTTTTTATCGTATACGATACTCTTTTAAATAATGGGTCTGTTTTCAAGTTATTCATTCTATATTATTGAGTAGGTTTTTATATTAGCGTAGTATCTGTAAAGATAGACTGGTAGTAAAGAACAACCTCAAAATAACAACGGTTTAGCAAACCCTAAATTCTATTTCTATTTCTCACTCAAGTTGTATGTCCAATGGGTCAGTAGGGGGCTCTGTTTATCACCATCACTCAGGAATCCCAGCTGTCCAAGGACCTATCTCCACATGTGCTTCCAGCATCACAGAAGTCATGCTGATGTCTGCCCAAATGCATATTACTTTCGCTCTGTACTTTTTTCTCCCTCAATAAATTTCGTAGATCTTTTTTACTATGGGCCATTCAATCATCTTGGGAAAATTTTTCCATGACAAAAAAGTGTTAATTTTTTTAAAGATTTTATTTATTCATGAGAGACAGAGAGAGAGAGAGAGAGAGAGAGAGAGAGAGGAAGAGACACAGGCAGAGGGAGAAGCAGGCTCCATGCAGGGAGCCCGATGTGGGACTCGATCCTGGGTCTCCAGGATCACGCCCTAGGCCAAAGGCAGATGCTTAACCGCTGAGCCATCCAGGGATCCCCATTTTTAATATTTTCATCATTCATGCAGGTTTTCTATGGAGTCAGGTTTGACCATGTATGATTTTTCCCCAAATAATCATACATCTCATTTAGACTCAAATTGTTACTATAAAATTGTACATAGTATGCTCATGCAAGCAGTTATTATCACTTTTTTAGCTCTAATTTCATATATTTGTATTTTATCTCTTTAATTATTAATTAGCTTTACTGTTATCCAGTTTTTTGAATTAAAAAAAAATAAACCAGTTCTTAGATTCACTTTCTAATCATGCATTTTTGTCTTCTAATCTACTAATTCCTGACTTCAGCTTTATTATTTTCATCTTTTTTACTTTCCTGTCAGCTTTTCTTTTTCTTCTTTTAACTGTTGAGTTCAGTGATTAAAATGATTCACATTGTCTCACTTCTAATAACTAATATTTTCCTTTAAATACACCACACATTGATATATAATAATAATATTCTCATGTTTGCATGCTTGAAGTACTCTACAACTTCATTCTTGATTTCTATATTAACCAAATTATTAGGAAAGCAATTTTCTTAGCTTTTGAGGGCCCGAACATCTGTTTAAATTTTTTTAATAAAATTTATTGCTTATTATATTACAGTGAAAGAATTTGGGCTGAAAGCCTTATAAATCATAGTTTCCAAATTCTCTAAACTTTTACGAAGGGCATACATACATACATACCATGTGTATAGATATACTTGATCTTCAGGATTCTAGGATACATTAATCCATAATTCGACTCCAGATGTACTGGACACTAGAAGGAATAGTATATGCCAAAAGAGAAGCTGCTTCTATGTTGGCCAACAGGGAAGACATGTCCTAACCAGTAGATGATAGCTGCCCAGTTATCTGCTCTTACTTCTTCACCTGAGAGCCGGGTTGAGAAAAAGAGTCAACATTGTCCTTCATCCTGCAGACCAGCCAGTCATGCTGTTCAGGTCCCAAGTGTACATGCGAGCTATAGTTGGGTTCTTCAGACCAGTGTCCTCAGACCCCAGATGGCAAGACCCCCTCCCTCCTGGACTCTGCCATATGGTTAAGCGTTAGCTTTCATTTTCAGAGCATTCAAGCCCTTCAAATTTTTCGTCTTCATTCTTTTAATACATTTTAAATTTTGACTAAAATATATGCACCTTGACCCATCTTTCCCTTGTTGTTTGAAGTCAATCAACAGGTATTTTCTTCTGTTGCTCTTCATGTCTGTGCATTTTAGGCCCCCAGGATACATTTTGGAAGCTTCCAAGAGCCTGTGTTTTTCTAAAAGATACTGTGCTCTCTGTGGGCATATTCATGGGAAGCAGAGAAAGGTCATATTAGGGACTGCTTTCTGCTCATTACCAACATGCTCATGAACATGGGTGGGTTTTTAAAAGTCAACATATGGAACAAAGACAGTAAGTCATGCAGACGTTGTTTCTATACCTGCACTTCCAAATTTTCACAGCTAAGAGGAGTAATCACACAAATAAACAAGATATTTCTAGGGTTTAGCACATGGTCAGAAACACTGCTAGCTTTTAAATAATGCTTACACTTTCTCTTAGTAAAATTCAGTACCTGGATGCGAAGAGCCAGTGCAACACTCAGTGTTTGAGATGATAATCAAGGGTCCATGGGAGGTCAAGCTCTGATTCTGTAGAGTCACTGAAAGATATCTCACATTAATCTTTTTAATTATAGGTTACATAAAAACTTTAAAAGCAACTGGCACAATATATGCCTGCTTAAATAGCCTTTATTTTGAATGCTAAACCAATTATACTTTTCATGTAAATTATTAAATTGCTATGTATGGTATTAGTTCCACTTGTTAAAATCTCACTCAAGTGATATTATCTGGATTATGTTTAACACACAATAGTGTCTGAATAACTATTAATTAGTATACACATAACTCCTTAATAAAAGTAAGACTATTTCACAATCGTATGCCTGTAATTTTCAACATTTAGTAGAGGAATGGGGATCACGCATTTTTTAAAAGTAAGAATAAAAATCTTCTCAAAGTCCCATAATATAGCAGTACATGATTCAGCAACAGCTCCTCTAATGGCCCTGAACTTTCACATCTACAAAGGATGATAGAAAATGGGAGTGGGGGAGAAAGGTGAACTGGCCACACAATTTTATATACAAAATATAAGTTTCAAGAGGATATTGAAGCAAAAAAAAAACAGGCTTAAATTTTTTTCCCTTTTGTTAATATTTTGTCCTGTATGTTTTATTCTCAAGTACACAAAGCCTCCATCAGTACCTGCCACATGCAGAGTAGGTACCAGGGACCGTGGTAGATAGACGCATGGGTAAAACTTCCTGTCTGCCCTTTTAGCACTGAAATGGACACAAACACAAACAACTCCAAGACTAAGTTGCATACGACAAAAGATACAATGGAAAAACCTGAAAGTTTCTGTGAAACTGTAGAAAAGGACAGAGGAATTCCATCTCCAGTGACCTGAGAAAGAAATTAGGATTTAAATTACGGCTGGAAGGATGGGATGACTGTAGGGGGCGCACAACTTCATGCCAACATTGCCAAGTATTAAATGCCTGTATGGAGACCTTGAGGCAGGACAGCAAAGAACTCTGATGTGGCCAAGATGTGGCCCTGGATTTGAGGCCAACCACTTTCCACCACACGGTTCAATCCAATGGTCCTGCCCTTCCCTGAAAAACGTGCAGTTAATGTTGACTCTATTTCATTCAGTGATTCCCAGAAGACCAAAAGCACAGTTGGCTTCCAACAAACAGGGTCAGCTTTATAGAAAACTATGCATATAGGAGAAGCCTGTGCCTACTGGGAGAGCAATCTCAACAATAACCAGGCTTTCCTCTCCTTCAAAGATAAGCGATCACTCTGCTCACTTTCTATATAGGATAAAATGCCATACAGATCAAATGCTTTACAGATCAAATGACATCAAGCACGCGTGAGAGCTTTTCAAACCATAACATTCCACATAAATGTCAGGTGCTGATATTACCATAATAATCCTGGGTGAAAAGAAACATAGTAAGAAGGGAAGTAGGGAGGTACTTCTCACCTTCACTCTAAGCTCCCAATCCTGGGTCTAAGAAAGAAGAAATATCTTAATTATCTTAATGACCCGATGTTTTTCCACATCCCTACCACCCTCTCGAACACTCCTACATATATGGAGAAGAGTAGGTAACCCTTTGACTCCTTGGAAAATTTGCAAAGTTTGAAATAAGAGAGTGTTTTCTCAAACTTGAACACATCTAACTTCATGATTTTTGCTAGAACCTCATACAGCCTATAACATTTACTTAATTTTCTTTGTGTTAACTTCTTTTAAAAAATTCATTAACCTAAAAATGAAATTTTATATTCCCACCATAAGTGGAAAAATAGTAGTGCTGGTCATAAATATAAGGTAACCAACCATATAGCATAAACAATGTAAACCAAAAATAATATTATAAACTGTCAGGAGATAAGGTTGCTTAGCAAAGGCTGTACAAATGTAGCAGGTGGAAGCAGTAGAGCAATGACCTAGACAACCCATAAGACTCATGAGAAATAATAAATTGTTGCTCATTTAAACACCAAGCTTTGGGGCAGTTTCAAAGCCAAACTGAATCATTCAATGATAGCTCTTCTTACACTTTAACATGCATACAGACCATTTGGATATTTTATTAAAAGGCAAATTTTGATTCCAAAGGTCTGGATATGGCTTAAGATTCTGTGATACTTACCTGGAAAGATAATACCAATGCCCTTAGCCTGTGGATTCCATTTTGAGTAGCAATATTGTATAAAAGTATAATCTTTTTCTTTACTACTTTTGGGGTATTGTATTAGTTTGCAAGGGCTGCTATAACAAAGTACCACAAACTTCTGGAGGCCAGAAGTCCAAGCTCAAGGTGTTGGTAGGGTTAGTTTCTGCTAAGATCTCTCTCCTTGGCTTGTAGATGGGCACCTTCTCCCTTTGGCCTCACATGGCCTTCCCTCTGTGCACGTCTGTGTCCTAATCTCCTCTTCTTATAAGAATACCAGTCAAATTGAATTAGGGCTCACCCTAATGACCTGATTTAACTTTAATTATCTCATTAAAGACCTTATCTCCAACTACAGTCACATTCTGAGATCCTGGGGCTTAGAACTTCGACATACGAATTTTGGGGGTAGGAGAGGCCTCAGAGTTCAACAATAACAGCTGTTTGGAAAAGCTTAAAGAGGAAATCATGGCATCTGAACTGGGACTTAGAAGATGACTTGAATTTTGCAGCAGCCAAGATGGATGAGTCTTATTTTAGGGCACTGAGGGACGACTGGAGCTCTGCATGGTCAATCTGGGATGTGCCTACAGTTTACAAACAGCATTGGCCAGGAAGTGACAGGACCCCAGCTCACACACGACTTCATTGAGCACTTTGATTTTTTTTTTTTAAAGAGCGCCTCATTATTGGCAGATACACAAAATCCATCCCCTCTCAGTCCTCCCCCACAAAATTCAATTCCCGGTGTAAGGAGAGCGCAGCTTCTGCTCGTTAAGTGAGAGTGCGATTGGTTTGCACAAGGGCAGCGTCGGTCCCTCTTCATCTGTGGCACTAAACCGATCCCCTGTCCCTAGAGGTATCCTGGATGCAGCCTGCATCTTTTCAGTCAAAGGCTGCAGGTGCTGGAACATTCCGCCAACTGAAAACCACCTCAGCCACAGCACTGCTGTATCCAGGGAAGGAGACAAAAGGCATCTCCTGCCTGTGCTTTTCTCTCAGGCTGACAATAAATAATAATACACGGTATTGACGTAGCACCTTTCTCAAAGGAGCTCAAAGTGCTTTCCAGACATTACCTCACAACATCCCTGTGATCCTAACCTGAGAAGTGGCTCCTACAAGTACGGCCCTACTCAATCACCACAAGAAATCTAGAAACCAGTGGGTAATACATATTCTTTTAAGGGTAAAAGTGGGACTACTTAAATACCACTAAGGGGCTGGCTTCCTTGCTTTATTTATTTATTTATTTATTTATTTATTTATTTACTTATTTGTCAATCAATCAGAGTGCTTAGGTAGCCTGGGCAATAAGCATCTGGGACTGGACGATTCCCTACCCTTTGGGCATTGCATGTGCCAGTCCCCAGGAAAGAAAAGATGAATGTGCTCATGGGGCCCGTGCACTTTGGAGGCTGACCCAACTGACTGCAGACTTCCTATTCAGCCTCTCAGGTATATTTACAAGAGCGCTACAGGAGCTACCATGTCCATGAGCATCCGCAGCAACAACGGAAATGAAAGGCTGTGTTAGGCCATGAAATTGCTGCTGCCAATGGCCCTGTGTTTCCTCTCTCCCTTCCCCCTGTGCTCTGGGAAACACACACACACACACAAACACACACACAGGCTCACCCTGAGGTCAGAGGACAGCCTTCTCTCCTGCTTCCTTTCCAAGTCTCTCTGGCAGAGAGGCTTGAAGGTGACTTGAAGACTGTGTAATCTCTCCAGAGGCCAGGGCTCCTCCAGGCCAATTCCGGAAAAGAGGCCCAGTTCTGGCATCCCACAAACCCAAGTTCAGATTTGGATTTTTACTTACAAGTTGGGTGACTTTGGACAAGCAATTTCACTCCTCTACATGGCCAACTCCCACCTGTGAAATAGAAATAACGATGTGATGCCTCCATCAGAGGGCCAGGAAGATACTAAGACCACACATGTCAAGAAGGGAATGTCATCGGCCCCAGCAGATCCTCATTCTTCAATATACATGCAATAAGCATGCACAATAGTAACCACAGGAATTACTATTTTCTATTTTATCCCTGAAAATAGAAAGGATTGGAGGAGAAAGCACAGGATGCCTAGGTAGCTTAGTTGGTTAAGCATCTGCCTTCAGCTCAGGGTCATAATCCCAGGGTCCTGGGATGGAGCCCTGCATGGGGTTCCCTGCTCAGTAGGGAATCTGCTTCTCCCTCTCCTGCTGCTCCCTCTGCATATGTGCACACTCTTTCTCTCAAGTAAATAAATAAAATCCTTAAAAGAAAGAAAGAAAAAGAAAGAGAAAGAAAGAAAGAAGAAGGAAAGAAAGAAAGAAAGAAAGAAAGAAAGAAAGAAAGAAAGAAAGAAAGAAAGAAAGAAAGAAAGGAAAGAAAGGAAGAAAGAAAGAAAGGAAAGAAAGAAAGAAAGAAAGAAAGAAAGAAAGAAAGAAAGAAGAAAGAAAGAAAGAAAGAAAGAAAGAAAAAGAAAGAGCAAAACAGGATTCTGAGGGCATTTGGAAGCCCTTACCCTCTGAAATTCCTACCCCATCTCTCAAAATAAGGAGTATCACTTGGGCCCACACCCTTAATGATGTCAAAGAGAATTTTGTGGGGTTTTGTTTGGTTTTGTAACATGTTGCAAAAAGCCGGTAGTTTCCCACTGCAGTTTTGCACAAAATAGTGCTCTTTGTCATGTGGTTTGGAGAATTAAAAACAATGTAATTTTAGGCAAAATTTTCTTTCAAAATAAAACTATGGAGAAAAATAGCTAAATTTGCCATGTCGGTTTAAAATGAGAACCCCTTCTTAGCTACAGATTCTGATTAATTAAGAACCTGAGTCCCCATTTACTCTAACAGGCGGAGCTGGATATTTTTTTCTTCTGGGGTCATACTTACTCTAAATAATGGAAAGTGGCCTGTGTAATGATACATATCCAAGTTAGAAACTATTATTTTCTCTGTCTTGAAAACCCTTGGTGGTATTTACATTCTAAATTAAACTGAACACTGTATATTGATTTTAATATGTTAAGATGAAATTCAATTTCATGATGACTGCTAACATCACAGAGCATGTAGGATCAATGTGTTTGCTGATTTCCTGCTTACTACCAATATCTCCCCAAGGGTTTGATACAAGATTTACAAGAATATTGTTTCTGAAGATGTGTGCATAAATATACTATCAAATAAGCTACAGTGCATTGCACATTAGGCAGGGAATGATTTGTTGGCTGCGTTTTAATCAGCCCAGCATAAATGCTGACACATCCTTTGGAGACTTCACTGTAGCCAGTCCACCTCGTGAAGCTCGGTGCCTTTCCCTAGGAGCAGAGCCAGCAGGAGAGGTCTCCCTGTGAGTGCTCTTAGAACTCACCCTCCCCGGAAAGGAGAAAGTGCACTTCAGCTAAGATAGAGCTATGGGTGTGCAGGAGGCCACTGCTGAGATGGCAGCAGGCCCAATGGCCAATTAGGTACCAGAAAGTATGTGTGCGCGTGCGCATTGACCAAGCTCCATAAAGCCTTCCTTCAACCACGAGAGAGGCGCTCTAATGCAGTAGATGAGAACATGGACAGAGACACGACCGGCACTAGGATTAAGTCCACATTACATCATTTATCAGATGGGGATCTGAGGCAAATTATTTAATCAATCTGTGGCTCGATGTCCTCCTCTGAAAAAGGGGAGGAATAATCATTAGTACCACATAGAGGCCTGAAGATTTAATGAGATGATTTACATAAAACCCTCCCCACAGTACTTGGCACCAAGGAAGAGCTCAATAAATGGCAGCTATTATTATTAGATAAAACTCAGTCATTCAAAGAAGAATTTTGATTGATTTCTCATTATGAGCAAGACACCATATAGACACTTTGGGAAATGCAAAGATAATCCTACCCTGGAAAGGCTTACCTTCTAATTGGGTAGATGATGACATAAATAACTATGATTGACAATGAAACATGGTCAAATGCCCAAAGAGAGGTATTGTTATGGGATTTACAAGGTAAGTAGATTACTTCTTGTTGGGAAGATCAGGGAAGCCCTCTTGAGATGCCATTGGGTTTTGGTTTTTTTAATAATAAATTTATTTTTTATTGGTGTTCAATTTGCCAACATACAGAATAACACCCAGTGCTCATCCCGTCAAGGCCACTGGGTTTTGAGTATGGAAAACTGAATGGAATTCTAGTACACAGAAAGTCCAATGTGAAGAAGAATAAAGATATGGAAGCAAGAATGAGACACAGAGATGTCTAGCAGTTCTGGTTGGCTAGAGGTGTATGCGGCAATCTGATGGAAATGGGGTTTAGAAAATAGATTGGAGGAATCCAACAGAGCACTGAAGGCCAAGCTCAAGAGTTTGGTCTGTATTTGGTGGGAAATGGGGAGTCTTTGAATTGCGCTGCTGAGGAATAAGTTGATCTGAGCTCTGCAGCAGGAAAAGCAAGCTGGCAGCAAACATTCGTTCAGCACATGCCTGGCACTGTCTGAAACGCTTTACATGCATCAACCCATTTAGTCTCCCTAAAATCCTATGAGGTGAGTATTATTGTTGCTGCTATTTTACATGCAAAGAATCCAAGACGTAGAGACGTTAAATCGACTGCCTAAGATTATAGAGTCAGGAACCTAAGATCATAGTGGCAGGATTTGAATGCAAGTAATCAGGCTGCAGCATCTACGCCCTTGGGTACTAACCCCAGAGTCTGCTGTTCCAGGAGAGGGGACCCAGTGAGGAGGCCATCACCAGAAGGTAGCTGACACAGAAGAGCCTGGGAGCAGAATCATGGGACAGAGAGACAGCTCTGAGGACTTTCACAAGGATAAAATTGAGGGCAGCCCCTGTGGCTTAGTGGTTTAGCACTGCCTTCAGCCCAGGGTGTGATCCTGGAGACCCGGGATCGAGTCCCACATCGGGCTCCCTGCATGGAGCCTGCTTCTCCCTCTGCCTGTCTCTGCCTTTCTCTCTCTCTCTCTGTGTGTGTGTGTGTGTGTGTGTCTCATGAATGAATAAATAAAATCTTTTAAAAAATATTTAAAAAAAGGGTAAAATTGATAGGACTCAGGAATGAGTTTCATTTCATGGAGTGAGAAAATGAGGAAGAGGATTCAGATGTAGCCAATGCCAACTCAGGGCATTCCTGGACGAAGGTAGCATGGCACAAAGTGATAGGAAAGCATGAATGCGGGGTGACCTTGTACAATCTTCGTATACCCATCTACAAAAGTAAAGCTTTGTAAGGATTTATTGAGATATATAATGTTTCTAGAAGTGGCTGGTACATAGGGAGCATTCAATAAACAGTCATTTCCTTTCCTGCTGAAATGATCAGTGAACATGGATGAGAGGACAGGATGGAGGAGGAAAATGCTATCAGAGGTTTAATCTCTCCTCCTTTGGCCAGATCTGCTCTGTCTTTGAAAATCCACAGGGGACTTTGCTGGGGAAGGCAAGGATTTAGAAACAGACACTGAGGTTGGAGTTGGCCCCAGGATCTCCTTCTGCATGGGATCAGTGGAGAGAGAGGGAGAGAGAAAGGGAAAGGTGGAGTGAAAGGGCCACTTCTGTGGCTCTACCATGTGGCTGACATTCTGATATCAGGGCTCACGGCAAAATAAGAGGGTGATCCCCATGTGCAAATTTCCTTTACAACCAGCCGGCACTTGGGGGAGGTGTCTTTACCCGCACACCCACAATTGTAACCTTGTAACTAATGTGGAATATAAACTTAAAATATTGAAATGGGCCAATGGATTTTAAACTCAGTTGAGAAAAGCTCTGGGAGCCTCACGCCATACAGAAGTCCATCCTTAATAGACTTCACAGCTGAACCAGTTGGCCATGTTAATTACTGGGTTCAAGAAGCTGAAGCAGGAACCAGGGAGTAGGGTCACAGAATTGATGAGATTAGATCAATTCCACAGTCAGAGTCCCTGACAAAGAGACAACCTATAAAAGAATTGAACCTGGGATCCCTGGGTGGCTCAGCGGTTTAGCGCCTGCCTTCGGCCCAGGCCGTGATCCTGGAGTCCCGGGATCGAGTCCCATATCGAGCTCCCTGCATGGAGCCTGCTTCTCTCTCTGCCTGTGTCTCTGCCTCTCTCTGTCTCTCTCTCTCTCTCGTGAATAAATAAATAAAATCTTTAAAAAAAAAAAAAGAATTGAACCTATGACCTATTCCATGGATTACAGAATTAGCTAATCTACAGAGAGGAGTGAAGCAGGGAAATAGTCGCTCAAAGATAGAAGAGATTACAAATTTTCTGAAAAAGGCAAAAGAGGGAGGAAATTCGCTTAGAGAGAAAGCTGGATAAATCTTATGGGCAATCCTCTACTTAACTGAATAAAAGGCTCCAGCCTCAGAATACCTCAGAAAGATACCTCAGAAACATCAAGTTAGGCTTATTGAGGAATCTGAATGCCTCAGAGAAACTAACCAGATTTTTTAGTGCCTAAACCAGTGGGCCTGAGCTACCCTCAGATTATAGAGCATCAGAGAGGATATGCAGTAGCTCTCCCAGACTTCTCCACAGAGGAGTCCCCATAAATATCCCCTATCACACCTCATTCCAGGACCCACACCACTTTATTCTTGATGATTTCCTCTTGGCATGAGTCCGTCCTGGACTCATGCCTTGTTCTTGGATCTGACTCTTGTGATTTGAACCGGCCACCACAGACCTCACAGCTGAATGCCTTCAAGCTGACAGCTCTAGCTCACCACCAGGGCAAGGAGGCTGAGATCATTCTACAGAAGTTCTCAAAGTACATCCCAGGGAGACCAAGTCCCTGAGACACACACATTCCTGGGGCTCACAAAAGACCTCTCTTTTCCAATATGTATCCCTATCAAGCTGTATTTTCTTTATATGCTACAACCAAAAGGACATACAGCAACACACTGAATGCAGAGGCAGATAAGAAAATCCAACTGTCATTTACAAAGCCAGATATTTTAAAAGATTTGTAAAAATGTAAAATACTACTCTTCACAAATTTTTGTTTTGGAAAGTATAATTGTTTTTCTCCCCCAAAAATATTATTTATACTAACATGTTATGGGTTGATCATGCTATTTTTAAATGAATTAAAAATATTTTAAAAGTTCTTGGCTTTGGGGACACCTGGGTGGCTCAGCGGTTTAGCGCCTGCCTTTGGCCCCGGGCGTGATCCTGGAGACCCAGGATCAAGTCCCACATTGGACTCCCTGCATGGAGCTTGCTTCTCCCTCTGCCTATGTATTTGCCTCTCTCTCTCTCTCTCTCTCTCTCTGTCTCTCTCTGTCTCTCATGAATAAATAAATAAAATCTTTAAAAAAATAAATAAAAGTTCTTGGCTTTAATTGGTAACATTGTAATTATCAATAGCTATAACCCACCCAAAAGGAAAAGAAACTCTTTGGGGTCCTCACTAATTATTGAGAATGTAAAAAGATCCTTAAAAGTTTGACATCTACTATGCTAAATGGATGTTATCTATTCTGTTTTCCACTCTGGCTGAGATTTCATCTTGTCTAAGAGGGTAAGATTCTTCAGACACATATGTTAGAGAAAGCGGCTGTCAGGGGATTGTGGGGAGATCCTTATTCTGGTAATACAGCTACCAAGTCAACTGTTTTTTAACAAAAAAAAAATACAATGCCATTTTTTCCATACTCTTTAAAAAAATTTTTTGAGAAATAAAAATATAACCACAATTCACAACACCTGCCATGAATCTCAACTTTTAACCACTAGCGGAATTACAGTCGGATACCCTGCTAGCTACAGGCCTCAGTCTTGGCCGATTCACATTATTTCTGGGTAAGTAGCTAAACTATAAGTGGGAACTACAAATGGAACATTTTATTCCATTTTGAGCAATGGTATCCAGGGTACCTTATTCTTGAACCCCACCCCAGATTTCCCAATGCAGAATCCCCCAGTGCTAATACAGGAAACCTACATTTTTAATCTGGGCACCAAGTGACATGTGCAGCCAGGTTTGGGAACTAAAGGTATTTTTCCTGAGCCACTGCTCTCAAATTTAGCCACCTTAATTCATTTCTTTCTTTTCTTGCAGGGCAGTAGCTTTTACAAAGGTCTCATGGCTCACATACACTCTCACTTCCAGTTTTCCATTCTTACTTTCTGACTTAAACAACTAACATATTTCAATACATTAGAAACAGTCGTTTTGCCCCAGTCATTGCCAGTTTTTCATTGGATTCCACCTCTCCCTGTGAAAGATTATCTTTGCATTCTATTTACAAAGGGGTTCGATAACTTGGCCACATAGAAACACAAGTTAAACATGGCTAAGTGGGTAAGTAACAAAATATGATCTACAATGGGATAGTCAAGGTTATGGTCATCAGTCCTTGGTAACAACTGAAAGAGAGAAAAAGGGAGGGAGGGAGGGAGAGAGAGAGAGAAGGAGAGGAAGGAAGGAAAGAAGGAAGGAAGGAAGGAAGGAAGGAAGGAAGGAAGGAAGGAAGGAAGGAAGGAAGGAAGGAAGGGAGGGAGGGAGGGATAGAGGGAGGGAGGGAGGGAGGGAGGGAGGGAGGGAGGGAGGGAGGGAGGGAGGAAGATGAAGTCGCCCTGAGCTGGAAGCAGTAACCAGCATGGACCATTAATATTTGCTTTTAAATGCTTCCCAGCAGATCCCTGGTAGTTTTGTCCTGGGATCTTTCACTCTGGTCTTCAAGCAATAGTTCCTTTGGGGAGAAGAGGGAGATGGACTCATGTTATCGGACCACAGATGTGGACTCTGAGGAACAACTCTGCCTCCCTTGGGACCAGGACTTGCAAGTGACAGTAGCCTGGATACCATACTGATGTTTGCTTTTTTTTGGTCTGTTTTGCTTTTATTTTTCTTAGTATCCACGTCATTGTGGGAGAAACAGAGGAGAGCAACGCAGAGCAGGCATCTGTAAATGCACTGGGTAGCCGAGCTATCTACAAAGGCCTGGGTATGACGGTGATAATAAAGGCCTTTGATTTGTTTTAAATTATTTATACCTCGCTCATTTTTAAAGTAGGCATCTAATTTATAATAGAAACAGAGACTTGAGGAGGAGACCATCCATTCCGCTCTCTCTGTCAGCGCAGGGCTGTTTCCTGCGGAACATTTTGGAGTGCTTGGTCCTGCAGACACTCTGTCTAAGTCGGCTCCTGCAGGAGCCTAATGCACTGGTGGTGCTTGATCACTGTGCAGAACGCGAGGGCGGCCGCAGGATTAATAGCAGAATCCCAGGGACAGGGCTTTACCGCTCACTCTGGAAGACAACCTCACATTCATATCGACTTGCTCTGGAAAAGTATTTCCCGAGACCCTTTCTCACGCCCCCACCTTGTTACCCATTATGCCATTACCAGGTTAGGGCTTCGGTTGTCATTGATGGAGAGGTGGGCATGTCCTGGCTTCTAAGTGCTCCTGGAAAGTGCTGACTTGGCAACGCTAGAGACCGAGGGTTTTATATATCCCCAGAAAGGGCAGTACCTAAACAAGGGTAGCAGAAGCTTTCCACATTGGCTTGCCAACAGATTTCAAACTTGCTTGGTAAAGCTTAATTCTGGACTTTTAGTCTGAGAGCCGGGAAAAGTGAATTGGAACTGGAAGGTGTGATGGTGCAGCTCACCAAGCCCATGGTAATTTCTCAGCACCCACAGAACAGCCAGAAATGATCACCTTGACTTCTTAACGCTTTCCTTGTAACCATTCCTACAGATGCTCCACGGACTGCTTTCAAACACTCATTTGGTTTTTGAAAATACCATCAGGTTAAGGCTTGACATTTTAACTCTTTAAGTTAGATGTAAATTTTATGCACATAAATTATTTTGGTGGAGATGCCTTTAGTAAAAACAAACAAGCAAACAAACAAAAAAAAACCCCCACAATTTATAGAAAGATTCTCTAAGACCTATCCCTCCTCCCTTTTCACCTTCCACATCCCTGAGGGACAATAGAGAAGGGTGATCAAGGTCTACTCAAAATTAATTTACAAAAAAAAAAAAATCTGTGAGACAAGTGAATGTGACAGAATTGTAGCTGACCATCGTGGAAATCCCTTAGAAACTGCCTTTTGGAAAATTCTGATTCTTCGTTTTATTCCTATCTCTATACAACTTAAAACAAGCTTCCTGCTAGGAATAATAGTATTAAATTAAAAGTATAAACAATTATTAGAAATATATAGGCTTAGGAACCATTAAATTTGTTCCTTAAACAGGTTTATTACTTTTCTGCATACTTGCATGAAAATTTTTCTTCTACCAATTTGACATAAAATAGCCAGGATCAGATTTATTCATCTTATCAATACCATTATTTTGTACTGTCAGTATTTAGAATATTATTTGGGAAGCAGGTATAGTTCCTCAAAAAGCAGACTCTCCCCTCCCCTCCCCCCACCAACTCACCAATGTTGAGCAATTATTTTGTTTGTTGAAAAATAAGCTTAGTCTTATATCAAAGGCCCTGCTGCATCTATAGTGATTTAGAATTCAAATGTGGCTAATTTATAAAACAACCACATATCACTGTTCACAGCAGGAATCAGGTACTTAAAACAAACTCCACTCAAAACACAGTATCTTTTCTTGGGCCTTTTGCTTTCAGAATAATCTCTCATGGATACTGAAGAACATTTGCTCTCTTCCAGCCTTCACGGGAACATGATATCATATTTTGATTTCTTGTCCAGCTACCCTAGACCTGGCCAGAACATAGCCGCCTGCATTTGGGTTGGTTGAGAGAGCCCTTAGCAACTGAGAAGGGTTGTAGTTTACGAATGCTCTAGGTTTTTCATCCAGTAAATCTACACAAATAAGCAAACCAGGTACAAGAGACATTGATTGAAAAGGAAGAGCAGGAGAGGAAAACAATGTGCACAGTCTAACCTGGCTTAGGGTGTTTGTCTCATGAGTCAAAGGTGAGCTTTGCAATCCATGCGAAAGTGGGAGGCACAGTGCAGGCTCAAAGACAAAAAAGGAAACTGGGAGTTTTTGTTTTTGTTTGTTTTTTTTAAATTGTAATAGAGATTTATAGCCAGAAGGACTGATGGGGAAGAAGAAGATGGGGAAGGGAAGGCGTAAGAGGAAGAGATGGCGGGAGGTCAGTGGACATGACTGGGATTTAGCCATGTCACTCACGTAGCTCTGGGCCTTGAGTGAGTCGCAATTTCCAGACCTCTGGCGGCTTGCACAGAAACCAGGGGTAATGACACTTTCCGTAAAGAGGTCACAAGGAACAAGAAGGAAAATCCATGAACCTGTTTGGTAAACAAACAAACAAAAAAACCATCCCATACACATACACACCAGTGAATTGTCATAAGCATCATCCTTTTCCCCTTCCTCTTCTTGTAGTTTTATTTTTTTTTTCTTGGTTTTTTCTTCTCAGTTAAGGTTGTTGGTTTTGTTTTTGTTTTCCATCCAAAGTCCTATGCCTGCCTTGATAACTGTTTATTTCTTTCCTTAGCTGGCACCTGAGTTACACTTTTCTCCTTGAATCCATCACCCGTCTGTGCCAGACATGGGACCTCTTGATTCTGAAACAGCTCGAACACACAATTCCATTTTACCAGACCTGCTGAGTTGTTTACTGTGTTCATATTCACTCCTGCACACAAGTTTGGAGCTTAATGTTTCCTTAAATATGAAAGAGGAAAAGAAAGATGAGAAGAGAAGGAAAGCTAAGGAGAAATCAGTGTTTGTGGCCTGGTGCCCTGGACGTTAATGTTATTTGATGAATGAGCTGACCGATCATGAAATGATCTATGCAAATGGACAAAGGGAGACTGAGCTGTCAGCCTCAAAAAACACAGGAGCCAGGGCAGCGTGTGGACACCCTGGCGAGAAGCACACAGTCTCCTGTGGATGCTGATGTCAGAATGATTCTGCTCCGACCACCTTCTCTAATGTATCACTCAATCCGAGATAAAAATCCCTAAAGGATAGAGAGGGTCCGGTTGGGACTTAGACGTGTGCAACATAAAGACTCAATGATTTACATTTCCACCAGGACCACAAAGAATGGGGTGAGGGTGGGTAGTACCATAAAGGAAAACCACTTGCTATTACCAAGAGAGGGGAAGAAAGAAAAGAGAGCATATTTGGGGAAACAGATTCTGGGCTCCCCAAACCCACAAATTTCCACTTTGCCACACAAAAGACTTCCACTTTGGGACTCAATTTGATGGTCTCTGTTTCCTTAAAAAATACCAATTAATTGGGACACCTAGGTGGCTCAGCAGTTGAGCATCTGCCTTCGGCTCAGGGCATGATCCTGGAGTCCCGGGATCAAGTCCCACTTCGGGTCCCATGCATGGAGCCTGCTTCTCCCTCTGCCTGCGTCTCTGCCTCTCTCTCCATGTCTCTCATGAATAAATAAAATCTTTTTAAAAAAAAACTTAAAAACAATTAATGTATTTTCCACGTCACTCTAATTATAATCAAATATATCTAGGGACACCTCGGTGGCTCAGCTGGTTAAGCTTTCGACTCTTGACCTCAGCTCAGGTCTTGATCTCAGGGTCGTGAGTTCAAGTCCCATATTGGGCTCCATGCCAGATGTGGAGCCCACTTAAATATATATATGGCACAGTAGGACTCACATACCTTGTTTTGACTTATAGTTAAAATTGCCTTAGCTTTTTGGCAGCCACTCACATTATTTGTTTACATGAGTGCAAAGTCCACTGAAGCCCCTAAGTCTTTTTCAAGTGACCTGTAGTTAAGCCAGGTCTTGCTAGCATCCTTATATGTGTGCAATTGATTTCTAACCTAAATGTGAAATTTTGCATTGATCCCTATTAAGTTACATCATTAGTTACAGTCATTCCAGCAGGACTTTTTCAAAATCCTAATCCTGTCATCTAATAATTTGTCACCCTTGGGAAGCCCAGGTGGCTCAGCGGTTTAGCGCCGCCTTCAGCCCGGGGCATGATCCTGGAGGCCCGCGATCAAGTCCCCTATCAGGCTCCCTGCATGGGGCCTGCTTCTCCCTCTGCCCGTGTCTCTGCCTCTCTCTATCTCTCTGTGTCTCTCATGAATAAATAAACAAAATCTTTAAAAAAAATAAAAAATTTGTCACCCTGCCAAGTGTGGAACCATCATGGGCAGATTTATGAGCTTCTCTACATGGCAGTGATATAAAGGGGGTGAGGGAAGAGCCAGCCATGGTTTGCATCCACTAGTCATTCACTAATGACTAGTTCTGCAAAGTCAGGCAAGTTTCTTAATCCTTCTGTGTCTCAGGTCCCATCTATAAATTAAGGATAATATTACCTGCCTTGTAAGACTTTTAAAAAGGAGATTAAGTGAGTTAATTCATGTAAACAGCAAAGCACATAATTCATCCTCAATAATTCTCAGCTAATACAATACTGTCTACATACATCTAAGCCAGTGATGAAGATGTATAGGTCAGAATCCTGGCAGAGACCTCTGTCCATATGGAATGTTCTCTGCATATCACCAAAAATTATTGACGTCTCATCCCCTGCTCTGTCAACTTAAATCTAAACATAGCATTAATATTTAGTCATGTTCCCCTCATGGCATTTTTATAGGATCCTGGTCTGCTACCCACTTCCATTCCATCCAGAGTGGACTCTCCAAAGTCTTAGCTGAGTGAATACAGGCCAGTCATTTAACTTTTCTAGATCCACTCACCACATCTGGAAAAAAAAAGAAAGAAAGATGAAATAAAGAAAGAGAGAAAGAAAGAAAGAAAGAAAGAAAGAAAGAAAGAAAGAAAGAAAGAAAGAAAGAAAGAAAAGAAAGAGAAGAAAGAAATAGCTGGATCAGATTTGAATTTCTTTAAAACCCAAGTCACTCTTAAAATCCTTTGTAAAACCCCTTCATGTCTCAGTCTAGCCCAAATACTCTAAAGCTCCTGTGGCTGTGAATCCCTGGGCCGTATCATTCTGTCTGGGCTTCTGTGGGGTTTTGCCATCATCTATCTGTGTTACACGTTCGGGCCATGGGGACTCTCATCCCCCTGTTGTGATGGGGTGACCAGCAGTGAAGAATCTGTACTATTTCCATAGCACTTGGAATAGTGGTGTTAGCGATACAAGGGTACTTGTGAACCCCTCAAAATGGGAATCAGATTTTTAACTCTGCTCCGGATTTGCTGAATCAGTATTTCTGGGGATGGGGAGGGAGGGGGGTGTGCTAGAAATTGGCAATTAAATAAGCTCCCAGGTGATTCACACCGAAGTTGGATAACCACTGGCCCACACCAGGCTACATACCCCACAGGGAATTTGCAAGCCTTTGCTGGCTGAAGTCATCCTCTGCCTATACAGAGGAAGTCTGCCAGATATGAGGGTGGGAGTGGAACACGTTGCTTTACTTAGTGTCCTCTTGCTCAGAGCCACACAAGTGGCTGACACCTGAGCATCCACTCGCTGCTCAGAGGCTGCGTCTGCCATTCCTCCAGCAGCAGCTCTCAAACCGCACAATCTACTCTTAGAAATGAGCTCTGGAAAACACTTTCCAAAATAGTCAGAGATGAACTCCCCCACCAGGGATTTCCCAAGTCACTTCTCATTTAGAAAATAGATGATCTCTTTCCCTCTGGCTCTGATGATACATTAGAGACTCTGCAACTGAAGTGCGGCCCATTCTTCCCAAAAACCTCAGTGAAACCACTCTGAGGGCAGCACACAACACTGAGTCCCCGTGCTGTGCAGGAAGGCGGGCACCCGGGAGGAGAGAGGGGGGGAGGGAGAGGCCCCTCCCCAGAGAGAGCTGGTAGTCCAGGAGAAGCACCAGGCAACTCCACAAGGGTTTTAGTCAAAAGCTGTGAGTTCTAAAACTCTACTGTTCATCAAAGCCCTCATTTCCCCAACTTTGGCGATTTGTAGCCTTGTTATATAATCAAACCTTGAATATCATAAAAGAATGCTAAGTGAGGTAATTAATCGTTTTCCAGTGCCATGAATGCTAAGTGCTACTTACAGTACTTTGGTGCCTGTTCTGCAGAGAAGTCATATTTTCAGAACTGTCGAAAGGATGTTTCCATTACACTAGATTCAAAAAAAAAGAAAGAAAAAGAAAGAAAGAAAAGAAAGAAAAAGAAAGAAAGAAAGAAAGAAAGAAAGAAAGAAAGAAAGAAAGAAAGAAAGAAAGAAAGAAAGAAAGAGGTTACTACTAGCTTAGTAACATTTGGTGAGCTTCTTCAAGGGGTAAGAGAGGAAAGAACATTTATTAGTCCCTTCTTAATTCAATCCTCTGGATCTATTTATTAATAGAAGGTTAATAAATCTGGAAACAGGGAACAGTGAAAGAAATATGAACACAGCGCACTGCCCTTTCATTTTTAAAAATCATATTGGTGAATCTTTATCAACACCCCCAATTTCTTGAATTCATTTTCTCAAGGCAAACCTCTCTCCACTTAAAC
Organism: Canis lupus baileyi; assembly: GCF_048164855.1. Lineage (NCBI taxonomy): Eukaryota > Metazoa > Chordata > Mammalia > Carnivora > Canidae > Canis > Canis lupus. The sequence goes on from NC_132854.1 coordinate 29,351,303, forward strand.
TCTGTTTCTTTACCAGCATGCAGTCCTGCCACCGACGGAGGTGGGGGCAGGAGATTTTGTTAAGGATATCTGCATAATGGAACTTTGTCTATTTTTTTGATTGGTGTGGAGAATTGAAATCATTGGTGGGATTGCCCAGTCTTCATTATTAAGTTTTTAGGAAAAATATTGTTCTATTGCTTTCAAGTAGATGCAATAGCTATATTTAACACTTAGATGGACTTTAATGAATAGGTTTTCATCATGTCTCCTTCCCTTCTAAAAGCTGTCTGTATTCTTAAAAGGGTTTTAAATTGAACTCTGTGATCCTATTTATACTACCAATTTTCTTATCAAACACTGCATTTGTTGTTAATATAAATTTAACCCCAGATGTGATCATCGTAACTTCCAAGTAATTGGAAGAAATTTTGGAAAGAAATTTTGGAGATTTCTAAGAGACTTAACTGTCTAGAAGGATAAATATCACAACAAATTATTAGGTAAGATGTGTCAAGAGATTGATTGATTGACTTTTTAAAAATATTTTCTTTTCTTTTTATTTTAAGTAGGCTCCACACTCAATGCGGGGCTTCAACTCATGATCCTGTAATCAAGAGTTGCATGTTCTACTGTCTGAGCCAGCCAGGGGTCCCTGTATCGAGAGATTTAGAGATAGAGTCATACACAGCTCAGAGATGGAATGAAAACTAGGACTCCACTATATTGATTAGAGTCTTTCACAGATGGGAAAAGGAAGCTCAGAGAGGTGAATCTAAATACACAAAGTTTAATAACCAGGTTCCAAGTAGCCAAGTCCCAACCGAAACGAGGGGGATTAATTTCCTAGCCATGTAAACGAATTTCAAGAAAGACCAATTCCAGGTCTAACGAGGTTGAGGAATTGAAATATGTGTCACCCAGCTCTGCTTCTCTCTGAGCATTTCTCACATCTTGCCTATCTCGAGTGTCCTTTATATGGCAAAGGTAGAGACTGGCAACTATTAGTTTGGATTATCCTTTCAATTTATAGCAACAGTGGGAAGTAAAATCCCAGAGAAGAACCTAACTGCCCTGAATTGGTCACGTATTCATTCTTGAGACAATCACTATGGCCTGGGAGGTCTCATGTACCAAAGGTTTATAGCCCAGCCATGTAAGGATGGGGATGGAGCACAATTTCCAAAGGAGATAGATGCCATGCAGGCAAACAAACAAACAAACAAACCACCCACTACTTACAGCCACACAGTTAGCTAGGGACAGTCAATAATACAACCAGAGTCCTTGACTCCTGGTCTGGCATTTCCTCTCATAATGCTAGTTTTTGTTTTATTTTGCTTTGTTTTTCTTTGCTTTAATTTTAAAGCCCATTTAGTTACTGTTTATTTTGGCAAATGCAGGGATTGGGAAAGATGCATATCTTCAATAGTATCATCTTGTGCCTTGTAATATTTCTTATTTTTATTTCAAAAGAATCAACCTCAGGGCTCCTGGGTGGCTCAGTGGCTGAGCATCTGCCTATGGCTCAGGTCATGATCCCAGGGTCCTGGGATCGAGTCGTGCATCAGGCTCCCCACGGAAGCCTGCTTCTCCCTCTGCCTATGTCTCTGCCTTTCTCTCTGTGTTTCTCATGAATGAATAAATAAAATCTTAAAGAAAAAAAAAGAGTCAACCTGCCTCTCTCTCTAAGTCCTGCAGAAATATTTACCCAAAGATACAAATGTAGTGATCCAAAGGGGCACCTGCATCCCAATGTTTATAGCAGCAATGTCCACAACAGCCAAACTATGGAAAGAGACCAGATGTCTATCAATATATGAATGGATAAAGAAGATGTAGATGTGGCAAATATATATAAAATGGATTACTACCCAGCCATCAAAAAAAAAAAAAAGAAGAAGAAGAAGAAGAAATCTTGCCATTTGCAATGACGTGGATGGAACTAGATAATATTATGCTAAGTGAGATAAGTCCATCAGAGAAAGACAATTATCATATGATCTCACATATATGTAGAATTTAAGAAATAAAACAGAGGTTCAGAGGGGGAAGAGAGGAAAAAATAAAACAAGACAAAATGAGAGAGGCAGACAAACCGTAAGAGACTCTTGATCACAGGAAACAAATTGAGGATTGCTGGAGGGCAGGTGGGTTGGGAGATGGGGTAACTGGGTGATGGGCATTAACGAGGGCAGGTGAAGCAATGAGCACTAGGTATATACAACTGACAAATGACTGACCTCTACTTCTGAAACTAATAATACACTATATGTTAATGGAATTGAAATAAATGTTTTAAAAATGAAAATATATTTTAAAAAAGAAAGAAATATATGGTCCTCTGTAGATGGAATGCCTCACAAGGAGGGATGTTCAAGAGAAGATTCTTAATGTCTGCTCTTTCAGTTCCCAACATATGGTCCAACATGTGGCCAAAGAAATGCTGAGGGTGTCTGGTTCCCGCACTCTGGCCTGCTGCCTGAAGTGAGAGAAAACACTACTCTATGTCCCAAGTGACCAAAACCTTTAGAACCTTTTAACTCTTCTTTCAAGAGCCTCTTACAACAGCCTCCATGATTGCCCTAAATGGGGCCTGTTTGAAAAGGGCCACCGCAGTCATCTTGCCGGTTTTTCCCTGAGGCTGGCACACGGTGTATTCTATTCGCTAAGAGGGAAAGGGAGTAAGTGCACTCCATCAGCTTTCTTCCCTTTTCTATCAAATGTAAGTGGTGTTATAATATTGATATGATCAAGACTAATGAGCCATTAATTCTAATTCAAAAAAATGAGGTAACTGAACATGATCTTTTACAGCGCATTGATCTGATACGCCAGATGAAGGCAAGGTTACATTTCCTCTTGGAAATATGCCTGCTCTTCACAAGCAATTTTAAAATGTTCCCCATATGGATGTGCTCTTCTGTGTGCCAAAAATAAATCTAATAGAAGGAGACAAATATAATGTCTGAGGAGAAAATATGGCCACCTTTTTGCATTTTTTCATTCTTCTCCTCCTTCCTTGAAGGGTCGGGCTAGATGGCAAGTCAATTTGTGGGTCGCCAGAATGTACTTGGGGGAAGCACTGATTTCCTAATGAATGCAAGTATAAGAGGTCAAAAAATGTGCTATCTCTTCCCCCATACATACAATAGTGAACATTGAGAGGACTGTTTTAATTAGCGGGCGTAAGTGCCATTGGGGGCTCACTTGACATGCATGTGATTTAGGATGGGGCCGACAATAAAGATGTTTTTTTCTGCCATGTTAAGGAGGTAATGTGCTGCACCAATTTGAAGCTGCATAACAGGCCTGGGGTACATTTTCCATAAAACATTTTGTCCCTCCTTTGAAACAACTAATGGCTATTTAAAAATGTTCCTGTTTTCTCAGGGAGAGAATATATAGACAAAGATTTTTCTCCCCTGAGAAATATATATATAATTCTAATTCCATATATATATATATTATATATATAATTATGTAAATATTATATATGTACTATAAATGTGGAGATATTGGTTCTAGTGACTAAGACAAGTAGAATGATGAATGATAATCCTATGAAAATTATTTTAAATAATAGTCACACTCTGGTCTCTCAGGCACTTTGATCAAACTACCTGTGCACATACTTGAGTAGGAACTTGAATATGTATACTGTTATGGTTTGAATTGTGTCTGCCTAAAGCTCATATGTTGAAGTTCTAACCCTAGTACCTCAGAATGGGACTATATTTGGAGATTAAGTCTTTAAAGAAGTAACTGAGTTAAAATCAGGTAATTAGGATGAGCCCTAATCCAATTTGACTGGTGTCCTTATAAGAAGAGGAGATTAGGACACAGACACGCACAGAGGGAAGGCCACATGAGATCACAAGGAGAAGGTGGCCATCTGTAAGCCAAGGAGAGAGACCTTAGAAGAAACTGACCCCAACAACACCTTGATCTTGAAATTCTAGCCTCCAGAATTCTAAGAAAATGAATTTCTGTTATCTAGACCACCTACTACTTTGTTATGGCAGCCCTAGCAAACTAATACCTACACCAACCAGACTTTCATAGGGCTCTAAATCTTAGTGATTATCTTTAGATGTGGGCACACCGTTTTTTTAAAACCCCCAAATTAATTATATCAAGAATACAGCGATTAGAATTATCTCTAAGAGTGAAAGAGTCTAATCTTCAAATGTCAACTCTACTTTTAAGACCAAGAGGTCATTTAACATACCCAACAGAAACAAACCGCCATGAATGTTTGAAAGGAGATTTTAGAGAACCAAAGCAGGTCAGTAATTTGGTTTACCCATTAGAAATTAATATTGGGGAATTATAATTAAAAACAAAATATTCTCCCAACCCAGAAATCCTCTCCACAAAAGCAGTAGACAAAGAAAACAATTTCCTTGTTAAATAAGCATTCAATTAGAATGCGATGGGCATCACAGGCAGTCTGCTAAGAGATTGCAAAGAAAGAAATCTCATCCTTTCCTATAGCTGGGAAGATACAACCCATTGCACACATACTCTCAAGATAAACAATAGCTAGTCCTCAAGTCAGTGGTACTTGATAGTACCATTTGTCACACATAAACGATTCTGACTTTACCTGGTAATTGGGATGATCATCCATGTTGGCTAACTGGCTTCACCAAGAGGAAAAATAAACTTCTCATACCTGGAGAGCAGGAGGTAATTTTTCAAGGTGGAGGGATACACCCACCAGAAGTCCAGCTCCTTCCCTCCCACATAAACTGGGAGAGTAAGACACTACCTCCCTTACTGGTTACATTTTAAAGAGGGTTCTCAGGTCCTGGAGAAAGACATTTCCAAGTCCTAATGCTGACAAAATGCCAATCTAGTCTTCCAAAGGTGTTATAGACACTTGAAAGAGAGGCGAAAGTAAGTACAATTACACATTTTCTAAAGTAAATGCTCAGAGAAAAAGAGGAGGGGTACCTCTTCCCTCATTTTTCAGCAGGAGAAAGTAAGCTCCTTAATTTAATTTGTATTTGTTCTTACACTATCATTTGAGAGTTAAGACAGAAATAACTCATGTTTTCATTGGCTCCCCAAAAGCACAATTGTTAATGCATAGAAATATTCAAACTCTTAATTTAAAAATTCCCCATGGGTGTGGCTATCATCTTCCAATCCTAAACAAAAATTGGCTTTAGGGACTCTATGCCTTAAAAGACCAAGAAAACAACTTTGAAGCCAAAGAAGACATGTTAGGATAGAATCTTCTTTACTCCTAAATTTTGCTAATTCAAAATGTTACATGAGCAAACACAGGAGAAGAGACGTGCTGCCTCCATTAGATGTGGTATGTATACCTTATTCAGTTTAGGTGATTTTTCCAAGTTCATAGATGGGTCCCAGTCACTTAAGATCAATTTTTATCCTGGTGTTAAATACTCATGGAGTCGCAGGAATCAGTGAATGATGATGATCATTCAGCTGATGATAAGCCAGAGATTGATTCAAGAGGAAATGGATGAAAGCAAATCAAACCAGCCGAGAGGAAAGGAGGGACCCACAAGACAGAACATGAGAGACTCCTAACTCTGGGAAATGGACAAGGGGTAGTGGAAGGGGAGATGGGCGGGGGGGATCGGGTGACTGGGTGACAGGCACTGAGGGGGCACTTGACGGGATGAGCACTGGGTGTTTTACTACATGTTGGCAAATCGAACTCCAATAAAAATATACAAAAAATAAAATAAAATTAAATAAATAAATAAAAATTTAAAAACAATTTTAAAAAAGAAACTCTTAAGTCTTGTTCGATCTTTTTCAACATATTCTGAAAAGCAAGCTCCCTGAAGATTCACTCCTTATCTGTCCTATCCCTTCTCCTGGACCTAACACTCCCTTGGAGAATTCACTCAGTCCCATAGCTTGAAATATCACCAATATGCTATCAATGCTCAAACGTATATTCCCAGGACAGCCCTCTCCCCCTACTCCAGACTTGTGTATCTAATGGCTTACTTGCCATCTCCACTGGCACACTTCATCCTTCACATATCCCAAACTGAACCCACACTCTTCCCCCAAAAACTGTTCCACTTGCAACCTTCCTTCCCTATCTCTGTTAATGGCAAATCCCAAACTTCTAATTGTTCAGACCAGAAACCCTGGAACCCTTTTTTACTTCTTTCTCCCACATCAAGTTATCACTTGAACATATCCAGAGTCTGACCACTTCTTAGCAGAGCTACCACATAGTCACATCTACCTCTCTTGCTCAGGTTATTCAGAAGGGGAACAGAAATGTTCCCCTTGTTACTACTCTTTCCTCTCCACACTCTATCCTCAGCAGAGGAAACAGTGATCCTCTCAAGATGTAGCTACTTTCAAAACAAAACACTCCTCTACTCAAAACCCTGTTCTTTATTTCTCTCAGAGCAAAAGCCAAAATTCTCCCACTCCCTCCATGGATGGGTCCTTTCCCTTTTATTCAGATACTCTCTCCCACCCTGCTCCAGCCACCCTGGTTTTCTGTTCTTTACACACTAAGTTTGTTCCTATCACAAGGCCTTTGCACTCACTCACTGTTCTGAATAACTAGGATAGTCTTCCTAGAAATCTTCATATGGCTGGTCCCTTTCTCCCCTTAGATTTAGCTAAAAAATCATCTCTAAGTGAGAACTTCCCTGACTCTCTATCTACATTTGCCCCTATTCATCCTTTAGCACATCATTTTATTTTATTTTATTTATATCACATTTTTACTTAATGGCTTACTTGGTTATTGCCACCTTCTCCCTGTTCCCCTCCACTAGAATACAAGCTTCATGAGATCAGAGATCTTGCCTGTCTTGTTCATCACTGTATCCAGCACATCATAGGCCCCCAGTAAGTACCTGTTGAACTGCTCTATGATGCCTTATTATACAACTAACCTGAAACACTTGTCCATCTGGCTGGTCTGGGGTATTAACAAAGAAAAACCCATTTGCCTAACTATAAGCCCAGGGTATTACAGTTCCTTGAAAATTTTACCTAATTTGGGGCACCTGGCTGGCTCTGTTGGCTGGCTCTGTTAGTAGAGCATGTGACTCTTTTTTTAATATTTTATTTATTTATTCATGAGAGACACAGAGAGAGAGAGAGAGAGAGAGAGAGAGAGGCAGAGACACAGGCAGAGGGAGAAGCAAGCTCCACTCAGGAAGCCCGATGTAGGACTCGATCCTGGGACTCTAGGATCACACCCTGGGCCCAAGGCAGGTGCTAAACTGCTGAGCCACCCAGGGATCCCAGAGCACGTGACTCTTAACTGTGAATTTGAGCCCCATACTGGATGTAAAGATTACTTAAAAATAAAATCTTAAAAATAAATAAATAAATAAATAAATAAATAAATAAATAAATAAATAAATAAATTTTACCTAATTAATGTGTTCTTTTTTTCCTAATTATCAAACTTGGGAAAATTCTCAAGAAGTCCATCAATCCTCAATTAACATTTCCTAAAAATAAAAATTCCGTGATTTCCCCCTGGATCTCACTCACAACGGGGACATGGCTGAGGACACAGGTATCAGCCTCGCCGTACAGATTGCCAGAAGCAGTGAGTCAGCCTGTTCCCACCAGAAGTCTGGAAGCAAGTCACTGATATACTTTGTAGCTCAGGTTTCACACTGGAGAAATTGAAAATAAAGCACCTGCCCCTGTTTTCTGTATATTTTGTATAATAGGTAAATCACACACCTATTGAGTTTTAACAATTCAATTAATAAAGAATTAATTTAAGGGAAATTATCATTGCTGTTACTTTCAACATGTTTTTTGTTACCAACAGATTATAAACCCCCTGAAGGCAGAGACCATTCATCACTCTGACACCACGCATTCATGGAAACCATAATAGATCACTTATACTGATTTGACTGGATTCTGGAAGGAGTCTGATATTTACTGAGAACACACTGCTCTGAAGGTAGTAGACATATTTTTGTTAGGAAATCTTTAGGGAACTCTAAGAAGAGCAACAGCACAATCCTTCTCCTTGGGACGAAGTCTAGTAAATGAAACTTAAAAAGGAATGATAATAACACAAAAGTCACCCTCCAACCCCCTGAAAAATAAAGACATTTCCACAAGTTCTAACTAATATATTTGGGCAAATAGAAAGCTAGAATAAAGGAGGGTATCTCAACTATACCTGTTATGGTGGCCAGAATCAGGGAGATTTACTAGGGTAACACAGAATAAATTCTTTATAGGAGTAGAAAAAAATTAAGTCACGGTGCATGATATACCAACAGCAGAAAACTGTGGGCTTTGGAATCAAATCCAGGTATAAACCAAAGTGGTACCACTTACTGGCTAGGTACCCTTGGGCAAACTATTTAGTATTTTCAATCCTCCAGTTTCTCATTCATCATGTGGGGATGATAACACTATGCTTGTCATCATGACTGAACAGACTGGAGGCTCAAAAGACATGAAGAGCCTTCACAGGCATGAGAGGAGGGAGCTCACACACAGGGCAACAAGCAGGTGTATCAGGCTGGATTCAACCGTCCTGGGAAGTAGGGCAACCAAATAATGAGTGAGTGGGAAGCTCTAGTTTGACACTCCAACATGGAAAATGTATTTGATGGGACTGAAAGGTAACATAGGATCTTAGGAGAGTTGCAATATTATAGTAATACCTTGAGAAGATAGCCCCTTGGCCACTGGAGAGGCTGAGGAGGAGGCGTTGAGGGAACAGGACTGTCACGGTGGTAGTGAAGGTCTAGGTACATAAATAATGACAGGCAGCAATAGCCCGTGACTAATGACACATGGCTATTTTGTGACAGTGTTGTAGTGCAGCCAACCCAAGGAAGTCCCAAGGAGTCTCGGGAATACCTTTTCTTTATGTGTTCAAGTTTGGGCACTTACGAGGCACTGTTTTGGTTGTCTTTTAGTTCTTAGTGACTTTACTCTCATAATAGGAAAACATTGTATTTAACAGCCAAAATAAAATCACTGACCAACAGGAAGCCCAACTTAAAAAAAATCAGATTTTTTTCATTGACTAACCCATTTCGACTAGCACCTGAAGCTGAGCAAGAGCACCATCTTCCTCAACCCTTGCATTCATACCATGTCAAGCCAATACATTTCTCATAAGATAAATTTCTTCTTCAAAGGGCATAAAATTTACTTTTGAAACTGGCAAAGCCTCATTATGCCTCAGCCCTATTCTATATAAAATAACATCCCTTCGTATAGTCTTCATGGGTTTAGAGTTTTTTTTTAATGTATATAGATAAATAGATCTGGGGCACCTGGGTAGCTCAGTCGGTTAAGCATCTGCCTCCAGCTCAGGTCATGATTTCAGGATCCTGGGATGGAGCCAGTATCAGGCTTCCTGCTCAGCAGGGAGTCGGCTACTCCCTCTCTCTCTGCCCCTCCCCCTGCTCATGCTCTCTTTCTCTCTCTCTCTCTCTCAAATAAATGAATAAAATCTTTTTTAAAAAGATAGATCCCACTTTTCCAGAGTTTGGCAAAACTTTCATGCATGCAGCATTCTCTTGTATGGATCTCACTTTTCCAGAGTTTAGGTATTTCAGAAAACACAAAAACAATGACTACCATACTATAAACCAAACAGCAACACTAAGTGCTTAACATACGTTATTTCACTAAAGCATTACATAGACGCACAGAAGCTACTTTCCCCACATCCCCACAGCCCCACATGAAGTGGCTCATCATTTGGGCTACACGTTACAATCAACAGAGTAGCTTCTTCTACTAGCTCCACGCCCAGCCTGTACTCAGACCACTGAAAGCAAAATCGCTGGGGGAGGGACCTAGCTATCAGTAGTTTGTAAAACTCTGTAAGTGACTCCAATGTACGAAGTTGACACCACTTTCATAATTCCTTACCTATGGTGCTTCAGGTTGAAAATGGCAGAGAACAGTCTTTCCAGCCCAATGCCTATAATCTATACAACTATACTCAAGGTTCTTGAAACCCTAGTAGTACAAGAATTATCTGGGGAAATTTATAAGATTACAGCACAGACCCTACTCCCAAAGATTCTGAGTTTATTAGTATAAATTGGAGCTCAGCTATGGATATTTTTAAAAATCTTCCCTTGCTATTTTAATATGTGGCCAGGTTTGAGAACCATTGCTTCATATTATTCTTATTGGCTTAATATTTAAAAAAAAAACTTGTTATATTTATTTTCCTCCATACCTTGAAGGCGTTCTTAAACCAATCTATATTTCTACATGCTTTCCCATTGGTCTTTCTTGCCCTAAGGGAATGTATTTAGAGTTCTTGACCTCCATCTGCTAATTAATATGATCAACGACTTTAATAATGAGTATATATTGAATACACCCAATATAATAGATATACTCAAACATTAGAAAGTGCCTCAAAATCTAGAAGCTCATAATATAAATATTTTGCTGATGGGGTTTTTCTTTTTTGGCAATAATACAGGTCTGTGTTTTTAAAAAAAAAAAAGATCTAGGCTAAGTCTAGATAATTTCTAAAATGAGAGGAGGTATGACCTAGCATCAATGAGAAATCTAAAAACAGAAAAATAAATAAAAGGCAAATGCCACATATCTGGAGGCCTTTCTAGAGGGCCAGGCACACTGGCAGTCATTTAAGGCACTCTGATAAATGGAAAACATAACAAAAAGGAATTTCTAAGAGCCAGACAAGACTCGCAAGTAGAAAAATAAGAACGAATTTATAAAGAGCTAAACAGTTGAAAATACTGATTTTTTTTCCGAATGATTATTTTCTTACTATTTTTTCACCTTCTTTATTTTGTTTTAGCCTTTTAGGCTTGCTTAGTAACAAAGCAAGCCTTGTTACTTTTGTTTTAGAGTTTTTTTTTTGTTTTGTTTTGTTTTGTTTTAGAGTTTTTTAATGGCTTTATAGAGGCATACGTGACATATAATAAAATGCACATAGTTAAAATTCATAACTTCATGTTTTGATATATCTATACAACCATGAAACCATAGCAACAGTCAAGTTTGTTACCTCTAGAAGTTTCCTTGGGCCCTATTAAAATCCTTTCCCTGCCCCAGACTACCACTGATGTGATTTCTGTCATTATAGATTAGTTTGTAATTTCCAGAATTTTAAATAAATGAAATCACACAGTATGATGTACTACATGGAATCATCAAGTAGGTACTCTTTTCTTCTTGATTTTACTTCTTTCAATCAGTAGAACTATTCTGAGATTCATCCATTTTGTTATATATATAATAGTTTATTATTATATATAATATTATATATACATATAATAGTTTATTCCTCTTCTTTGCTGAGTAGTAGCCGATTATATGGACATACCACAACTTATTTATCCTTTCATCTATTGTTGAATATCTGGATTGTTTTGAGGTTTTTGCAAGTATAGATAAAGTTGCTATGAATATAGCATATTTGTATACAAGTCTTTGTAGAGACATATGCTTTCTTTTAATAGAAGATGTGAATGGCTAGATGATACAGGAAGTGTGTGTTCAGCTTTTTCAAAAACTGACAAACTCTTTCAAAATGGACATACTATTTTACATTCTCACCAGCAGTGTATGAAAGTTTCTGTTTTTCCACATCTGCACCACTGATTGATATGGCCAATTAATGTGACTTTCTTAACAGATGAAAACCCTTAAAAGTTTATTTTAATGTCCTTGTCTACTATTCTAACATTTATGTGAACTCTGGGTTGGTTTTGATTCACTGATTTTTTTTTTCCTTATTCATGGTTGTTTTTCCCTGTTTCTTTACCTACCTGGTAATCTTTGATTAGATGCCAGGCATTGTAAATTTTCCCTTTTTGGCTGCTGGATACTTGATATCTCTATAAATATTAAATATTCTTGAGCATTATTCTGGGATAAAGTTAAGTCACACTAAAACAGTATGCTCCTTTCAGGTCTTGCTTTTGTTAATTGAGATCAGATCTCTGTTTAACATAAGGCTAATTCTTCCCCACCACTGAGGTAAATCCCTTCTGAAAAATCTACTGATACCCCATCAGTGATAATGTTTTCCAGTCTGGTTGTTGGGAACAGCCCTATGCCTATCCCTGTGGGTGTGAGAGGCATTTTTTCCTATAGTCCTTTCAGTTGGTCCTTTCCCCAATTCTGAGTAGTTTCCTCATAGGTGTGCAAGGGCAGCTTGATACTCAAGGAGGGCCTCAGCAGATCTTTGGGGTTCTGTTTCAAACAGTCTGTCCTGTGTCACTCTCCCCAAACTCACATCTCTGTCTCCCCAATTCAGGGAGTCTGCCGGTTATAGCTTGGGTTCCTCTTTTCTGAGCTGTAGTCTCGACACTCTCTCCATGTGGTTAATTGGAGCAGTCACAGACCTGACTTCATTTGTTTCCTATGTCTTAGGGAATCCCTGTCCTTTGCTGTTTCAATTATTTTGTCTGATCTATTTGGTTTCAGGTGGGGGGATAAATCTGATCCCTGTTCCTCTATATTGGCTGGAAGCAGAAATATTTTCTGGTTATTTAAAATTCCCAAGACACCTGGGTGGCTCAATGGTTGAGCATCTGCCTTTGGCTCAGGGTGTGATCCCAGGGTCTTGGGATCGAGTCCTGCATTGGGATCCCCACAGGGAACCTGTTTCTCCCTCTGCCTCTATCTCTGCCTCTCTCTCGTGCACGCTCTCTCTCTGTATTTCATTAATAAATAAATAAAATCTTATTAAAATAAAATTCCCTAATTATAGATGTTCAGTACAGTCATGGCACTCAAACAGCACCAAGAAGATGGCAAATACAAAGTGCTAAATGAGAGTGGGATTCTTCTTTTGGTACATATAACACATGCAGTGAACACACGTGTAGATTTGGTCTACTCAGCTGGATTGTAAGTACCACAATGATAAGGATTTTATCATTCTTCATGGATCCATCCATGTCCCTTGCCTGCACCCTGCAGAAGTAGGATAAATGGTGGTAATTACTAATCTGCATTCTCCTTTCACAGCTTAAGTCTGTTTCTTTTCCCTTGGCTGAGACAATATGCCAGCACAAATGCTCACTAATATGCCTTACTGCATAGATCCTGAAAGAACTTCTTTAGCATTTTTAATAGGTAAAAATAAATTGTAATAAAAGGTCCCAAGTCTGGTTCCCTTTTAACCCAAATGAAAGGACAGGAACTACCTCACATGCTTTTAATAACTCTTACGGTTGAGCTGAGAAATGTTGGTATATAATGGCTGATTGGAAGACTTACTAATGGATAATATATGAGTGGATAATATGTGGTGAGTTTTCTTTTGAAAGCCAGTGGAAAAAACACTGAGGCAGCATGGAGTTTTAATGCAGCCTTGGGATCAGGTGTGCCTCTGTTCCAATCCTGGTGCCACAAACCACATGGTATTGAGCAAGCCTCTTGATCTCACTAGGCCTTAACTTGATCATCCCTAAGCATACAATACCACATTGTAGAACTGGTGTAAGAATCATAGAGATTAGTCATAAAACGCTGAGCACAGGCCCTGCCACCTAGTAGGAGAATACATTTCAAAAATTGGAATCAGGCTCTGCTGTTGATCAGCTCCGGGGTTAATGGTTAGTCATTTCAACATGAGGTTTTGTCCCTACTTCACAGAGCTGGTGTGAGGATGATATTGAATAATGCAGGTGAAAAGCACTTGGTAAATTGTCTATTCGTCTGTAATAAATACTTGTTGATTAATCCCTGCCTAGTAACAAGCACTGTGACAATCCATAAAACCTCTGTGGGATTCTTGAACAAAATGAAAACACTTGGGGGTGAGAGGTGACAGTTGATGTTATAGCCTCCCTCCAACCAAGTCTTCATTTCCTCCAAAGCAACAGTGCATTCTCCCCAGAACCAAACACAGTTACTCAAGGACTGTCAAGATGAACACCCCAGTGTTCATCAGACCTAATTAATTTTTGCATTATTATTTTTTTAATATTTTATGTATTTTCAATACAAATTGATACAATAAAAACCAAGCAAGCATACAGCATTTTGCATTATTATTTTATCAGGTCTCACATTTTGGCATTAAATAATGATATAAATCAACTAGAAAACAGCATGAAAATACCAATAAAGACAAATATTATCTTAACTTTCTCATATTGTTCTCTTACAACATTTCATATTAGAAGTTGTTAGGACAGAAAGAAAAATATCTATTAAAATGATCTCTACCATAAATATTTAAACTTTGATGTTGTTCATGGTAGACAAAAAAAAATCTAGGGGAGGAAAATGCAATACTGTCTTTGGTAGTGATGTAAAGATAAACAATAGTAATAGCAGCAATGCACCACATAATACATAGAGAAATAAAATTGATAAAGAATCAGAAAATAAAAGTCCCTCAAGAAACCTTTTCATAGCGTATATATAAACAGCAATTCTAGAGCAGTTAGAAATCTTTTATTTAATCCCATGCTGACTATACTCTGGATCGTCATGAATGTGAAAGAACAGTTTTTTTCTTTTACAATAGCAGTCACAGAATAAAGTAATCCATATGTACTGAATAGTACAGATAGTAGTTTCAAAATATAATTTTAAGGTGTTAAGAGTCTGCTACTAATTCTTGCAAGAAAGAAAAGCCTCTGACATAACAAAACGTAATTATACAAAGCTATATTCATTCAGAGGTTTTAAAGAAAAAAAAAACTCTTGATCATTCTCCAATAATTTACAGAGAGAATTAAAGGATTTTTGTTAAAAATACACACTTATGCACATATACACATACACACACCACCATTTCTACTTCTTAAAGGATTTTTGTTAAAAATACACACATATGCACATATACACATACACACACCACCATTTCTACTTCTTATTCTTTAGGCTGGTTCTCTTTAGGGGGGCAAAGAGGAGAAGTATCAGAATTTTGGGGGAAACAGGGTAGTCAAAAGCCATGCGAATTGGTTTGAACAATTCTCAAGTGGATTGTAGTGAGCACCCAAACACTGAGCAGCTTTGCTCAAGTTTCTACTTTTCAAAGGGGAAAAAAAAAAACCCAAACTTATTCAAAAGGTCCTCATTCCCATCTACATAGTTTTTGGCTCTATCTCAGTTACTGCTAATTTAATTGCTTTAGTCAAATTAATTATTTACACCTTGGCTTTGAAAGGTTCTTGGTTTAAAAAGGACACACACACACACACACACACACACACCACTTCCAAGGAAAAGCAGTGTTTCTGGGCTGGAGGACATGACTGCGGGTGGCTGACAGAGGGTGTGCTGCAATCCTGCGCTAGCACAACTCAACTCCAGTGTAAGAAAAAAAACGCAGTGATCCCCAGTGTCTGGGTGTCTTGAAGCAGAAGGAGAATGCCAAGGACAGAACAAGAAGGGGAAAGAGACCAGCAGGTGGGACAGCCCGTGCTCGGGTATCCAAACTACAACTGCAGGAATCTTCCACCTCCCTGTTTTCCTTCACCCAACCTCTTCTCTTATCTTCAAAATACCAGCATTTCCAAGAATAGGGTGGAATCTATCCAGGTTCTACACAAGAATCTCTATTTTGTAAAATGACTAATATGAGGGCAGTCTTTAAACAAAGGAGAAGAAGAAAGGGGGTATTATAAAAGGATACTGTGCCCCTGAAGGTGAGGAAACAAGAATGATCTAGCTTTATATTCAATGAACATCTTTGAGGGTTTCCTGTGTCCACCCCCTGAGCCTGACGTGTTTTTTTTTTTTAACACAACTAACACAGATAAAACATGCTAGCATATGTTGGTCACTGTCCTACAAGCTTTTCATGAACCATCTCATCTACTCTTGCTGGCAGCCCTATGAGGATGACTCTGCCATTATTCCTGTTTGACAAAACTGAACTTGCCTGATGTCACACAGCTTTTAGGGACAGAAAGCAGATTTATACCCAGATAATCTGACTCCAGAGCCCTGTCTTTATTCACCATGCTTTATTGCAAACTAGTGCTTTATTGTAGACTTTGATGACGTTTTGAAAATTTGGATGAATAGCACAGACATCATCACTCATGCATATACCTCACTGTGGCCCTTATACTGCCCTTCTTGTTTTCCTTCATAGACTGATTGTGGGCTAAATTCAATGTTTTTAATGCAGTATTAAGTTTTCTCTATATGTATCCATCCGTTGGTACACACCCACATGCATCTATGCTAATGATGGCAAAGGCAGTTCAAGAGAAGAGATGTGAGTTTATTATGCAATGTGTCATTAGTAGAGTTTTCCTCCTAGTCAGGTATTACTTATGTTATTGGTAAAAAGAAATTGATTTTCCTAATACAACAGTAGCTGATTAGTGAGGAAGCTACCTGAGGACCCCACTGGGCAGCATAGAGAAACCAACGTAGGGTACTATGGAGGCAACTGGGATGTTGTGGTTAGAATCCCAGTTCTGTCACTTAATTCCTGGGTGATCTTCAGGTAATCACAAACCTCTTTTAAGCTTATTTATCCATCTGTGCAGTGGAAAAATAAGACAACTACCCCCATAACAGTATTGTGAGAACTAAATGGACAAGATCTATAAAAGAGCCTAGAGCCACACCTCACATCTTAGTGATGCTATGAGCATGTTAGGTTGGATTTCATAGATGCTAATCTGATACTTTACTGCCAGTTGGCCAGTCCAGTTTCCTTGTAAATTAAATACAAAGACTGCATTTTGCAAATTCTGTACTGGTAGATCTCATAGTTTACTGTATACATTAGTGTCAACTAGGAATACTGTTAAAAGTGCAGATTCTCTAAACTTTGATCACAGAGATTCAAATTCAGAATGTTTACGGCAGGGTCCAGGCATTTAAACTTTTAGCCAGTATTCCCAGAAAAACACATTTTGAGCTATATATATATATATATATATATATATTCCTTCACTTGTAAGGAGTGTTGGCAAAATTTGTTAGCATTTCCTTTAGTGTTTCTCTGGACTCCTTTAGCAGTTTCCAATTTTCCTTGAACTATGAAAAGATAGATCTATGTGAAAGTCACCAACGTTCATTAAGAAAAGACTTTATTTTGGTCAAAGGAATTCATATTCAATAAACGATGGGTAAAGTGTCAAGTCCTGCTAATTGAATCTGTCCACATGCAGCTAGGTGCATGAGCAACAATTCCAGAAGAATTTGGTCATGGGTAGGAAGTGTCCCAAGACTGTAAAATAATTTGAAATTTAAATTGAGTCACTGTAAGTGAGCTGCTAATTTCCTAGACCTGAAAAGTCAGCCTTCATCCCATCTGGACCTGTTTCAAGATTCCTATAGTCATGACATTCTGAGAGAATATCCCCACTAAACCTGATCACAATGTTGTCCCCAAAATACAGAGTGGATAGAGAATGTGGTGCTCAGAAACTCTCCACTGAAATGCTTCCACCCTTCAGTCCCTTGATTTATTTCATTCACTCTTCCCCAGAAGTTGACACTCCTATCCAGCTATGTCATTTGCAATCTGTCCTGCTATTCTAACCCATGTTGACCATTCTGGTATACTGCAACCCATGATGACTGTGCTGTTCATTCAGAACCTGGCCATTTTTAGCCTAGGCTTTATCCTTATTTGTCTCCCTAACAAAATTGTAAGTTCCTCTGAAGGCAGAAACTGTGTCTCCATTTTCTTCTGAATCTGCCACAAAGCCAAGCCCACACCTTTGCATATAGTAGGCACTCAATAAAGATTAATTGATGGGACTTGAAAACATACTGAATATGATGAGTATACCCAAAAGTGCCATTCTGTTCCTGAAAGCCACCAACTCCATTTACTAGTTAGTATTGAGAGCCACCATGACCTCCTCTCCTGCTAATGGCTTGGCATTATTAGAATCCTATCTTTTGTATAATAGAAATCCAAATCTTGATCTGGACTCCAATTCTCTCCATGCATATATCTAAAGATTTGGAGAAAGAGAAAAAGATCTTATAGCCACTACTGTGTCTGTATTTTCTTTGGCTTTGTTCTCACCAGGTAATAGGCTAGCAGGGCTGCCAAGCCAAGTGACACCTGTATTTTCAATACATGAAAACATCACCAGAAAAGCATATTTCTATGTTAATAAAAATTCAAGTAAAAATAAGGAAAATAGATCTAATGTGGAATATTATTTCATTATTATTTCATCCACTCATCATTAGTGAAGCACATGTGAGGTCCATAGAATGAGAATCAGTATGACCAAAGAAATAGAAAAGCAAGCCTCTCCTCCTTTCCCAGGGCTTCATGGTGCCTGTATTCTCTCACCAGAAGAATCACAAGAGAACGTTATGTTACCACCATCCACTATAGCATGATGGTCATTAGGCGTAGAAAAATTGTGTGTGTGTATGTGTGTGTGTGTGTGTGTGTGTGTGTTCCAAAGGATTAGTTGCTTAACATTAAATGGGGGCTTATTATAAAATTGGTTTTCCTACAAAGGCTCTTCCACACCAAGAAAGCACAGGAAGGAATCACTGAGAAAAGTGCCTATTTTATAAAAGCAAAAGTTACTTTTTGTTCAGTCTCTAAGACTTTCAAAGGAATAAACTTGCTTGAGTCAACACAAGAACTATCATTATTATTACTATTATTATTTTAGAGAGGGAGGAGGGGGATGGGAAGAGGGAGGGAGACAATCTTAAGCAGGCTCCCCACAGAGCCTGACATTGGGCTCCACGCAGGGCTTGATCTCACAACCCTGAGATCATGATGTGAGCCAAATTGCCAGTCCGATGCTTAACCGACTGAGCCACCCAGGCTCCCCCCCCATCTGACAAGAAGAATTAAAAGGATGGTGAAATAGCACTGCCCTGCATCAAGCGGTGAAGACTTGAAATAAATAAATTCCCTGCTAGCATCAATCAAGTCGAGTATTTATGTTCTCTTTGACTAAACACTGAGACAGTGATGGGACTGATGAGAAACAATGCTGAAAAACAAAACAATAGAGAATTGCTGGCTTTTCTCCCTACCACTACCACCTCCAAATGATAACTATAATTCAGCAAAGATCACAGAGGCTAGCAAGTATGTTGAACATCACTTCCTACCAGCCTTTTATTTACTCAATTCCTCCTAAATGAATATCTAACTGAGGGGAATAAATTGTATGTGAACACCCCTATCAATAGCAAGCTAAGATATATTGGCATGATATCAAATAAATAGACTGGATAAATATATGAGGCGCATGATGGCACACGGTGAGCTGTTTTATGGGTTTGTGGCAAAGGAAGAGAAGACACATGACAAATAAATGTACTGTACTTAATACGATTGTCTCATGTGAGGAGGCTCAGTCTTGCTAAAAGCTTTGAAGAGGAAGATTTGAAGCACACTCCTAACTTTTTTAAATCGGAGGGTCTTATCCTAAGGATGCAGGATTTCATTTCTAAATGAAGAAGTTGAGTTAAGACTGGCTGAAATAATGAAAGCTGAATCCCAAAGAATGAGTCGTAGATTCTCTATCGAGACAGACATGGAAATGTTTGCTGATGAATAAATTTAAATTCATTACCGAAAACCGAAACAGCAGAGCATTTGTTAAAATTAGCCTACAACTTTAAATTTGGGGGGAAACTTTGCACCTCTATAAGGGAAAAAATGCTAATTTCTGGATTAGTGGCATTTTTACTCTCTCTCAGATGATATGTCTTCAAAATTTGCAATAGAAATATGACTCTTGTTTTGTTATTAATGTTTCCAGAAAGGAAGGCCAGACAGAAGGAAAACATTTCTTCCTCAATTAAGAAGGCTTTTAAGCCTTTTTGCCTGAATTTCACTAATGCCTCATTTCACCAAATCAATCATGTTGCTCTACTATTGTATTAAAATGTACTTTAATAACAAATGTTTGAAATCAGAAGTGACGTTTTTTTTCTAAGATGCATTACTAATAAAGTAACACGCATTTTCATCCTGCGTGAAACAGCTGGACCATGACGAGATCACATTAGCACTAATTAAAATGATATTTTTTGTGCAGTTTTTGCTAACCCAGCTTCATTGGACTCAAAAGGATTTTTGAAATCCATAATAAAGGCTATTATGTAATCTTACCATGATTCTCTTGAATCAGGCTACTGTCTAATTTCTCTGTAACGATATTTTCTTGAAACTCTCACTCAATAAAATCAATATTAAGTTTTTACTCTTATAGCTCTTTTTTTTCAATATACGATCCTCATTTAATTAAAAAAAATTAAAGCTTTAATTTATTTTGCTTGATGAACAAGAAAAATATAATATTAAAGGCAACATTTTGCAATGTTTCTCTTTTTCTTCACTTTACTGGGTCCCTGTTGTTCCCAACGTATAATTTGCAAAACATATTGCTTCAATACTTACAATGAGAGAGGCGGCCCAGCTGTGGGAGGGAGAGGACAGCAGCCTCCAATATTACCATAATAATCTGCCTAGAGTCCCATGAGCCCTCTGGTATATACAATTCTCTGTACTGCAGGCCCCAGCTGGAGAACATTCTCTTGACATGTATGCCAACCTTTGCCTGCAGGCAAAATAAAAAAAGGCAGAGAAGTAATCATGAAAATAAAAAATCTTGTCAACTGCATTAGGATGCAGTTCCCATGTTTTTGCTCACGTAGGCAGGCATTGTGCTAACAAAATGATATGAGACTTTAAAAGACTGCAGCTGGTATGTATTTAGATCTAAAAAAAATGCTATGTTAATTCTGCAATCCTAAAATTTGGGAAGGGGAGGGAGGGCCTATGGGCAGTGGTAGTTTAGTTATTACTGTCAATACGTATGACAACTTTATTTACCAACTATTACTCGGAAGATTGCTCATTATAGGAATTGAACAAGAAAAAGCAGTATTACAGTATTGAGGTTAATCATGGATGAAACTTCCAAATAAATATTATTTTTACTCCTTGGGAACTGAATATAAGAAAAACTAGAGCAGTTGCTGATTAACATTCTTTTTAAATAATCCCACAAAAACTAATGTTGCATCTGCCCCTAAAGATTCAGTCTCGAGTCAAAGAAATTACATCAACCTTTAAAGTAATAAGGTAATATTTCAAAAGCACTTCTTGAACAAAACATTTATGTTTTGAAACTGATAGTTCAGATCGGGTTGTTGTTCATTTTAAAAGCCAATGAAACTCAACGGCCTTAGAATATTCTACAATTAATGTTAAAAAAAAAATCTGATATCTTTGTAACAACACTAAAGTTCCCCAACTTCATTTGTTGAAATAAGACACTCCTCTGAAAACAAATTAATCCAGAATACATCTGCAGCCACACATGTCTACCTGCATCCTCCTGGATAAGTATTCTGAACAGACATTCTTTATACATTGTATTAGCTTTCTTTGTCAAATTAATTTTCCAAATACTAGACAGACTGGAAGAGGGCAGTATAGTGTTATATTAGCTCTTAAACAAGTCTGTTTGCCAGGAAATGTTCGATTTTACTGTCTCTACCAATATGGTGATGTAAAATCTCTCTGCAGACTAATAGACAGGATTAGACAGTTGAAAGTTTAGAGTGTAAAGCAGGTTTTTAGTAGTTGTTGATCACTTATGAGGACAGGATATACAAATTTGGTTTGTGATTACATATTTATGTGCCTATTTAATTAATGTCAGTCTCTCCCACCAAATGTAAACTACATGAGGGCGGGTTCATAGAAGTTTTATTCACCGTTTCTTCCCAAGTGCATGGCACATGGTAGGTATTTGTGGAAAGAAAAAGTGCATGCATTGAATTATTTATTCATTCATTCAACAAATATTTACTGAGGCACTAGGGATGAATAAAGCTGATGAAAATCCCTGTCTTCATGGCATAGAAAAGAGATAACAGATAAGAAAAATAAGTAAAATGTATATCATGTTAGATGATAATAAATATGAAAAAGAAAGTTTAGCACGGAAACAGGGGACAGAGAGTGCATCTGGTGGGGAAGTTGCTATCTTAGAAAGCGTAGTGAGAAGACACCTCCCCTGGAATAAAAGTGTAAAACAGACTGGTTCTTTCCACTAGGTACAATTGAATGAGTTTCCAGTAAGAATCCAATAAAAAGGCAAAGAAAGCAAAGATTCAAAATGCTGAGCCTTTCATTATTTCAGTAAATATCTGTATCCCCACCCCACCCCCAAGAAGTTATAACCCCCTCTAAAAAAGAGATGGTGACTTTTTTAGATATTATCTCTGGCACGTGGCACTGTGTCTTACATACACAGTAAATGTTCTACTGTGTATTATGAATTGACTTGGATTGCCATTAGGATAAACGAACAACAGTAGGACGATCTTCTATGCCCCCAGGGAGTGATAAAATAGCCAAGGATGGAGGAGAACCACCCAGCACACTTCATATGGCCAGAGAGCAGCAGACTGAGGCAAGGCAAAGGCATACACCCTTGCACCACATTTAGCCTGACGCTGCCAGAAGCTCACTACACACAGCTGTCCAGCCCAGAGATGAGCACCATTGGTCCCAGGAGAAAACAAGGCAGGCTTACAGAGAACTGTGTATTACAACTAGGGAAATTAATCAAAGCCCTCGCCTTACTAATGGGGCTCACGGTGAGATCACTTTCACTTAGGAAAGAAAACACACCTATGTCACTCTTACAAAATTGACCTCACTCTTTTGTATCTGTATGTTCAGTTTGTAGAGCTGGATACACATAGGTAGCAAATGACGTGAGGCACTTGGGCAGATGCTGCCCAGAGAGGTCAAATTCTGCAATGTCATAGAGAATGAATTAAAAGAACATCGCACTTTCCACAGATTTAGGAAAATAGATGACTGGAGACAGGATGTGGGGGAGAGAACCCTAGAGAAAATCATCAAGTAACAGTGACAGAGAAATGCAAGACACAGAGGTGTAAAGAAGGGATGACACAAGTACAGCCCAAAGTTGTGGGAGAATGTTCGGATGGCAAAGCAAAAGAAGTTACAACCAATACAATACGATAGAAGAAAGTCGTAATGTCATGCTCTTCCCTGACCTCTGCTAAATGCACAGGTTTTTCCTCACCTCCAGCCCACTGCATAAGCTCCCACTGTCTCTTATTCTGTTGTCTAGTACTGAAGGCTGAGACTTTCCACCATGACCTCTGTGTAAATGCTGAAGATGTTGACCGTTGAGTCCCTAGATCCTGGAAAGTGTCTGGAAAATATAGGCACTCAACAAATATTTGTTCCTGGGAAGAAAGTCTTCGATTACATTGGGCATTGACCTGGGTCTTCATGATCACAGTGCTCACATTTATTAGGGGTAGAAAAAACATATAGCTGATAAGTAAACTTTGAAAGCAAATGTACGTAGCAGTAAAGAGAATCCATTAAGCCAATTTAGTAATATGTGCCTTGTTATTAACAGGAAAGTACAGATCTGCTGATCACATCATTGCAGAGAATAATACAAAAGAGTGTAGGAACACAGAGGCATAGTGAACAAGAAGTGAATTAATTTAAATATCAGGTAGAAATGTGTTTGTTATTCTACAGGGGCTAAAATATTCACACATGATACGAATGCTCCAATCCCAGTGAATTATGATAATCTAAATGTCCATATTAGTGTCGTAACTGATTTTCCTCTACCCTTTCTGGATGTCTCTACCACATCCGTGGCTGTAAATAGCTCCTCTCTACTGAGGTTGCCACACCCCTCCGGCTCACATGACTCTTCTGGACACATAGATTGTGTGGCTCACATAGATTGCCTTCTGGACACCTCCAGTTATGTTCCATAGACCTTCAAATTCCATCTATGCATAATTTTGTCCCCAAGTCCTCTTTTCTTATACTCTTATCTTAATAAATGGAACCTCTGGCTACCCAAGTCAGAAGCCTGCAATTGACCCAGTTGTACCGTCTCTCAATTTCTCTCCCCACAATATCATCCCGTGTCCTAAAGAATCTTCCTATAAGTAATTCTTATGCCCATCCCTTTACCTGCAACTGAGTAGTAATTTGGCTCAAAAATTCTTCTTGTCTCAGATGAATTGGTATATATCTCCTGACCAATCTTCTCAAAGGAAGAGCTTCCTCTTGCCTCAACTAACATATTCTCCTCAACCTTATCTGAGTGGCCTTTTGAAAATGCAAAATCTCCTCACTCACCTGCTTAAAATGCTTCTGAGCCCACAAGTTTAGGTTAAAGCCTCCTTGCTTTGTGTTAAAGTCCATGCTCGGGAACCCTGGGTGGCGCAGCGGTTTAGCGCCTGCCTTTGGCCCAGGGCGCGATCCTGGAGACCCGGGATCGAATCCCACGTCCGGCTCCCGGTGCATGGAGCCTGCTTCTCCCTCTGCCTATGTCTCTGCCTCTCTCTCTCTCTCTGTGACTATCATAAATAAAAAATTAAAAAAATAAATAAATAAAGTCCATGCTCTTGACATGCAAGGCCAAGACTGTGGCTCCTTTCTATCTCATTTTCCCTGACCCCTCGTTCTGCCAAACCTTCAACCACACCTAATGACCTTTCCTCCTGTCACTTGTCTCTATTCCTTTGCTGTTGCTCTACTACTGACCCACAATATCATGTCTAGACTTCTCCACCCTAACTAAATCTCCCTTATCCTTTAAGAACTCAGCTTAATTATGTTCTTTCTTTTTTAATCCACTTCCTCCCTCAGCTAGGTTCTAAGACTCTTCCCTGTGTTCATAGGGCACCCTGGCATAGCATTTGCCATACTGAATTGGCATGTCTAGTTTCTTGTTCATATTTACCACTTGCTTATGAGTTCCATGAGCACAGAGAGGATTTTTTCATGTCTATACCCCCTAAGTCTAGCACACTACTTGTTGCATTATAGGTGTTCGATCAGTGCTTGTTTGGTATGTGAATAAGAGAATGAGTTTCGAGGATAGGATTTAGATTAGTGGAAGGAAAACACACCACCTACTTCTACATTAAAATAATTTGTTAGAGGCCCTCAAAAAGTTAAAAAGAAAACTACCTTAGGATCCAGCAATTATACTATGGTCTTTACCCAAATAATACAAGAATACTAATTCAAAGGGATACATGCACCCTGATGATTACAGCAACATTATCTACAAGCCAAATTATGGAAACAGCCCAAGTGTCCATTGACTGATGAATGGATCAAGAAGGGATGGTGTATATACACAATGGAAAATTACTCAACCATAAAAAGAATGAAATCTTCCCATTTGCAGAGACAAGGATGGAGCTATAGAGTACTATGCTAAGTGAAATAAGTCAGCCAGACAAAGACAAATATCATATGGTTTCACTCATCTGGAATTTAAGAAACATAACAGATGAGCATAGGGGAAAAAAGAGAGAGGCACACCAAGAATCAGACTTTTAACTCTAGAGAACAAACATGGTTACCAGAGGGGAGGTGGGTGGGGGAATGGGTGAAATAGGTAACAAGGATTAAGGGCAGCACTTATCATGAGCACCAAGTGATGTATGGAAGTGTCAAATCACTATATTGTACCCTTGAAACGAATAGTACATGTACATTAACCCACTGGAATTTAAATAAAACACTTAAAAAATAATTTGTTAGAAAATGTAAAAAAATTAATATTTCCTGTGTAACTACTTAATCTAGAACTGGATCTATTAACTAGGAACTAAGGTGGGAGAGAGAGAGAGAAAAAAAAAAGGAAGAACTCTATCTGTACTCTCATCATTGATTTACATGTTGCAGAAGTCTCTCACACAAGACAAGGTGGTTAAGAACAGACCTGGTGGATGAAAATTTCATAGGGCTAGTGTTGCATAGAACTCTAAAATCGGTAGATCTTCTAGTGGAGTAGAAATATGCGACTCAAAAAAGAAAGTAGACCAGTTATCAAAACAAGTTCTCTAAAAGCCAACATACATTTGCTAAAACTATCTGGCTCTATCTTGGTTTTATGTGCTTTATTTTTAAAGTGTTATTTAAACAGAATAATTCAGTCTCAACCTATGATAAAATATTCAGCCATACCAATTTTTTAAAGGAAAACAGAAGCCAAACTAAAATGTTACTTGTTTAGTAAAGGAGGTTAGCACATGCCTGTTAAAACCAGGATTGGTTTTAAAGGATGGAGTGAGGGACACCTGTGTGGCTCAGTGGTTGAGCGCCCGCCTTTGGCTTAGGGTGTGAGATCCCTGAATCCCAGGATCAAGTCCCACATTGGGCTTCCTGCATGGAGCCTGCTTTTCCCTCTGCCTGTGTCTCTGCCTCTCTCTGTCTCTCTCTCTCTGTCTCTCATGAATAAATAAATAAATAAAATCTTTTTAAAAATTAAAAAAAAAATAAAGGATGGACTAAGTCTATAAAGTAAAACTCAACTTGCCTGTTCGAGTCCAAATTTGCTTCCTCCCCTCAGAATCTTTTGTAGACCCTTCCGCCCTTTTGGAAGCCTCCTCAATGGACTCTCATAAGCTTCCATGCTGCCCATTTCATTCAGGCTTGCCTTCTCGTATAGCACCGTCTGATCCAGATCCATCACACCATCAAAACTGGCCAGTAAAAGAAGTTTAGACTAACAGTTCCTAGCAAAAATTCAGTGGACTTCAAACAGCAATATGTAAGAAGCAGCTCCTTTACTTTGTTCAATTTCTCCTAGATTAAGCTAGCTCTGCTCTTTCATTTTTTGCATTGTACAGGCATTCTCTTCTAACTAAACGCATTCTCAACTCAGCCATGCTGGCGCCATTAGTCCTTTGTCACCTTACTCCTTTGTCCACTGTGCTCTAAGGCACTCTACCTAAAGTGGGCTAGCCATGTACTCACAGGATCACACCTAAGTGAAGCCAACAGCAGTAGACAGAAGCAGAAGAATATGACACTCATATTCTCATAAACTCATAAAGCACAGGCCTATTAATGAATCAGACTTCCTAATGGGTGCACCTAACCATGTGTCCCCAAATTTCCACAACAACAATCTACATCTACACAAAATTATTGCTTTCCAAAGTTATAGTCTTTGGATTTTTTTTTTGTCCTGCAAGAACATCAAATAACAGAAAATTACAAATGTCACATGATATTAACAAGCTTTATGATATTAATAAAGTTTTATGATTTGTATCTTTCTTCCACTTCCTCAGAATAGCAAGTGTTTGTTACTATTTTGTTTCATTTTTGTCTTTTAAGGGAAGAAAGGCAAATATTTCCTATCATTTTTCTTTCTGATCACTTCGTTCTGAGAAATCCTCAGGAAGATACTATCATAGTACACCAGGCAAGCATGTTTGGGTTTTGTTAAGCTGATTTTTAAAAAACAAAAAACTCTGAGGATTTCTTACTCAAATTTTTCTAGAAGCAAAAGATCGTCATACAGTTGGAAACACAAGAACAATTATTTGCCTAAGGAAATGGAAAGTCCAAACTCTATTTGAAATTTTAACATCCTAGTTATTTTCCAAGTATCTCAGGCCCACAGGGTTGGCAGCTCACCGACTCAGCCTACAGACTTTGGAAGATGAACAGTAATTACAGGAACTGAATCAGAGAAAAATTTAAATTAAAAAAGGAAAATTCTCATAAAATCATCTTGGTTTCCTACTTAGATGGGTGTTTCTTTTAGAAATATTATCTACATTTTTGTTGTGTTCATTTTTGTGTGTGGGGCATGAACAATCGGCCTATTTTCAACTTCATTTATATATTTATTATATATTGTAGCTCACATGCATTCATTACCGAGAGAGAAAATACCCAATAAGTATTTGTGGAATTGAATTAAATGGGCTTTATAATGTTGGTATTGAAGAATAAACTTGACCTAAGTTAGGCTAACTCATGTAGATCAGTCTTTTATTAGAAGTAGGTGGATGCCTCCTATTACTTTTGAGTAAGAATAAAAAAATGTAATAAATAATTTTTTCTATGTTTTCTGTATTCCTTCCTCTTCCACAAAAAAAAAAAAAAAGACTGAAAATAAAGGAGGACACAAATATGTGAAAAGAAAACTAAATTAAAAGCTCATAAAGATGAACACCTAGGAATCTACCTTGTCTCCAGTATGGCCCATCTTCTTTAACTCAAAAAGGAAAAATGTATATATTTGTAAATAAACTTGTCTTAAACTTGTGTCTTTTTGAGAATGTGGGCAGTGTCTAGATTATCATGCTAAAATCTAAATAAATTCTAGTGGCACTGGCAGCCAAAGTCACACTACCTCTCAGTTTCCCCATGGGCAACAATCTCTCAGCAGCCTTTGTGGCTGCTCAGCTTTGGAAGCTTACAGAGTCCCCATGGGCAAGCAGCTGCAGAGGGAAGTGTAAGCTGGAGAAGATTCAAGCTCTCTGCAACCTGGAAGAAAAAAAAAAAAGGAGCTGATAACTCTGCATGCATGAGAGCTCCTTTTCTGCCCAATTTCTCAGCTTATCTTAGTTTTTTTGTATACTCTATGCAAAATATATTTATGGGATCAGATTCCTATATTGCTTAAATAAGATACCATATATTCATAACAAAACAATCTAGTTGAATATTGAGAGAAGCATCTTAAGGATCCTATAAAAAATTATTGAAGCCAATCACTCAATTAACACTCATTCATTCTACAAATAACCCATGAGTGCCAAGTGCTTGGCTCTGTGCTGAGTGTACAATTTTGAACAAGACAGAGAGAGTTTATGGTCTAATGGGGTAGATCAACAATTAAACAATCAATTTAACAATAAACTGTGGCCCAAAAATGACAAAATAAGCTTAAAAAGTGGAAAGGAGTAGAAAGGGATGAACAATATTATGAAAGATGATGCAAAACAAAGAATCAAGTGAAACAAAACAGAGAATCTCTCTTGGTGTTTTCAAAATCTGTTCCAGGGTAGAGAGGGGACAAGAAACTTACAAGAAATCCTTCTCACCTGGATCTAGTTTTCCATCTACTGTAAATATCTCAACCTCATCATTGGGCAACAGCAAACTTTTTACTCTTCCTGAATGTATGTTCTCTGCAAAGCTAACAGGTGATACAGCACCAGTATGTAAATTAACCGAGTGAAATGGAGTACAAAGGCTATATTTGAAATTCTATGTGCAGAGCTACTCTCCCAGTGACCTTATAGCAGAAATGCAAACATTTCTGCCTCAGAGAAGGAGCAATGCACATACCAAAATAATCCATGCTACTCCATCTTTTTTTTGATCTGGAAGAAAGCTCTCAGAGGGAGACCGACTATACAGTGAGTGTTGTATCAGAAAGCCAAAATGGCATAACAAATGGAAACATCAAAGTGCATAATGTTGTGTAAAGATAACCTCCCTTACACATTTTAGATTATGCAAAATGGTAACTACAAATGCCTTTATTCTTTAATAAGGAAACTCACTGTTATTATATGTGTAGGCCAATTCTAACTTTTCTCATTAAATGACTTTTCCAGGGGCCCAAACCTTGCATTCATTGTTTTGTATATGATCCCATTTTACATCTTTTACATTTTCAGCCAAGTTCTAAACTAGCCATAGGGGTTTAAATAAAGAAAATAAGGACCTCATTTCTTTCTTCTACCATAATGGCCAACACACCTTTTATAGCCCTAGTCAAAGTACAAATCAAGTAAGGCATAGAACAAAGAAATGAGCTTTGTCATTAGGAAAATGTGGATTTAAAGCCAAGTTCTATTATGTATTACTGTGTGATCTTGAGCACTAATTCATAAAATGGGAGGAAAATAGCTATTGAATACAGTATAAGCAAGAATTGAACGAGATATTACAGGTAATGTCCCAAACACAGTGCATGGTAGGTGGCACATGCTTACTATGTGGTAGCAGTTTTATACTGTTGGTGCTTCCAGAATTCTTTTTTTTTTATTACTCTTTGATCCATCTCTTCTTCCTCTTTGTCAGACTGCTCTTGCTTGTCCCGTGATTATCACCAGTAAATTGAATCTCATAATCTAAGCATACAGTTTGTTTTTTTAAAAGATTGAGTCAGCCCATTCACATTTTACCAAAGTCACTTCAGAAGGTCCATTTCCTTATGAATCGAGTTAAGAGATATCACCGAAGAGAATAAACTTAAGTTTGGATTTTGTCAAACTATAACAAAGTAAGATATAAAATGGCTGTAATTTTCCAGAAAAAGAAATAGCCAAGTGGCCCAACAATTAATCGATCAATCCATTGTTTTAACACTAGGAAATTATCTCTTCGATTAGGGACTGGGTAAGACTGTGTTATAAATGGATTTTATCAGGTCCTTGGACGGGGAACAAACTAAATGAGAAGCAATCTGAATTTGGCAGCAGAAGTATATAGTGAAGCTCTGGTTAATCTCACAATTTCCTGACAAGACACGAAAAGAGGTATTGAGATCATATGATTGGCACTTAATTAGGCAACCTAGAATGTATTTTACAAACGAGTTTGCCCCTAAAAAAAAAAAAAAAACCTCAGGAATTATAAACCTATAAATTTACATAAACCAATAAGGCTGCCATTATGTTTAACTCCCCAGTCATTAAAACCAGTTCAAATCCAAATCCAAATCAACTTTATCACAGCACAATTACGTGTCAGTCATCATCAAACATCCAGATATTTAGTTTATTCTCCAGCTTTACCTAGGAGACTTAATTTCCAAAATTTTGGCTATCTCCAGAAGTAAAAGCCATCCTCAAAGAAAGAAGCCAAGGCTCTGCAGAAGACCTGCAAAATAATACCATGAAGGCATATTCTCAAAGAAATCTCTCAAGAAAAGCCAAAAATCCATGTAAATTCTCCTGAGATGATTGACTATCTTCAAGGGCACAATTCTTTTTTTTTTTTTAAAGTTATTTATTTATTTATTTATTTATTTATTTATTTATTTATTTATTTATTTATGAGAGGCACACAGAGAGAGACAGAGACACAGACAGAGGGAGACACAGGCTGTCCACAAGAAGCCCGATGCGGAACTCAATTCCAGGACCCGGGGATCATGACCTGAGCCAAAGGCAGACGTTCAACTACTGAGCCACCCAGGCATCCCTCTGATTGAAAAATTCTAAAATATTTGTTTAAAAAAGAAATAAAACAGCCAGACGAATTCTGATGCTGAGAGTATTCCATGTCTCCTTTCTACACCTGTAAATGAGAAGAATTTTATCCCATGATAAATGACCCCCTCTCTGCCCTGCTCCAGGCTTGCTCTTCAACAGCATCCTGGTTATACTGTAGTTTCTGGGCTGTGGAGCCAAGTAAGCTTTCTGAGGGGAACAGCAGCCAGCTGAGGAACAGAGGTAGCCATCTGCAAAAGCTTATCTGTCTGGGGGAATGGCTATTTATTGTGAGTGGAGTTGGGAGTGAATCACAACATACATCAGTGGTGGTGGCAATGTTATTCATATAATATTTAATAAGTTTATGTAATTGGACCAAGTTTCATTAGGACTTGTTGCAATAAAACCACAGACATTTCTCAAAAAGCAGGGCATCCAGCTGGAGGATGCAGACTGTTTATTTAACATTGGTGAATACACAGCCACAGGCATCTAGAAGCCAGAACAAAAATAAGCATGAGCAGTAAAAAGTGCAGCAGCCAAAAAAGGGGCTGAGTGGGCAACAACAAAAACAGGAAATCTAGGGAAAGCTCATCTTGCATTCATTCAATTCACAGAGGTCCAGGAGCAATCATGGTTGCAAAACAATTGTGCTGATCTCTTTCATTGTTTTTTAATTAATTGTGTTGTGTCTTCAACTTGGTTTTTGTCTTCTAAAAAAATGTGTCTTGGGGACACCAGGGTAGCTTAGTGGTTGAGCGTCTACCTTCGCCTCAGAGAGTGATCCTGGAGTCAGGGGATCGAGTCCCACACCGGGCTCCCTGCATGGAGCCTGCTTCTCCCTCTCCCTGTATCTTTCTATCTCTCTGTGGCTCTCATAAATATAAAGAAGATCTTTAAAAAATAATAATAAAAAAAATAAAAAGTAAAATAAAAAATGTGTCTTGAATGCAAGGGCCAGTTCTCACAATATTGTTTCTCCACTTTGGCACTTGACGGACTGACATGGCATTTTGTATTTTGGTTCTTATCAGCAGTTTTTAGGCTCTTTGCCAAATATTAGAATGTGATAAAATGGAACACAATGGAAGGAGTACTCCTACCCTTAGTGAAAAAACTATCATAATAACACTGTATGGTGACAGCTGGTGACTAGATTTTTCGTGGTGAGCATTTTGTAATGTATATAATTATGCAATCTCTATGTTGTATGCCTGAAATCAATATAACATTCTGTTAACTATACTTCAATTATACATATGTAAATTTTTTAAAAATCATAGATACAAATCTCATTCTTCCATTCTACAGTAAAATTTAGGAGTGTTTAACAATTCCAAACTAGGTTCTTCAAAGAAGAACCACACAAGAGCACATAACCAGTTTGAAGATACAGTAAGGAAAAAAGATAACAAAACTTTAAAAATCATTGGATACTAAGAAATAATTTAACTCAAAATATGTGATATTCCTGTTAACAGAAACTATGAGAATCTATTGAGAAATGTAACACAAGAAAATAAGAGAATGTGATTTTTCTGGTAGGGAATATCAATTCTTTGCAAATTATTTTATGGATCATCAAAATTGTAAAAAAAATAAAACTCTCAATGAATGTTTAGGAGAACTTAACAAAATTGTTTGAAAGTTCATTTAAAAATAAATAAGTAAAAATAGAAAAGAAACTTCTGGAAAAAAGAGGTGGAAGTTGCCATACAGTTATAATGAAATATTACTGAAATATTACATAGCCAAAATCACTAAAATAATTGGATACCAATATAAATATGAAAAATGTTAATCAATATTAATTCTGGGTAGTTGGAATGATTATTATATTATTCTTTGGTTTTTTATATTAATTTTTTTCAAATATAATTTAAAAGAGCCAATAAAAATTTAGTTACTATTTGAAGATAATGGAAGATTTAATATAGATAGCCATGTAAACTTTAGTATATGTAAAATAAAACTGTTCCCAGTTTTACTGAGAAGTAATTAAAATACATGACTATGTAGGTTTAAAATGTACAACATGATGGTTTGATTTATACATATTGTGAAATGGATTACTTCAACAAGTATAATTAACATCCATCATCTCATCTAGATATAATAAAAAGAAAAGAAAACTTCTCCTTGTGATGAGAACCCTTAAGATCCTCTTAACAACTTTCTATACATCAAACATCAGTGTTAACTATGGGCATCATATTTTTTTTAATTTTTTAAAATCTTTTTAAAGATTATATTTATTTATTCATGAGAGACACAGAGAGAGAGAGAGAGAGAGAGAGGCAGAGACATAGGCAGAGGGAGAAGCAGGCTCCGTACAGAGAGCTCAATGTGGGACTGGATCCTGGGACTCCAGATTCATACCCTGAGCCAAAGGCAGACACCCAACCGCTGAGCCACCCAGGTGTCCCTAGTCATCATATTTTAAAAATGTAATATGTGATCATGCAAGAACCACAAACAATGGAAAAGGAATGAAATGTTCATATTATGTCACTGAGAAAACTATGTATGAAGAAGCAATTATTTAGATTCTTCAAACCAGATGCTAAAGTACATTTTAAGTTGCTTTCAGAAATCCATGTAGAAATAAAAATATTTTAACATATAAGAAAATTTGCAAATTATCCTATTTTTGAAGAAAGAAATACTTTCTAATCATAAAACCAATGGAAGAATTAAGAAAAATATCAGTATATCTTAAATCATTTCACATTCAGAACTTTTGCTAATCAAAAAAATCATAAAGTTAAATGATGTAGAACAAATGAGGAAAACATATACTACATTGTAAAGAATTAGTATTCTGAATACAGAAGGGATTCATGGAAATCGGATGATGAAATCACCATCTAAGGATCAACAGTAATATGAAAAATCAATATTGTGAAGGTAATTAAACAAGAAGGCCTTCAGATGGCTCAAGTTTAAGAAATTAAGTTTAAGAAAAACCAAGCACAAACAGCCAGGTAAACTTCCCCAAATAAAGTAACTGCTGAAGCTACAGCCAATTATATTATTCCCTTGCTTGTTTCTGTGTCTGCTTTTTTTTTTTTTTTCTCTGTGTCTGCTTTTTAAAAAGCCTTTTGCTTGGTTCCTGCTGGTGGAGCTGTCCTAACCACTTTCAGTTTGGCACTTCCTGATTCAAACTGATATTTATTCAAATAAATTTCAAAAATTTAATGTGCCTCAGCTTATCTTTTAACAATATAAATGGTTAATTTATGGAAGAAGAATTTCATGAGTCTGATAAAAATTAGAAAAATAATTCAACCTTATTGGTCATTTTTAAAATGCTAATTGAAATAACAAGAAGATATTGTTTTCACATATCCGGGTAGGAAAAGCATCTTTCAAATGTTAATTATCTAGGTAAGGAGACAGGAAAACATACATTCTCCAACAGTGTTTTTGGGCAAATAAACTAGTACACCTTTCTGGAAGCAATTTGTCAGTTTTAAAGAATTTTATTCTCTTGCTCAAATAATAACTAATTCTAATAATCCATCTGAAAAATGATGAGAAATGTGGTCAAGGATTATGTTCATTATAGTAGTATCTATCATAGCAAAAACTGCCCAACAATGAGAAAATGGCTAAATTATGGTAGACATATACTGTTATGCTAACCACTGTTTAAATGTATAATCATAGTTGTACATCTTTTGACAAAGAAGGCAGTCATAATATATTGTTTAATAATAGTAAGTATAGAGAAATAAGAGTATAATCTCAATCATATATTCACATACAAAAAGTGACTGCTAAGCACTAACCCCCAATCTTAATAATCCTTATCTCTTGATTGGTAAATTATAAGTTAGGATGCAGGTTCAATTCCAGTATAAGGGGCCAAAATTTAGCATTAAGTATTTGGCTGATATTGTGGTTTCACACTTCAGGGACCCCAGCTCTTTCCATCTTATTGGTTTAATATCCCTACTACTGTTAACATCTTCTTGATGTGAAGGGAGAGTGTTACCTTCATTCACATCCAGAAGGATTCAGCCCTGCATTCACATTTCAGATAGTAAAAAGGAAAGAAGAGGAATCATGATGGCTACATCCCTCCTCTTTAAAGATATGGCTCCAAAATTCCATATGTCATGTTCATTTATACCTCATTAGCCAGAGCTTAATCACATGGCTACCCTTCAGTGTACATGAGGCTGAAAAATGAAGTCATAAATTGGGTGATTTTGTGAAAAATTCCAAAAATTATATTACTGTGTAAACAAGAATAACAGAATATTAGGAGATAATTTCTGCCACAATTCACCTCTTTGGCCACACAAAGACCCATGTGCTATTTCCTTCACATACATAGAATATGTTCACCCACTTCTCAAAAAAGACAAGCCCAAAATTTCATCTAGTTACTAAATGAGCTTAAAGTCTAGGAATTCTGGGAGATGCCCAGTCCCCTCTATCAGATCAAGATGTGGTTCCTCTTGGTCCGACATTCTATAGAATAAAAGACAAGATATTTGCCCCATCCACCCAATACACATAATATATACCAGTTGGATAGATATAGGACAATTGCATTAAAAATTCCCATTCATGCATTTGCTCCAAAGAAAATAAAATACTTAGGTATAAACTTAACAAAACATGTACACAATCCAGATGCTGTAAATTAAAATGCTCATGACATAAATCAAAGGAGACTTAAGGGGATCCCTGGGTGGCTCAGTGGTTTAGTGCCTGTCTTCAGCCCAGGGTGTGATCCTGGAGTCCTGGGATGGAGTCCCACGTCAGGCTCCCTGCATGGAGCCTGCTTCTCCCTCTGCCTGTGTCTCTGCTCTCTCTCTCTCTCTCTCTGTGTCTCTCATGAATAAAGAAATAAAAAACTTAAAAAAAAAGACTTAAAGGGACAGACCATGTTCATGGATTGAAAGACTCAATATAAGAAAGATGTCAATTCTCCCCAAATTGATCTATAAGTTTTATGCTCCTATCAAAATCCCAGTAAGGAGTTTTTGTCGATGTTTTTGTGGACATCAACAAATCTATTCTAAAATTTACAGGAAAGGAACAGGTCCTCAAATAACTAATACATCCTTGAAATATAATAAGGCAATGGGAGGAATCATTCTACCCAATATTATGGTTTATGATACAGCCATATAATCAAGACAGTATATATTGGCAGAAGAATAGACATAGAGATCAAAAGAACAGAATAAGAACTTAGAAATGGATCCATGCAAATATCCCCAATTGATTTTTGACAAAGACATGAAAGTAACTCAATGAAAGAAGAATAGTCTTTTAACAGTCTAGAGCAATTGAACATCCATTGACAAGAAAGAAAGAATGAATGAAACTCAACATAAATCTCTTATAGTATGCAAAAATTAACTCTAAATAAATCACCAATTTAAATGTATAATATATATTATAAAACATAGAACTTTAGTAAAACTATAAAACTTTACAAAAAAAAATACAATGAAGTCATTAGGATTTAGGGCTAGGCAAAAATTTAAATTTAACACCAAGCCATGAACCCTATAAAAAAAAAAACTGATGTTACATCTCTTCAAAATTAAACTTTTGCTCTGTGAAAAGCCCTGTTTAGAGGATGAAAAGAGAAGCTCACAGGACATTGGGAGAAAATATCTACAAAACATAGATCCTGCAAAGAACTTGTATCTAGAATATATAAGAAACTCTCAAAACTTAACAGTAAAAACCCAAACAATCCAATGAAAAAATGGGCACAAGACATAAACAAACATTTCACTGAAGAGAATATATATGGAAAATAAATACATGAAAAGAAGTTCAACATCATTAGCCATTAGGGAACTACCAATTAAAACAACAATGAGGTATCACTGCACACCTATCAGGATGCCTAAAATAAAAAATAATGACAAAATCAAATGCTGAAGAGGATGTAGAGAAGCTAGATTATTCCTATATTGCTAGTGGGTATGTAAAATGATACAAACGGTTTGAAAAATGGTTTAGCAGTTTTCCATAACATTAAACCTGAAATGCAACTTCCCATACAATCTGGCAATTACACTCGTGGGCAGTGATTCCAGAGAAATTAAAACATTCTCACACACACACACACACACACACACACAAAACAAAACAAAAAACAAAAAACAAAACCTATGCACAAATATTTACAGCAGCTTTATTTATAGTAGCTGAAAACTGGAATCAGCTCAGATGTCCTACAACTGGTAAATGGTTAAATAAGCTATGGTACGTCCACACCTGTAATACTACTCAGCAACAAAAAGGAACAGATCATTTATACATAACTTGCAACAACTTGACTGAATCTCCAGAGCATTATGCTGAGTGAAGGAAGACCACCCCAAAGGGTCACATACTGTAGGATTTCACTTACATAACATTCTTAAAATGACTAAAATAGAAATGAAGAATAGATTAGTGGTTGCCAATGGTTAGAGATAGTGTTGTTAATGTTTATGACAACTTTATAATACTCAAAACTTGAAAAAAATCTCAAATGTCTATCAACAGAATAATAGATAAATAAATTGAGGTGAGTCCATATGAATAGAATATGACTCCACAATAAAAAAAAATTACTGACTGATACAATACAGGTGGGCCTCAAAAACATTCAGTGAAAGAAGTTACATATTTATTTATATGAAATGGAAAACAGATTCCATTTGTAGGAAATCCAAGTAGAGGCATAAGAAATCTACAGAAGAACCCAGAGTGAGTGTGGGATGAGGGAGATGAAGGAAAAAGGGAAATGTGGGACCTTTCCAGAATGATTGGAATTATCTGCATCTTTTGGGGACAGTTGTTTACCTAGGCGTATACAATTATCAAAACTCATCAAATTGTATACAGAGTCTGTCCTTGTTATATCACATTAATTATGAATTCATTTTGTTTACATTTATTTATTTAGAGTGCACAAGTGGGAAGGAGGGGCAGGAGAGGAAGAGAATCTTAAGCAGGCTCCACACCCAGTTCGGGGAGATATGGGCTTCCATCTCACCACCCTGAGATCATGACCTAAGCCGAATTTGAGTTGGACGCGTAATTAGTCGAGCCACCCACGCCCTCCTATAAGTCTGTTTTAAAAATGTAAGTGATGATAAGGTTTGATCAAGAGTGATCTCTATATGATATCCCCCTGGCATTTCCTTGGTCCAGAGTTGTGGCCTTCCCCAGCCTCCAACTGGTTTCAGATAAACCCAGGTTTGTCTTACATCCCTTGACTTATTTATTCACTCACTAAATATTTCTTGAATCTCTCTCTGGTAAGATTGGTGGAATCTGGAGAGAGAACTTGCTCAGGACCAGTGTCCTGGCTGTCCTGATCAACGTCATCCTCCCAGGCCTGGAAAGAAAAGACTGCAAATGTCAAAAAAAGCAGAAATTGGGGCAGAGCAGACCCAGGTTGCCTCATCTACTTTTCATCGTGACTAAGGACTAACTAGACATATACCATTAAGTGTGCTCCTACCCTCCAGAGCATTTGCAATGGCTGAGCACCTTCACTAGCCATGTGGACTGCTTACAAACACAACAGAGATTCTGCACCAGGGTTGGAGGATGTCAACATGCCCAGTCCTGAGGTAGAAAGACAGGAAGAAGCTTTCAAAATTTCCTTTGCCTCTTCCTCTTTCTCCTCCTTTTGTTTCCCTTTCATTGTTCTCTTTTGATTTTTCTTCCTTTCCAAAACCAGTTTGCTCCAGCCTCTCATTTTCTGATTTGCATTTAAAATATTTTAAATATCATAAAATAACATCATATTTAAAGTTGTAAATGTTCTTTCCTCTAAAAGGAAGCACTGATATATCAACACATTTTCCTAAAAGATAAAACCATAAAGGTAAACTCCTAACATGAAAAGATAGTATAAATGCACATTTTTAAAAATAAGACAAATCTGACGTGTCTAGGTGGCTATTGGTTAAGAGTCTGCCTTCGGTTCAGGTCATGACTCCCAGGGTCCTGGGATCCAGTCCTGCGTTGGGCTTCCTGCTCAGCAGGATGTCTGCTTCTCTCTCTCCCTCTGCCCCTCCTCCCTGCTCATGCTCTTGCTCACTCTCTCAAATAAATAAATGAAATCTTAAAAAAAAAAAAAAAAGACAAATCAAGGAAAGAAGAAATGGAGACCTCCTGTTAAAGTTTAACATGAGAAGCTAAAAAGGGTAAAACTGTTAATATAAAAAAAAAAACCTGTTAATATCATTAAGAACAATAAGTCATGAACTGAAGCTGCAGCAAGGATACATTCATACAGCATGGAATATTTCTAAATTTTTAAAGTAAAGAGTGCCTAGTTGGCTCAGTTGGTTAAGCATCCAACTGTCAATCTCAGCTCAGGTCTTGATCTCAGGTCATGGGTTGGGGCTCCACACTGGGCATGGAGCCTACTTAAAAAGATAAAAGCAAAGGTTATATTTAACAACAACAAAAAATGCCAATGGAAAATATGAGCCTAATATTATCAGTAATTTCAAAGGGTAGATGTGGAATCAGATATAATTAATGTTTCAAGAAATGAAACATGCCAAGACATTATTATAAGCAGTAGTGTCTTAATACTTGGCTTATTCACATATTTGAAAGGTAAGCATTCCTATAGAATGTGGTATAGGGTCTCAATGACTTGCTCTGATGATTACACAGTAACTGAATCATGAATAGGACCTAGTTTTTCCAGCTCTTGGTGTAATAGCATAGCTCCAAACCAAAGAAATATATCTTGTGCTATAAAAGATATCCCTACATTTAGAGTTCTCTAAATTATTTCATGAATCACCTCTAGCTAACAGCAACTTAAATATCATTTCCCATTGTATCAAACTAGCAGCTCTTCTAAGCAATATATGTTTTATTTTTGTTACTTATTTTTCATTTGACTCCAAGGAGATCATTTAATAACGAGTTTTTAAAATAATTTTGTGTTGTTAGGATCCATGCCATGAATTCAAAAAGAATAAATCAGCATATTATTTTTTAAAGAAAAAGTCAGAAGCTTATGTTTTAATATGTAAAATACAATAAAGCCATTCTCAGATCATAATATCAGTATTGATTTATGGATTAGTTGTTGTAGATAATCATCCAAAGAGCTCAGAGACCCCCAAATCATTCTGTAGAAGGCAAACTGTCGGTTTCTTTAGAATCCACTCGTTCACGCCCAGCAGGAGACCATGCCCTAAATAGGGACAGAAAGCTTGCCTTAATAAACTCAATATTTCATATAAGCCAAAGATGAGATTATTTAATTTAGCAGGAAACAAGCATTACAAGAATATAGGAAAGTAGCACAACCTGTGATATTCAGTGTACTACCACTCATATTACTAAACAGAATTCTAGTCCATGTCAAACACTGCCAGCCTGAAATGATGGTGGCATAATTTTGAAACTGGCATACCATGGAAGATGCCACTTCATGAGATGTCTTACCCAGGGCAATTTCATCTGTCCCTATAGATTCTTACCTTTCTCTCTTATCTGTAAATGCAGTAAGTATTAAGAGTTTTCATCCAGAAGTTGATTTTACTAGGATTATTGAGAAATCCACATATTATCAATAAAGTAATTATATATTTTTTCATCAAAGCTGCTGATTTGGGTAATTTAGGAAAAAACGTGGGAGCTATAATATCAGGGTATCACTAGTATAGATGCGAATCAAGGCAACGCTAGCCCATTTCACCTTAAGAGGGAATTATCAATTCCTTACGACTTTTAGAAAATAATCTATTTCTTAGTGATATTCTACTTTGAAAGTCCACATTTTGTAAATTTGTAATGTGAATTTTAAAATATGGGTACAGGGATCCCTGGGTGGCGCAGCGGTTTGGCGCCTGCCTTTGGCCCAGGGCGCGATCCTGGAGACCTGGGATCGAATCTCACATCGGGCTCCCGGTGCATGGAGCCTGCTTCTCCCTCTCCCTCTGCCTGTGTCTCTGCCTCTCTCTCTCTCTCTCTGTGACTATCATAAATAAATAAAAAATAAAATAAAATAAAATAAAATAAAATATGGGTACACAGGCACAGCCAGAAAGTAGTTTTTCACATCTATAATTTCAAGAAAATGGTTATACTTCAGCTTTGTTAGTAAATAAGCATTAAGATTCTGCAAGGTAGAAGTTCTACTACTGTAGAAAAATAGCTTAGCCAGGCAGAGGAGAGTGATGGTAACACTCACATACCAGATGCTTTTTAAAAGAAAAACAACCACAAAACCGTCTCTGAGAAGTCTTCTTGGATTAACTCTAACTGAGGTTAATTTTTCTAGTATTCCCTCAACATTTATATATTTGTCTATAAAAGCTATGATTATAGCAAAATGTTTAAATCTATGCTTTATTTCTTTCTGATGGAAAAGGCAAGATTTTGATGTAAAAGACATCAGAGCTTGAATCCTGGTTTGCCTCTAAAAGCTGTGTGAGATTGAATGAGTGACTTTGCTGAGTGAGTTTTCCCATCTGTCAAAAGGATAATGATACCTGTCTCAGAGGCTCATGTATGGTTTATTTGGGAGAACATGAAAATAACCTAGTGGTTGGTGGAAAGTAAATATTCCATAACTGATAGCTCCCTCTTGTTTTCCCCGCAGGCTAGGGATCAAGGTTTCTCTAACTTTTACGATTCCTCTGCAAAGTCAAGAATTCTGTAGATAATTGCTGAATGATGACATCAAAATCTCTCAGCAAGACTGTGAATATGCAGGTTTTAATCACCACTACCTCTGTGTAAACTGGATTTCTACAGCATGATTACAACTATAGATCCCCGGAAAGGATTAATGATTGAATTAAAGAGCAGTAGATATTTACGGCTTATATTAAAATAAATCTTAATGGTTGCAGAAAAAAAATCTTTGAAGTGGTTCTATATGATCAAGAGCTTCTCCTCCCCATTATATTTAAGTTAAATAATACCCAAATACCCAAGCATACAAGTAGACTAACAATAGAATTCAGTATTGATTTGTTTGTCCAAAACACATAAAAAGCAAATCTTAGGGAGAGCTTTATGATGTTAATAGTTTGCCTAATCACATCATTTGGAATACAACACTTTCTCTATTTTAAAATGAGTGTAAAAAAAATCAATATGCTCTCCCTGCACTATCTGCATGCTGCCACCACATGACACACTCATAATTTTCTAAGAGTAATTTCAAATCAAAATTGCATCAGAGTGCCACCTACACTGGCTTCATTCGGACCTGCCATGAGATTATCGTTACAGTACGAACTACATTTGCATACATTAAAATACAGCAGGAAAAGTAGCCACCGTGCATGCTAAATAGTTGTTTTTCCAAAACTTAAATATCTCAGGTGCCTCTCCTTTATTCCCCAAGCCCCTACGGGCATTTTTCTACATTAAAAATTGCCTGCATCCAGGCAATTATTTGCAAAAACTCAAATCAACAATACTTTTGCCTATTTGTAATATTGTCTCTATTTTTCTATGTCTATTTTCAAGCAGCAAGGCTGCCGTGAAAGCTGAATCCTTACGAGTTCATATTCTCCTGCTGTTTCCCTCTCACCTCAAGTCAGCCTCCCCTGTTGCAAAGGGCATGTGCTAATGATCCAAGTCACAAGTGAGTATATAAAAGAAAAAATGAAAAGGCAATAATCACTTTAATGAAATGAACAAGGAAGGTTTTAGGTAGAAAGTCTACAAGGCTTTGAGTAGTCGCCCGCTACCATTTGCACCACCTCTTCTGCTCCTCACCTGTGCCAGTCTCTTACCTGCAGCCTGCTTGATCTAGGACCACAAGCCTGTAGACGCTACTATCATGAGAGATCACCACAACCCACATGTGGAAATTGTTATTCATTAAACACACAGTTCTATTTTAGACCACACTTCTGACTGCAGGCCCGTGTTTGCCTGAAGGAAGGTAGGTCATTGAGAGTCCATGCAAATGAAGGCAGCTCCCCAGCAGCGGAAAAATTAACTTAGGCAACTTTGTGGGCACAGGTCTTTCTCACAGCAACGCCAGTGGTGCCCTTCACCCAGGTGCTGAGCCAAGGCCTCCAGGTTGATTACTGAGAATGGAGGCTCTCCCACTAGATTGCCCACATGGTGCCTTTCACGGACTCTGGGCTGCCATCATTGTAAATGAAAGTAACAAGGTTTCTCAGTGAGAGGCCCGGGCTACACTGTACAATATGGAAATTACATCACTAGCCTCTCTTCTACCTGGAGAAACAGCTACTAGAAACTGTCAAAAAAAATCACTCCCACTAACTTACCCTATCTTCTGAGCTTAAACTTTAAAGCCATGGAGAATATAAAGTTGAATGCTTAAGTCTCTGGGAAACCTGGGTCTTAAGATCCATGCAGAATAGAACCTCCTCTTTCTAGTCTCAGTGGTTTCCAGCTAACTAGACAGCTCTTGCTCCCAAACTCTAACTTGAAATTGGAGAGTTAAGAAAAGGAGGGTCCTTTCTGAAGACTTCTCAGCTGGCTCTTGACTCCTGGTTCTCAAAGTTGACTCCACCCCTGGAATGACATGGGAAGTTCTCAAAAATGCTGAGGCCTTGGGTTCTACCTTCAGAGATTCTGCTTTGGTTGGTATGGAGTGCCAGGACAAGGGCTCACCAGGTGATTCGCCTGGACAGAAAAAAAGTTCAAGCACTACTGCTGGAGACCCGTGATTCTCAAAACGTCATGTGCATGTGAATCACCTGGGGGTCCTGTTAAAATTCAGATTTGATTTATCAGGTCTTGAATCTAGGATTCTAAGTGGAATCTAGGATTCCACTTTTCTGACAAATTCCCAAATGCTCCCAGTGCTGCTAGTCTGCAGACCAATCTTTAAGTAGCAAGGCTTTACATCAAACTGGTAATGCAGGCAATGAAATAACAAATCTTTTTTTTTTATCAATAACCAGAATCCTTACCTTAATCACAGTGGCAAACCACTTCTGGCAAGTGTATCATGGTGTATATAAATGCTATGTATTTACATTTGCATGTAGTTGAAAAAGGTACTGGATTATAATTGTCAGCACCTAAATCTAGCACTGGAGTATCATCTGATGCCAAATATGATTCTATCCTACATGCAACTTAAATACAACAATATTTATTTTTATATCAAGCAGATGCTTTACACGATAGGTCTGCCACACCAAAACTTTAGGATGAATCTAAGAAAATGCTACTGCCAGGAGTCACATATTCAAAGGTATTAGTTTGGTGGTAGTATATCTATCATAGTACCTTTCAAATTCTTCATATTGTGTTTCTGTGTACAACAAATCCAACAGAATCACCAAACCCATTTTATTTTTGATTCCTGTTACTTTACCCCCACATTACAAGATTGCAAGCAGGTTTTTGTTTGTTTGTTTGTTTTTGGTTTTGGTTTTGCTTTTTTGATTTTTGGGGGTTTTTTTGCAAGCAGGTTTTTAAATGGCATCTGCCTATCAGACTCTAATAGCTCCTACCTTAACACTAAAATATATCTAGAATATTTTATTTCTATTATAATACATAAACTACTTTTTAAAACATAAAAACTCACACCACTACAAAGATCTAAAAGTGGCAGTTTATTCTAGTAATTGGGGAGATTTTTCTCCTAAGTAAAAGGTCAAAGGAGTTCAATTACAACAGTAA
This sequence comes from Canis lupus baileyi, assembly GCF_048164855.1. Taxonomy (NCBI): domain Eukaryota; kingdom Metazoa; phylum Chordata; class Mammalia; order Carnivora; family Canidae; genus Canis; species Canis lupus. Next base: position 29,395,853 of record NC_132854.1, read on the forward strand.
GTAGATGGCTACCATGATTCCCCTCAATAATAATGGCTTACTATGTGCCACACATCTGTTTTTGTTTTAAAGGTTTATTTATTTAATTATTTGAGAGAGAGAGAAAGCAGGGGGAGGCATAGAGAGAGGGAGAGAGAGTCTCAAGCAGACGCCCCACTGAGCATGGAGCCCAACAAGGGGCTCAATCTCATGACCCTGAGATTGTGAGCTGAAACCAAGAGTTGGACTTCCAACTGACTGAGCTACTATGGTGCCCCAATGTATTTGCTTTAAATACTATATGTCTATATATCTACATATTGATAGGTACAGATACCGATAGATATATACTCTGAACTCTCAAAGAAATCCTACAAGAGAGATACCATTTTATACCTGAAAATACTGAGATACGGAGAAGTTAAGCAACTGACACAGATCAAAGAGTTAAGAGTGTTGGAGCCATGATTCAAGTCTAGATTTTCAGGATCCAGATCTTTGTTTTACCCACTCTGTTATAATGCCTTCAAGAAAGAGAGCAAACCCCTTCATTTGAAAGAAGATTGGAAGATACCACAATCACTCTTCCACCTCTCCACCCTCACTCAGTAAAGCAGATTCTTTAATTTTCAGAATTTTAAGGAATTGTCCCTATCTAGGTACAAGGGATGCTTTTTGAGATGATCAAATGGCTTACCTGCTTCTCCACCTCCAGTTTTTCTAATTCCCTTACAAAATTTCAATTCCAAGTGGATAGGAGTCAGAGAATAGTCAGTTGGCCACAGAATGCCTAAAAATATTGGAGCCAGCAATTCTCAGATAGCCTGGGTATGGGCAGAGGAGTGGCCCCTCAGCCGTGAGAAGCAGAAGGTGGGAACTGTTGTTCTGAAGGACTCCTAATTGGAGAGAAGACAATAAAAAGAGGAGGACTTATTCCTCAGGAGTTCTGCCAAATGAGGGAAATAGAAGTGTCTGATAACTGAGGGGCTTAGTTTTCTCTGCAGCATCTGCTGCATGTGGAACTTTTAGCAGCTGAAGTCTGCATTGATTTTTGTGGTCTGGAGATACTGTGGAAGAGTATAAAATTACCACAGAGAAATGCAAACTTAGTGGCTGCTGCCAGAAAGAATTCTAAGACATGCTTAGGAAGCTAAACTGTGGTTCAAGGCCCCATCCTGGAGTGTTGGTGCTGAGAGTATCAGAGTCAAAGATCTACAGTATTCCCATTGAAATCAGGAGCTAGCCATTGCTGATAATAACTCATTGTAATCTAGATATAGAAAGCATTCTCACTGTGTTAAAAGGTTATTTTAGGAGCTCTCGATAAAGATCATTCTAAGTGGTAAAACACTAGGCCCCTGATCATTAGAGACAGAAACAAGAGATGCTCACTATCATTGCTATTTTTAACAGTGTTCTGGAAATCTTAGCCAACGCAAAAAGAGAAGAATAAGAAACAACATGTGCATACATATTGCAAAGGTAAGGAATAGGAAAGAGAAAACTGTCCTTATTTGAAGATAAGGTGATTAGAGGGAATCTTCATAAATCAATAGAAAAACTATTGAAACTATTAAGATAGTTCAGTAAATTAATATATTTAAATAAAATTTTCAAATCTGTGTATGCTGCAAACTATGAAATAAAAAGGCAAATAAGGGGGAAACAAGTATTACAAGCCTTTATACATGAAAAGCTTTTACAAATGAAGAACAAACCAGATCATGTTAATAGCACAGGCAAAGTAAGCAAGTATAAACAATGCACTTGCATATATAAGAATCTCCTAAATAGAAATAAATACCTAAATTTTTAAAAAGATTTTATTTATTTATTCATGAGAGACACAGAGAGAGAGAGGCGCAGAGGGAGAAGCAGGCTCCATACAGGGAGCCTCATGTGGGACTCGATCCCAGGGCTCCAGGAACACGCCCTGGGCTTAAAGGCAGGTGCTGAGCCATCCAGGCATCCCTAGAAATCCAAGATTCAAAATACACAACAGCAATACTAATTTAATAAAAAGACTTTGAAAGATTTTATTTATTTGTTTGTTTATTTGAGAGAGAGAACAGGAGGGAGGAGAGGGTAAGGGGTGGGGAGGCACAGAGAGAGAGGGAGAAGCAGCCTCCTCCCTGCAGAGGTGGGGAGCCCCACAAGGGCGCTTGATCCCAGAACCCCAGTATTATGACTTGAGCCAAAGGTAGATGCTTAACCATGTGAGCCACCCAGACACCCCTAATAAAAATATTTTAAGAGACAATAACATTTGTCAAAATCTATAGAACATACAACATTGACAGTAAACCCTAATGTAATGAATTTGGGTGATAATGATGTGTCAATATATGGTCATCCATTTTAACAACTGTGCCATTGTGTTGCAATATGTTGATGGGGAGGAGATTATGGTGTGTGGGGACAAGAGGTACTTTCTGGAAATTCTGTGCTTTCTGTTCAGTTTTGCTGTGACTCTAAAAACAGTTTATTAATTTTTAAAATATATAATGACCAAAGCACTTTTGTACACTGCTATTCAAAAGTAATTTGGCATTAAGAATGTTAAAGATATTGGAGCCTATTATCTTGCTTCCAGAAATGAATTTAATTTGTTAAGAATTAGCAAAGATTTCCATATATAGATACTTCTATGATGATAAAACAAAAAATGTATAATGATAAAAACAAGCAACAAATAAACAGAACAAACTTAATTTTCAATAAGGATTCCAGATTAAAGGAAGTGCATAGTCACTGAGGCAAAAGCATGCCTGGAATATTTAAAATTTTAAATGCTCAAGATAAGGGCACTAGGGTGGGTCATTTAAGAATCCAACTCTTGGGGACACCTGGGTGGCTCAGTGGTTTAGCGCCTGCCTTCAACCCAGGGTGTGATCCTGGAGTCCCAGGATCAAGTCCCACATCAGGCTCCCTGTGTGGAGCCTCCTTCTCCCTCTGCCTGTGTCTCTGCAGGCCATGCTCTCAGTGTCATGAGATGGAGCCCCGTGTCAGGCTCTGTGCTCAGTAGGGTGTCTGCTTGGGATTCTCTCTCCCTCTCTCTTTGTCCCTCTCTCTGCTCACACACAGGCTTTCTCTCTTTCTCTCTCAAATAAATAAATCTTAAAAAAAATTTTTTTAATGCTCCAGATAAAATGTCACATAAACAAAGGAAGATGTACATAGTATATGTATGTGGTTTTGCTCTTTACTCTGTAAAAACATAAATACATAAATATCTCTTCAAAACGATATGGAAGTTCACTAATATATTAACATATTATCTCTGGGTGGTGACATTTGAAATGATTTTAATATACTTTTTTTCTTTTCTATCTGTTGAATGTTCTTCAATAAGCATATCTTACATATAGAATTTAAACACAAGACAAATACTTAAAATTATTACTCAAGGCTAGCTCAGTATTCAAAAACCAATGCAAACAGTCTTAAAAAAAATAACCACGTGCTTATATCAATTCATACAGAAAATGTACTTGCCCAAATTCAGTAGCTCTTCATGATAAAAACCCTCAGCAAACTATGAATAGAAGGGAACTTCCTCAACTTGATAGGAGACATTTACAAAAAAACTCCAGCAAACACCACATTCATGGTGAAAGACTGAGTACTTTCCTGGAAAGAAGAAGGCAGCTGAGATACCTACCCGATTTGTTAACAAGAGGTAGTACAATGCCTTGCTGCTCTAAGTGTGGTCCAGGGACGAATAGCCATGGGCAATGCGTAGGAGTATGTTAGGAGTGTAGAGTCTCAGGCCATGTCCCAGGCCTACTGTGCCAGAGCTTACAGTGTCACAAGGTCTCAGGCAGTCTGTATGCCCACTACAGGTCGAAAAACCCTTGAGTACTATACCAGGTGTACTTTGGAACCAGACAGACTTGAGTTTTGTCTCATCTCCCCTACTATGTGGCTGTGGGCAAGTCACCTAGACTTTCAGGGTCTCCGATTCCTCATCTGCAAAATATAGAAAATGATACCTCCCTTGCCAAGTGGTCATGAAGATAAAGACAAAGGACCTGGTAAAATAATGTTCCCAAATATGCTAGCATTAAAACTATTCTTCCAAGAAGCCCAAGACATATCTGCCATTTTCATTGTAATAACCATAGTTTGCTAGTGGGTAATGAGCACAAAGGTGTAAATGTACAGAGAGAAAGCTAACGTTCCCAAAACGGATGGAGAAAAAGCAAAAACAAGAACTCAGTTCTCCTGAATGCCAGACTATCACATACCATATTTGACTTTGCTGGGCCCTCATCACAAAGCTCACACTCCTTCCCAATCCCAAACCATTTACCAAATTACTAAATTGCATATTCCTCGCCATAATATCACAGCCATAGAACATATTAGCCTATGCATACATAGACATGGTACTATTGTCCTTTCTAAAGGTCAAAGTGAGACCTAAGTAGGACAGCTCTCTCTTCAATCTACCTTATTTATCTTTCCAAACTTTACAAAAGAAATTCCTCATTTCCATTGGGTAGATAGCTATTGGTTTGCAAACTGGCCCCCCTACATAGGGGGCAAGAAGAGACTGAAAAGCAGACCATTCTAGACTGGTGGGTGCCAGTTTCCATAAGAAAGGGGACTTACTTCCAAGGCTTGTTTATGGTGGCTGCAAGATGAGTAGATCTCCACAACCCCCTGCCAGATCTTAAAAGTTCACATAGAGACCTGAATGGGGTCAGTCATGTAAACAGTCCTGAAAGTCTCAACAGTACCTTACTCTCTCAAGGCTGTCCTCAAAACAGCTCCCAGGGTGGAAACAGTGGGCGGGGCATACGCTCCAAGGATGAGGAGAAGACTCTGATTACCTTATCCAGCTCAGGGTCAACCTGTGGTCACATCCTCTTCATGACCTCCTCCAATGATTGCTCTGAAAAGAAATGCAAAAATATTTTATCAGAACGAAAAATGCAAAGTGGCAAGTGGGCAGAGACCTGTCCTAGAACTCATTTCAGCTGTAAATAGAAATGAGAGGATCAAAAGAATGAATTTCATTGTTCATATTGATCAACAGCTAAGAATTAATGAGGTTAAGGAGTTGGAACAGGACTTCTTACTCTTAATTCCAATATTTCAGGAAACTTACAGTCATCATGTGCTCTTTATATCTGATTTATTACCTTCCTGCTGCTATTTTAGCCAATGTCCCTAATGAGGATATAGGACATTTGGTCACCAGTCATCTTTGCATAAAGTTCTCATGTCCTTACTCCATAATCCCTCACCTTTCTCTTCATCAGCTTCGCTAAATTTTGTCTCATGAATAAGCCATTTTTCCTGTTGCCTTTCATTCATATAAGATACTAAATGTATGCCCTTCTCTTTGTATTCACCTTAAGTCCCTTCCATCCTTTGTCAAGACTCTGCTCTGGTTTTCTGAAAATGTTGTTTCTAGAAGGAGCTGTCTAGCTCTCACCTGCTGCTCTAACCTTGTGCCTCTCTTCACAACATTGGGGGATGGCCCCCTTAGGGTCTAATACCAGATCCCTCGCAATCCCAACAGGTGCCAGGGCCCTTCGTCACTGTTCAGTATACTGCACTGCTCCACACCAATCCCACATGGTGCCTAGCAGCACCGTCCACAGTGACAGAAGAAAAATGAGGGCACTATAGTGAGTTTTCATAAAACTTCATTAATTTCCATGAAACAGTTGCTTTGTTTTCTGAGATTTTATCTTTCTTATTTCCGTTGTTTCAAATATTTCTTCTTTGTTAGAAGAAATATAATAACATCCTCTCTCCCCTCCCCCCTTTATTACCTGGTCGTACTTTGCAAAACTAAAATGCTCACAAAGCTCAGTTTCTTCATCTTTGTTACTCTTTCCTTTTCACTTCTCTGTGAAACCTCAAAGTCCTGAAGGTAGAGGGTAAGAACACACACCTTGACCTCTGTGGTCAGAGCTGGGTAAGAATCCCTGCTCTGCTATCTACTGAGGAAGTAACAAGAGGCAAGTGGTTAAACCTCTTTTAACCTTTCATATTCATGTTATAGTGGAGATGACAGTCAAACAAGAAATAAGTAAGATAATATATGCCAAGTGCATAGCATAATACCTGGCACAGAGTAATGAATCAATAAACAGTAATTACAATTATTATTATACTTCCTTGAGAGTTATTTGGCCAAACATTTAAGACAAGCTGCCATCTGTTGTCAAGGCCCCACTTTCATTTCAGGAGAGGAAGACTAGCATCTGGTCAATTGCAAGATTTCGTGTTTGAAGGTCAGTCCTATAGGACAGGGCTTTGGGATTGAAGTAGGTCCAGTGCATTAATCATGTTTTTTATTTTCTATATTTTATGATTCTTTGGCATCTTGGGAGCCCGGTGGACCAGAGGAGGGACTGCTCCTCTGGGGGTTAGCTAATTCCTAGAGATAGCATATGAATTGCCTAGGAACTTGCTTTTGATACGCAAACCAAATGATACAAAACCCATAACCCTAATCACCTCTTTAAATGAACTTTCAAACACCAAGGCAGTACTTCTCCTGCCTGAAATCACGTTAGGGCCAGATATTAGGAACTAGAAACCATCCTTATAAACCAGAGCTCACTGAAATTATTGAAACTATTCAATCCTAAACTGTTTACCATGTTCCACTTTGCCTTTCCTGCAGAAAGCCAGTAAAGTCTGGTGGCAGTGCTTTGCCCTTGCCTCCTCTGCCTCCCAACCTACTGGGCATGGGGTACTTCCCTCTATGGCCCTACGTGCTATGGCTCCATTTCTAGGGAACTGTGTGTAGATGCTTCTTCCTTGATGGCAGCTGTCTCTTGATCTGTTGGCCCCGCCACACCTGATTAAAACATATCTAGGATATATTTTAATGCGATCAGCAAATCAAAACTATCCCAGATGATTTTTTTTTGCCTAATACCCTCCTTAAACCATAAACCTTAAACCTTCATAAACCAAAATGTCACCATCAGAGTACAAATGTATTCCTTATGATAAACATCTCCCCACCTCCACTCCAAATCTACTTGGTACTAGACATGAGTCTCCACAATTACTAGAGAACTGATTTGGCTTCCCAAAGATAATTTCCAGGATTGATCATCTACACAGAAAGTTGGGTCAGGTTCACACCCACTATTGCAGGATTTCTCTACATTGAGTGGCCATGGTTCTTGGTCAAAGTGCTTCGAAGAATAAAGAGATAGGCCAGACAAAGAGTGATGGGCAGCAAAGCAAAGTTTTTTTTTTTTTTAAGTAGACTGACTTTATTTATTTTTTTCATTTACATTTTTAAATTTAAATTCAACTTGCCAACACCCAATGCTCATCCCATCAAGTCCCTCCTCAGTGCTCATCACCCAGTTACCAACCATCTCCCCACTCACCTCCCCTTCTGCAACCCTTTTGTTTGTTTCCCAGAGTTAGGAGTCTCTCATGGTTTGTCTTCCTCTCTAATTTTTCCTACTCCAGTTCCCCTCCTTTCCCTTATAATCCCTTTCACTATTTCTTACATTCTATGTATGAGTGAAGCCATATGATGATTGTCCTTCTCCGATTGACTTACTTCACTCAGCATAGTACCCTCCAGTTCCATCCACATCGAAGCGAATGCTGGGTATCTGTCTTTTCTAATGGTTGAGTAATATTCCATTGTATATATATATACCACATCTTCTTTTCCATTCTTCTGTCAAAGGGCATCATGGCTCCTTCCACGATGTTTGGCTATTGTGGACATCAAAGTAAAATATCTTGAGCAAGAGTACAAAGCTCACGGAGAAGGAGGGTGCCTGAGAGGGTGGCCCTTGGAGTTTCTAAATGTAGGGGATTTTATGAACTCTTTTACAGAAATATCCTAAGCAATCAGGGTGTGCTGAGCTGTGCCAGTTAGTGCTTTGGCCACATATCTGTCTACCTACTAGGTGAATGTCTACGTGCTTTAAGTGCCCCTTGCCCAGGATGGTGAAAAATGCTTTATGGTTAATTGTTTTATTTTAGAACATTTTGCAGATGTTATTTCTGCAAAGGCTCCAAAGCAAAATGCTAGTGAGGTCCTGTCTCAGCTGCAAAACGGGATGTCAGTGCTGTTCTGGTTTAGCTGTCCTGACTTCATATTTTCTTGTTGGGGACCCTGCCCTTGACTGTCTAACTGTCCAACTCACTTCTAATACCACCTCTGAACTGCAATGAGAGGGTATTCACTTCAGAGAGTTTTGAACCCCAGGCCTCAATGATCTTACAATTGTCCCTTTATTTTCCTGCAGTCAGTCAGTAACAATGCAGAACAAACAGCACACAGAGTTAAGAAGTCTGGTCACTGGTTTAAATACAGGCCACGATGAAGCAAAAATCACGGCTTTTCTGGGAGGAAATCCAGTTTCTTTCTTTCTTTCTTTCTTTCTTTCTTTCTTTCTTTCTTTCTTTCTTTTCTTTTCTTTCTTTTCTTTCTTTCTTTCTTTTTTTCTTTCTTTTCTTTCTTTTCTTTCTTTCTTTTTTTCTATGCTTTGATGATAAACAAGATTCCTTTCAGTTTTTAAGTTATATGATTTGATGCCTACTACCATCATTTTATGTTCTCACCACTTTTTATAGTTTGCTGAAATACCATTAAGAGGTATGAACTGACAAATGGGGCTGGGCAAAAGGTGTGTATCCATTCCATATCAGAAATAACCTTGGGAAGTCCAAAAACTTAGGGCTTTGTTTCTTCCTGTATCAGTGATTCCCCTAGAAAAAGTCTTCTTGGCCGAAGTAAAAGTTCCTTGTAACCACCTAAGAAATTGCTCACCCTCCGGAGAGTCTCCCCACCCTCTCGCAGCCATTGAGGATGGTAAAATGGAGCACAGAATCCTTTCCTTTCTTGATTCATCCTGGACATAGACCAGAATAACCTGCCAGGAGACCCCAATAAAAGGAATGCCTTTACAAACACTTTGCCTTCCCCTTCATTTATAATTGAGGTTGCTCTTGTCAATAAAGCTTTCCAAAGGCCATTCACCACAATACTCTTAGACAAGTATTTACATTCTTTCCTCCTCCCCTATCAAAAGCAAGGCTACTTTTGTTACCTCAAGAAATGAATAGGAGTAGAAGCAGACTTTAGCTTTTCTACCCTGCAACGGTTTTAAAAGCTACCTACTCTAACAGAAATACATCGTGGACAATGAGAACTTGTCCCACTTTTTCCTCCTACTGTAGCTCTTGTGATGTGGTCTAAAGGAGTTTCTGAAACGGGGGTCCTGACGTCCTTTTGCTCCTTGCTTCCCCTGCTGTGGCTATTCTGTTGAGCGTTCCATGGTTGGTTGTTTGTTTGGTGACAAAATAAGAAATTACTGGACTTAGGCTCAGTTTTGTTTCCCTCCCGAACATCTGTTGTTCTTACTGGGTTCCTAAGCTTGTGTTGGCATTTATGAAAACGATCCTTTGTGGACTCCTGTTTTAAAAAGTAGCATGAAACAGCTACACTAACAAGCACATTCTTTGTTTTCATCTTGTCAGTCCTTATCACTGTTTCCCCCACATGCACAGTCACCAAATACTGAAAGTAGCTCTTTTCTATACCTGTAATATTTACTTGATTTTTCCTCAGAACTTATGCAAATAGAGATTAATTGTACACAGACTACGTAGATCATTTTTTAATTAGCAGAGTTTGCTGTGCTTAGAGAATATGGTGATTAAAGAGGACAGCAAAATGGCTAATCTATCATAAAATTTATAAGTTCCTTACCCCCAAAATTTCAACTTCAGATGCCTTTATTCATTTGAGTAATCCAGCCTTGCAGTAAAAGACAAAAAGGTAACTAATGTTAGCTAAAGCCCCATATTTGCATTAGCATCAGTCAATGGAGGAAAACAACATAACCTATTTTTAATTACATTCAAGGTGTTCATCCTATTAATCTGAAAATTAAACATGCTAAAATGAATTCCATTGATGAACTACTACTTTCTAGCATATTAGAAAAAGAAATAAAAATCACTCTGGATATAAAGCAGTGTGCAGTGGGTGAACCTATACAAACTCTTGCATGGTGGTTTCCTGGGAAACCAAAACTCTGCAGATGTACAAACTAAAATGCAGATGTGTGCGTTTGAAAAAACTATATCCCATTTTCACTCCTAATGAAGCCAATTCATTTTCAGTTATACATATAATACAATATCCCCCTAAATTGGAATAAAAATCTGATCTTCTAATCATGAACATTGAGGCTATTTGAAAGTTAACATTTATTCAATCAAATTTGATTTTTAAACCCATATAATATCTGATCTCCACAGACTGGCAACTAGTGAACCACTAGGTAACCCTGTTCTTTGGTATCTCACCAGGGGCCCTGCTGAATCATCGCCTTACAGGTCGTGTGCCAACTCTGGAACAAACACAAATGTATATTTCCTTTCCAAATGCCCCACTTCTGCCAGAAAACTAACAGATGCACCAACAAATGTTGCAAGTCTGCCTATTAAACATGGAGCTCATTGAATTTCTATTGCATTTCTCCAGCACAAGTGCATTTGGAGCAAAGAAAGAAATTAAAATGAAGTCAGGTGTCATTCAAGAAAATTACAGTCCCACGGAGGATAGTTTTGAGTTGCAGCTTTGAGTTGCCATGCTGTGCCTTTCACAGCTGCCTACAGTTCTTGTCATTAATAATCAGTAAATAAGATCTGCAGGTGGGCCTGGAAGGCACCCCGAGCCAAGAAGATGGTAGTTAGGGCTTCTGTCTCTAAGATGGGTGGCCAGGCTCATTTGCACAACCCAGCTTATGTTTCCACACAAAAGTGCAACCCTACTTAGCATAGCTTCAGGGAAGCTGCCACAATATAGGGAATGCTAATTACTGTAACCAACTGGCAACGATGCATCCAAAATTAAATGGCCTGTGACTGAGCAGATGAACAATTTTTATGGCCCAAAGATCAGGGAACAGGGATAGTTTGTTAAATTAACTGACAGTCTCTTTGGTCTAAGTAGGTGAGTTGAAGTCATTTGAAAGCCGTGTTTGCACGCAGTTACATACCAGAGTCTCTCCTGCGTAAGTACAGTTCCCCCTGCAGTTTTATGTGGGAGTATGGCTACATTTAGTACATAAAATTCAAAAAGTTCCCCAGTTCAGTTCATAAATGACCAGGAGAAGCTATTCTGAATCCCTGTGGGATTGATATTTCATACACAAGGGTTTGATCTTTTAAAATTCACCTGAAACGAATTCATAGTTGCAGTTTTTTTAGTAAACCCACAGAACCCTGCATGAACAAAAGCTTTTAACTTCTAATTTCCAACATTGATCACACTTAGAAACCGAGCCATTTCACTAGCATATCACAAGTTGCTGTTATCGTAAATTCATTCCCATCTGTGAATGTAAATCTAAAAATCTTCCTCCCCCCAAAAATAATATAGAGATGACATCACAGTCTCTAAAATTTCCAAAGCATTGTTTTTTAGCAAACTACACTTTTTCCTATCACAATGCGAAAGCCAGGATTTCTCCGCTTCGGCACTGTTGACATTCTGAACTGGTTAATTCCTGGGGTTGGGGATGGGTGGGGTAGGGGGGACAACATAGTCTGTGCTGTGTGCTGTAAGATGTTTGTCAGCGTCCCTAACCTCTACCTACTAGATGTCAGTAGCAATACCCCCGCTCCTCCCCCCAAGTTGTGACAATCAAAAATATCTTCAGGCACTGCCAAATAAACTCTGGAGGGTAAAATCACTTTCCCCCCGCCCCGTGGAGATTTACTGGCCAATGGTTCAACAAACATTTATGGAATGTCTTTGCTATTATACCAGCCTCTGCACAGGGGGTGGAGGGGGATGGGTAACAGGTCAAGAAATAACCTGAGTCAAAACATGACACAGCTGTGACCTGGAGGAGTCTAGTTTAACCAGGGAGACAGCCACATGAACAGAACATTTCCACAATATATGATAGGGTAAAAATAGAAGTACACAGTGCCTTGAAAGGCAGAGGAAAGGCAACATAACTCCTGAGGGTTCTGATGAGATTTCCTAGAAGAGCTTCTGAACTAGGGCTTGAAGAACAATTTAAAGTGGGCTAAATAAAGAAAGAGCATTCCAGAGGGCACTCTGTATGAGTAAAGACGCAGAGGCATGAAGCATTAGGTATATGCAAAGTACTATATCCAGTTCTCGGTAGTTCTATTCATTGATATTACAGTTTTAAAAATACATCAAAAAGAGAGAGACAGAAAAGAGGAAAGAAAGGGAAAGGAAAGAAAGAAAAGAAATGATGCTGAGAAGTAAGAGTAAAGTGTATTATGTGTTTTGGTGTTACAAGAAAGTTCTTCTGAAGCATCAATTCAACAAACATGAATTTCCTGTCAACTAGGAATTCAGAGATAGACATGAGATTCCCTGCCATATAGATACTCAGCATCTGGTGAGATATGAGAAGTACAGGCATGACTCAAATATGTTCTAAACCCCAGATTAGAACATAGCTCTCTGTGTGTTACTCTAGTGCCTAGAATCTTCTCCTTGTATATTGAATTTCACCAGGAAACAGTAAAATTGCCAGATTTCTATGACAACCTTATAGAGGAATGTGAAGAAGCTGAAGATGTACAGCCTACAGGAAACTTACAATTTGGTTGGAAAGATAAAATTCATGAAAAGATAATAAATCATACAAATTCATGAAAAAATGCCAAAGAAGAGGTACAGATTCTTAAAGTAGCAGAGGAGGCAGAAATAATGGTAGTTTTCCAAGGTCAGGCAAGAACTTGAGGAAGATGTGGGATTTATTCTGACCTCAAAATATGGATTGTGTTAAAAGAGCAAAAAAAGGAAAAACATTGTAGACAATGGGAAAAATATAGCAAGTACAATCCTGTGCCAGGAAAAGATCCTGTGCCTGGCACTGTGAGGACAGTGAGGAAACTTAATCCGGACAAGGCAATGAATTCCCATAGGAAGGAAGAGTTGAGAGTGTACAGCCCCAAAACCCAGAGGACAGGGGTGGGGGATGGTAATACAGTTAGGGGGTGCTTGGCATTTAAGTGTATCCTTGGAAGTTGGATAGAATGTTGATAAATGTTAGAAGATGATACATAGACAGTCATGAGAGGTGGGAAAGTACAGTGACTTTCAATGCTCTAGTTTTGGCTCTGGATGGTCTCACTTGGTGGATAAATGGGATGTCCCACTTGTCTACAGTTTTTTGTATTTCATGATAAATGCCATTTCTTTCTTAGCATTACAAGAAGGTTTGTATTTCATTAGGAAAAAATAAAATAAAAAGCCATTCTTTGACATGTATTATACCTCTGCAACCAAATGCCAAACCTCTAGGAAATGACTTCTGCCATTCTCCGCCACTCCTTCTGACTTCAATAAAATGACATCCATTTTTATCAGCCCCACAAAATAGGCAGTAAATAATGCCTTCCAACCACAGATGCCTCTGCCCCACACCCCTTAGGGACTCTGTTGCCTGCAGCCAATAGACTTAGGTGCATTCCTGCCTAGAGCAGGTAATAATCCAGCCCTGCTAGTTAGCATCCTGCAAGTTAACTCCTTCTCTTCCTGGGGTGGGTGTGGGAATCTCATCTTGCTTTCCTATACTTTCTCTAGAAGCACATAATCTCAATTATAAAAGGTATGAAACTGGTTATAAATTCTTCCCTCCTACGACCCTTTCATCCCAGCACAAAGGCCAGCTTTCATATTATATAACTGACCAAGCAAGCAAGTAAAGATATTTCTCCCCAGTTTCCAAAATTTCAGTGTGCATAAGAATCGCACGGAGACCCACAGACTAAACATTCAGATTCATTAAGTATGAGGTTGGAATTATCTGCTTTTACTTAGATGGTTCTGCTATAAGAACACATTTTTAGAAACAGTTCTTAGAGGATCATGAAGTATAGTTTTTAAAGTATATTCCAGGTAACTTTCTGGAAATTAAGATCAGTTATTCTTGGCCTTGACTTTCAACCTTCTCCAAGTAAATAAATAAATTTATTAGGCAAAAAGTAACCTTGTTGTCTCTGAAGTGTTTGGATGATGACTCAAATATATCAGGCGTAGTCAATACTTGGAAGTCATTTGAGGTGGCCTTTGAGGAAATCTACCACCAAAAGCCACAAGGTTCAGATTAAAATCTTCCTTTTCTACCTAAGTCACATTTTACAAGGGATGCAAGGGATTTCAAGAAGACAGTTGTCAAGGACTCTGCTTTTAATGAGTAGAAGAGAAACTCCCTCAAAATCCTTTGGAATGGGTTGAGTGCCATTCTTGGGTGAACTGAAGATCTCATGATAGATAGTTCCCATAAAATCTCCACCTTACCCAGTCCTCCTTCACTCTATTCCTCTACTCTTTGCCACAAAAACCATGGAATCACAAAAAGGAAGGGGATGCCTGAACTAAACTCAGGAGCAATTTCACCCAATATGTCCCTCAAACATCAGCCATAGTGAGCCAGAAGAATCTGCCTTACTCCTGCATTGGAAAGAATCAGGCAGATGGGGAGAAGGAGAAAGCAAAAACTTCATCAAAATTAAAAGCTTTTGCTCTTAAAAGATACTGTTAAGAAAATAAAAATAGAAGCACAAACTGGGAAAAACTTTGCAAACTATAGATGGATCACAACTTGTATCTAAAATATGTTAGGGGACCCTGGGTGGCTCAGCGGTTTAGCGCCTACCTTCAGCCCAGGGCGCGATCCTGGAGACCCGGGATCGAATCCCACGTCGGGCTCCCTGCATGGAGCCTGCTTCTCCCTCTGCCTATGTCTCTGCCTCTCTCTCTCTCTGTGTGACTATCATAAATAAATAAAATTAAAAAAGAAAAAAAATAAATAAAAATAAAATATGTTAGGAACCTACCTTTACAACCAAAAAGAAGACAAGCATCTAACTTTTTTAAATGGGCAAAAGATTTGAGCAGATACCTCACTAAAGAAGATAAACAGATAGTAAATAAGCACATGAAAAGATCCTTCAGGGAAATATGAATTAACATGACAGCAGATACCACTACACACCTATTAGAATGACTAAACATTTAAAGCCTAACCATAAAAAATAAAAATAAAAAAATAAAAATAAAGCCTAACCATACCAACTGTTGGAAAGATTGTGGAGCAACTGGAATTTCCATCTGGTGAAGGGAATGAATCACCTCAGACAACACTTTGACAATTTCTTAAACACAAACATATTAATAAACTGAAATCTGTCTATTGCAGAAGGCTGGCTGCGTACACAATAGTAGCATGTAAGACTGAAGAAACTCAAAATGGAGATTCCTGATCTCCTTTTGAAGCAAAAAGGATAATCTGCTGGCATATTTCCTCCCTGGGCAAGTGAAATACAGTAAGTTAACCAGCACAAAGAGCCTTGCCTCCTAATGTGTGTCTCAGGATTGGCCTGAAAAGCCTGATGGCCAGTGCTTAGCCTTGCAGATTTCACGTCACTTCTCCTGGTACTGTGCCTGCCTGTCGCTAGCAGCAGCTTGCCGGCAGGGGCTGTCCGTTGCAGCTGTTTCCCAGCTGTTTATAGCAAGCTACATTGCTTCAGGCTGAGCTTCTATCCAGCCACCTGGTCTAATTTTGTCCATCTATCCTCTACAAATCTAATCATGATTGTTAAAGTTGTGATGCTATTGGGAATACCTGATAAAGCCTGATAGTCTCCTTGAGAGTTGCATTACAGTTTGGGGGCCTCCAGAGTGGTGGTAGGCATTTCTCTTGGCCTAACCTTGCTTTAGGGTTAGGTCATGTGGCCCAGGAGGCAAATCTGGCTCCTAACTCTGCATCTTAGGTTGATTCCAGAGCCTTCTGAACCCTCAGATTCACTCTGGGGGCAGTTCGTTTATCCATTTTTCTGTTCAAAGGGCATATATCTTTTTATTCCTAAAATGACCAGGGTCCTACTGAGAATGAATGCTATAATCTCATTCATCCTCATCCTAATTCACTAAGACCTCTCTTTAGCAAATCTGACCATTTTTCAAAACCCAGACCAAGTAATCCCTGCTCCAGGAAATCCTTCAATATTCTAGCCTATATAGAGCCATCTCTCTTATTCCTGACAACCTGCAGCTTGCATAATATTCGGCCTTTTTATTCCATTTTAATCCGCTTTATACACCGTTGATATGTTGGATTTCCCAAAGCATAACTCTGATCATACGCTTCCTCGCTCAGAAAAACTACATAATCCTACAGAAGGCTTACATTTTCCCAAATCAGCATCGGGCATATGCTTTTGGAGTACATACATTTTTATACACTGTATTGAAAAAGTTTTAGACACAAAGAACCATTATAAAATTAGAGCAACTCAGTGACATCTTATTTAATACCACTAGGTCAGAGAAATTCCAGCACTTGCCCCTAACTAATGTCAAAGACACAACCTTGAGGAGGTCTAATTCTCAATGTTGTGCTATTTCCATTAAGCCACGTGCAACAGACACTCAGAAATACTTGCTGAACCATATAGATTCTGTGACACTTGGCTTAAGGTTCAAAAGGCACATAAATTGAGGTTCCCAAGTCCTCAAAACCTCTTGGGAAGTTAGAGCAAATGTAAACTCTAAGAGGGGGGAAACTTTGTGTCTATATTACTCTTTCCTGCAGACCCAAACCTAGATCTGTGCCTGGCACATAGTATGTGTTTAACTTGTTAAATGAATGAATGCACTTCAGCTTTCTCAAAAGTAAAACAGTAACAATCTCAGGTCTGTACCATAAATTAAAGGAACAGAACTACTAAAGCTCTTGACCCTGACTAAAATCCAGTAAGCTGGCCATTATTACTATCATGAAAACAAACGTCTTAGCATTCCTTCATATTGGAGCTGGCTTAGAGGAGAGGACTCCAAAAGAATGGGTTGTATAACCTGAACACTCAATCTTGGTTACTATAGTTTGCAAATCCAGCAAAAATTAGAAAGCACATTCTGACAAATGCTGGTTACCCTGAGATGTCTCTAACAAGCCAAGCCTTATCACCGAAGATCAGAACTTGGAACTACTAAATACAAACAGAGCTACAGAACAAAAGCTAGAGATCAAAACAGTAAACCAGAGAATGACAAGGGCTTGCTGATGCCATATACTAACATATTTTCTTGATCTTCTTCTCAAACAAAACAAAACAAAAAGCTACCTTTTTCCTACCAAATGCCTAAAAAATTTAATGTAAAGGCAAACATATTAATAAGCTGGTAACAGGGCATCTGGGTTATATTCTTTTTGTATTAATGTGATGTTTTGTTAAATGACACATTTAGACTCAGATAAAGATCAGTTATGAAATCAAAAGTGCATGTTAATGCACTTTTCACAAATATTCACACACAGCAAATTAAAACATAGTTAATTAGCCATTAGGTCAAATGAGAGTAACAATGTATAGCACGGAGGGATAACCAATATTCAAATAATATAATAAAATATAATTAACACTAATATTGACCTTGACATAATTTAATACAGCCTTGAGGATCCCAGAGGCATCTCAAGATCCTTCAGAGTCACAGAATCATCATTAAGAATTCCAATTATAATTGTGTGGTATTGATACTGGTTTTCTGAGATCTCCAGCTGTTTGAATTCTGCATAACAGACATTTGTTATATAGGTACATACAAAAGCAGGTATGTGGAGGGGGTGTACATGTGTACACATACAGCATGAAAATAGTGTGTATACAGAACACTGACATTTCCTTCCTGCCTTGCTTTCCTTTTCTAAAACATTGCCTCCATTTTTTCCTCTAAAAAGCACAGCATACCCTATTTTCCACCAGTTTAAAAAAGGGCTTTAGTCAGTAATTAAAAACGTTTTCTGGGGCACCAGGGTGGCACAGCTGGTAAAGCATCAAGCTGATGATTTCACCTGGGGTCAGGATTTCTGAACCCTGAGGTGGAGCCTCCCTTTCCCCCCACCGCTGGGGCTCTGCACTCAGTGGGGAGTCTGCTTTTCCCTCTCCCTCCTCCTCAGCTCCTCCCCTCACAAGCTCTCTCTCTCCCCCTCTCTCTCTAAAATAAATAAATAAAATCTTTTCAAAAAAATTTTTTTCCATCTAGACATGCATTGACTCCTACAGACTCATACTCTCATACTTTTAAAAGTTTACTTTTAGGGGCACCTGGCTGGGCTGGCTCAGTTGCTGGAGCTTGTGACTCTTGATCTCAGGGTTATAAGTTCAAAACTCATGTTGGGTGTAGAGATTGCTTAAAGATAAAATATGTTCAAAAAATATAATAAAAGTTTATTTTTAAATAATGACTTTGGGCCCTTGGAGATCCATCCAAATAATGATTAAAATAACAAAGTCATGACAGGGCTATTCAAACATCATTGAATCCGGGGCACCTAGGTGGCTCAGTGGCTTCCTTTGGCTCAGGTCATGATCCTGGGGTCCTCAGATGGAGTCCTGCATTGGGCTTCCTTCAGGGAGCTTCCTTCAGAGTTCTGTCTCTGCCTCTCTTTCTGCATCTCTCATAAATAAATACAATCTTTAAACAAACATCATTGAATTCAAATTTTATTTTTAACTGTACATTGTTTTCATTCAACAAGATTGTGTCTTCTGGTAATTCCCTGTCCATTATCCACCTACTGCATTGGTTTCTCAGGTCTCTATAAACATTCTACAACTGAGTTCTCTTAGCTCATTAATCTTTTAGGTATAGATTTTAAATCAAGAGACAAAAGCCATTCATTGAAAAGTTTGCATATTCAAGTGTACCAAGATATATTCTTCTTTTCCAAATAAATTCCACAACACTAAGAACAAAACCCCCTGATTTTAAGCAGCTTTTCCCACAACTTAGTTAATTATGACAGAGATAAACCTAACAGTTTCAGAAGGGCTAATTCTGCTAGACATTGAATATCCATGTTAAGATCACAATACTGAATCTTGAGTAAACTTCTAAAATTTAGTAATTGCCTCTATCCCACTTCTCACCTTGCTGTCCAATTAGAAATCCTGGAATATTCCTCATCCCCTTCCCTACCACACAGCCAAAGTTTTACATGCATCCTAATAACAGAAGGCTCTCTCTCATCCACCAGTTCCTCTGCACACACTGTCCCCACTGTTCTGAGGAATCTTTCTGTCCCCTCCGACTACTGGGTAATCCAACTATTCTTTCCCAGGCATGCAAAAGCTTACCTGATCCCTACCTTGACAAAACCTTCCTCCTCAAGGTCCCCACAGCACTATGTAGATCTCACACCTGCCCCAGAATAAGTGTTCTATAACTGGTAGCTGTTACGGCTATATTATCTCATTATATTTTGATCAAGTTTTAAATGTATTTCTAGCATCAGAATGATTTAAGCTCCTTGAAGCAGATACCATGTATCTCTCAGTTTAATATCCCCCAGGTATAACACATACTTTCTAGAACATGGTGCATCCTTGACAAACTATGGTTGAATAAACAGCCACTGGAATAAAAAATTAGAAAATCTATTTATGGCATTTAATATCTATGTGGTTTTGCTACCTCTCTGAACCTCAATTTTATGACTATAAAACAGGAAGAATGGCAGGCTCTCTACCAGGGTTGTTGTAAGAAACATATAGTATGTAGATCAGAAATGTCTGCTGGACTGAAGCACCATTCTCATTGAGTTACTTTTTGTAGCCCTGCTAGTTATGTATCTGAGGAAGAAATTGCAATAGAAGAACTTTCCTGGGGCATCTGGGTGGCTTAGTGGGTTAAGCATCTGCCTTCAGTTTGGGTCATGATCCTGAGGTCCTTGGTTTGAGGCCTGTGTGGGGCTCCCTACTCAGTGGGGAGTCTGCTTCTCCTTTTGCCCCCCACCAAGCGCCCTGCCACTTGTGTGTTCTCTCTCTCTCTCTCTCTCTTTCTCTAAATAAATAAATAAATAAAAGATAAAAGACCCTCTCCTTTTGCTTCTCCTCAATTTTTGTAAAGCCACAGCAATGAGGTTGAGACTATTTCCTGAAACCATATAATGTCTAACTTTATGCTTTGATGAAGGGGTAAGAAGAGGAGACAATGGACGCAAAGAGGCCTCTTCTGGAAGAGGACTAGAATATTCATTTCCCCCAAATTTACCTTTATCACATGATCAGTTGGTTAAGCATCTGGCTCTTGAGATCAGCTTAGCTCTTCATCTCAGGGTCATGAGTTCAAGTCCTGTGTTCACACTGAGCATGGAGCCTACTAAAAAAAGAAATACTTTTACCATTACCACATGCAATATAGTGTTTTGTTGTTGTTGTTGTTGTTGTTGTTGTTGTTGTTCCATTGTGTGCAACTGAAAGTTTCTTAAAGTGTTGGTTACAACCAGGACAGATAGAAGTGAAGGGAAAGAGATGGGAAAAGGGGAGAAAGTCAGGATAAAGGATTGAGGCTATGGCAGCTAGAAGGGGCAATCACAAATCTCACACAAAAGATTCAGTAGGTTTACCCTGGCTGGAGGGAGAGAGAGTGAAGCAGTGTTTTTTACACTTTGGTTGCCCTGTTCTTCATAGACTAATTGATTCCATGACCCACTATGGGGATGTGACCCATGGATTGAAAAGGACAAAAACAAAAATTTTACAGGACAGTACTGCCTGTAGTGCCAGGAATTCATATTCTATGATAAATCCTATCATTATTTTGGGCAATATGGAACTAATTACATTGCACTGTATTTTGGGCTAAAAGAATTAATCTGCCAAAGGTAAATATTCAAAATCCACCACAAAATTTGTGATACTCTATTGGCATTTTTTCACTTTTTAATATACTGAAGAATCTTAAAAATAAATAAAGAGCAAAAATTAAAGTTGCCCAGCCTCTTGACCTCTGAATGGTCCTTCCTATTCCCGGTGACTTTAAGCAAATAAACTAGGTCACACTCAGAAAGTTATGCTTGCACATTTGACATACCTGTTAGAAGAAGGTAGTCGGTCTCCAAGGCCCACAGGAGCAGAGGTTGGCTGCAACTAATTAGTCATAATGGCATATTTATGAACAAATGGGTCACCAAAGGAGGAAAGTGGGGAAACTACCAATACAGAGATCCCTGGAAGCATATGTGTGTACACACGCACACACATCCCCCCAACACACTCTCACTTCTCTTATTCTTTAAAGGTAGACATGTTGGTTGCAGACTGGGTTCTTTGGGAAGAAGACTCTGAAACAGTGCTGAATGTGCAAAAGTTTTGTCAGGAAATGCCTTTGTGGTTGACACCTCTGGACAGGAAGGGAAAGAAGTAGCATTAGGCAAAGGAAAAAGACAAGCTGGGGTTCAGGCCCATCCACATCTCACCCATTTCACAAGAAGCTCTAGAGTTGAATTACCCAACAGATGTGTCCTTCATTGGCCGGGCCTTTATATCCCTACCTCCATCAGCTACCAGATGTGGGCCAGCCTAGGAGGGACAGGATATTGGTTGAGATGGTTTTCTGCAGCAGAGGCAAACCCTAAAGGGACTGAGAACTGAAGGAATTTGCGGACAATACTCTCAACTGAATCAAGATTTCCCTAGGGGCACCTGGGAGGCTCAGTTGGTTAAGTGTCTGCCTTTGGCTAAAGTCATGATCCCTGGAGCCTGGGAATGAGCCCCACATCAGGCTCCTTGCTCAGCAGGGAGAGTCTGCTTCTCCCTCTGCCTCTCCCCCTGCTCATGCTCTCTCTCTTTCTCTCAAATAAATAAATACAATCTTTTTTAAAAAATTCCCTAAAAGGAGAATGGAGTGGTTTATCTCTGTGTCCACGACACATGTTGTCCCGAGAAAAAGCCAGCCTGTGCTGGATGTACAGACATAGACAATACACGGAGTTTAACATAACGTGTCAGTGAGGTTGGGCTGGGATTTGCAGCTGTTAACAATAGCAACAACAACAACAACAAACTGCAAAATCTCAGTGGCTTATAACAGCAAGGACTCTCCAGCTCATGTTTCAAGCCTATTGGACATGGCCTGAGGTTCTGCTCTATGTTGTCTTCACTGTGACCTAGGCATAGGGCACAGCTGCCCTTCCAGTACCAGGGCAGGGGGAAAAGGTGTGAGGAAGAAAGCACAGCTTGTTGCTCATATAGCTTCAGTGGGGGGAGAGATCTCTATCACTTCTACTTACATTTCATTGGCCAGGAAAAATCTGGCCCGATCAAGCCCAGCTTCAGTGGAACTCTAAAATATAATTTCACCCAGACACCAGAGGGGAAGCCAATTTTGGTGAACAGTTCTACAATTTACCACAGTTACATTCATCTCAAGGAACACTCTGTGAGACTAAGAACAATACCACAAATCGCCATTTAAGTTTGTGAAGTACAGAAATGGTGTGTGTTATCATTAAAAGTCTGTATCTGCAGAAAGAGAGGTAGGAGATTTGTGTGAGGCTCTTAAAGAGGCCATGAGAGCTGTGGCTCTCAGTACATTTCTATGAAATTGAATTGAATTGAGGTTTTCCTTTGAATTTAGTTCATTGTAAAGATAACCTGAAGTAGTGCATCTACTAAAATATACAGCATAATGATGCATGCTTTGAAGGGTTTTTTTCATGTTAAATTTTTTATGGTTAATAAAATTAAATTAATTATTTTTTATAGCACAAGGAAAAAATCATAATTAGAGTCTAAATAAGTACAAGTAGGAAAACATATATATCAGTATAACTAAGAAGAGAAAGTGTCTTAGCTCAGGATGCCATAACAAAATACCATGGATGGGGTAGCTTAGTGGCAAATATTTATTTTCTCACAGTTCTGAGACTGGAAGTTCCAGATCTGAATGCCAGATGTGGTTGGGTTCTGATGAGAGTTATGAGGTTATGAGAGTTCTCTTCCTGGCTTGCAGATAGCTTTTGTCTTTTTTTTTTTTTTTTAAGGTCATATTTATTTATTTGAGAGAGACCTGGAGAGAGAGAGCACAAGCTGGGGGAGGGGCAGATAGAAACAGAGAAGCAGACTCCCCATGGAGCGGGGAGCCCAGCTCAGGGCTTGATCCCAGTGATGATGCGAGCCAAAGGCAAACACTCACTGGGCCACCCAGGCACCCTACAAATAGCCTTTGTCTTTATGTGTCCCTACGTGGGGGAAGGGAGGGGAGAGAAAGAGAGAAATGAAGATAGAGAAAGAAAGAAATTAGGGAAAGAGACAGAGATACAGAGAGACACATAGATCTTCCTCTTCTTACAAGGCCACAGTCCAATGGGATTATGGTCCCACCTTTATGACCTCATTTAACCTCAATTACCTCCTAAAGACAATATTTCTAGATATAGTCAGATTGAAGGTTCAGGCCTCAACATACGAATTTTGGGAAGACACAATTCAGTCCACAAGAAAAATAAAAATAAATCGTATCCTCCAAAGTAATGGTATCCAGAAAGACTAGGTCATGCTGTAGCAACACATATTAGTCACTCATAATAAAAAAGGTTTAGTTTTCTTTCTGGTTATTTGCCTTATCAAGAGTCAAAGCTCTGCTCCATGCTGCTTCACTTATGGGTTCCTTCTTACACATTACTGATCACCACAGCAGAGGGAAAGAGAATTCTCAGCCACCTCAAACAGGCAATGAGAGGCTCCCAGCCAAGAAGTAGCCACATTACTTCTATTTGCATCTTATTTGCTAAACTAGACTCAAAGTCCCACCACAGACAGGAGGGCAGGGCAGAGCAGACCAACCATGTGGTCAGGAGGGAGGGAATTGGACATCACATCATACAGGGTTCATGGATAGTATTATGGGTTGAATTGTGCCCCC
This sequence comes from Canis lupus baileyi, assembly GCF_048164855.1. Taxonomy (NCBI): domain Eukaryota; kingdom Metazoa; phylum Chordata; class Mammalia; order Carnivora; family Canidae; genus Canis; species Canis lupus. Next base: position 29,419,551 of record NC_132854.1, read on the forward strand.
TCCCCCATTCATATGTTGAAGTCCTAACCCCAGTATGTCAAACATGACCCTCTTTAGAATTAAGATCATCACAGATATAATTAATTAAGCAAGATAAGAAGTCGGATGGGCACTTAATCCATGACTGCCATCGTTACAGAAAGGGGCAATTAGAACACAAACATGGATGTACGGAGAATGCCGTGCAAAAATGAAGACAGGGATCTGAGTGATGCTTCTACAAGCAGGGAACACCAAAGAGTGCCAGAAAAACACCAGCTAAGAGCCAAGCATGGAAGAGATTCTTCCTCACAGACCTCAGAAAGGACCAACCCTGTGACACCTTGATCTCAGACTTCTAGCCAGTCTTTCAACTTTTTAGCTTTAGCTTTCATCTTTGTGCTTGAGCCACAGTAGGTGTTAAATCAAGGCTTGTAGAATAAATTAATGAGGTACAAAATTAGTTGATATGGATCAGAAGTGATTCAGAATTGAAAGTCAAGGGGGTTATGAGGAGGCTGGGATGACAAGAAAAGCATCATGAAAGAGGTGAAAATTGAAACTTGGTCATAATGAAGGCCGTGAGGGGGAAAAGAGGTAAAAAATCACAGACCAGGACACGTGGGTGGCTCAAGGGTTGAGCGTCTGCCTTTGGGTCAGGTCGTGATCCCGGGGTCCTGGGATCAAGTCCCATACTGGGTTCCCTTCAGGGAGCCTGCTTCTCCCTCTGCTTATATCTCTTTCTCTATGTGTCTCTCATGAATAAGTAAATAAAATATTCAAAAATAACTAAAAAATTTAAAATCACAGATCAAAGAGTTGAGGATGGTGAGGTATGGGGAAATGAAGCCATATCTTAAGCAACATTTGTAATAAATGATTCAGCTGCTAAAACAATGACTGAGAGTGTTGAGGGTGTAAAGGAGATGTTGATGATGCTTTACCTAAGAAAGGTAAAGCAATTTGGCAAGACTGCAGCCAGCTGCTGATAACTTTATGGCCAAGTGCAGGATACTTTGTGAGAGAGGCATCCTCAGAATGCAATTATTTATAGGGCTTGAGTAAATAATATGGGTCTGGTTTTCAGTTCTTAATGGAGGATCTCATCTTGGAAGTTCTGCTAACACCTAAGCTAAGGGCAAAGAGAAGAATGTGGTCTGTCAGGCAAAGACAGAAGCAGTCAGGATCTCCGGATGGGGTTCTGTAGTCTGTTCTGCGGCAAATCCCACAACTTCTCTGTCTTTGTGGTTCCTGTTACAATATTCCTGGAGATAATATTTCCTTTATTTATTCTCTAGCATTCAACAAACATTTGTGAAGTACCACTTACCCTTAGGTGGAACTAAAATATTCTTTTAAAAATTACCTAATTTAAAACAATCACCCAATTTGCAACTTTTTAAAATATTTAAAACTATAACTTGTTGTGTCACAATGCCAGAGGCTAACCTACAATAAGAACATCTGAAAGAGAAATTACTATAGAAATAGGCACCTCACAGTGAAATAGAAGAGTTGTACTCCATAGTTCCATTTATAAAGTGGCTTATTACTAATACAGTGGTGGAGTGCTGACTGGCTCAGTCTGTGGAGCATGTGACCCTTGATTGCAGGATTGTGAGTTCAAGCCCACTATTGGTGTGGAAGCCTACTTAAAAAAAAAAAAAAAAAAAAAAAAAAACTCACAAAAAAAAGTAGTACAGTGGCTGGGATCTCAATGATAGTCAGCAAAGTGGTTGTTGAATGAATAAAAGCAGGCAGGGATTCACAGCTGTATACCCAGCTCTTAGACCAGTGTGTGGTATATTTAAAAATTAAATAAATATTGGTGAAATAACAAATAACTAATTGTATTCATTCATTCATTCATTCATTCATTCATTCATTTTGCAATCACCTATACTGTGATTTACATACAAATTTGAAATGCAGATTCAGTATTAAAACCTCAACTGTAACTCCAGAGGTGTGGAGTAACTTGGTTCTGAGTTAATGCAGTAATAACTTTCCCACTGTAAGGAAAGCTCCATGAGATAGAATGTTGTCTGAGTTAGTAGTTTTATAATGTTTTTAATAGAAATACATTAAATGAATTCATGCTAACTTCTTGTTGTCTATCCTTTAAAAAAAAAAAAAAAGACTTGCAGGAAAAATGCAAACTCTTCTGCTATAGTAACAAGGATATTTCATGCCACCATCCTGAGATATTTTAGCTCAGAATTCCCAGCCTATGAGAAGACTGACCCATGCTTGATGTCCATGCAGCTGGGTCAGTACCTAGGATTAATTTTTTTTTAATCTAACTTTAATGAGTTTCCTCAGTGACAACCACAGTCCAAGCAAGGGAGCATAAATTTAAAACAAACAACAACAAAAAAGATTGTGTTTCAGAATGAAAGATAAATGTAATCTGAAATCAATATTTATGAAGTTGTGACTAATTGACTGATGGCCAAATGATTACAAAATGTCTCTCTGAAACATCTACTCAAATTTATTAGCTTTGACCAAAAAATTAAAAAACAATCTGAACTGGGTCAATGAAAGAATAATGCATGCCTAATCAATTTTTAATAGCACTTAAGATTTTATATTTTTTTAAACTTGCTTTTAAATAATTTATCATAAAAATGAATCTGATTTAAACAAGGGGTAAAAGGTGTTCCATAGCTATTTGATGGTTTTCTTAGCAAAGAAATTCAATTATGACTGACTTTTTATTACAGAACTACTTTATTAATAATAATACATCTTTCACTTACACAAAGGCATTGGGCCAACAATCTCAAGGAATCCAAGTGAGATCTAGTATTTGGCTCCAACTCTACCATTTTCTGGTGGTTTATCTTCTCTAGGTCTTAATGTCTTCATATGTGAAAGGAGAGACCTGCATAAAACCCCCTAAGATTCCTTCTAGTTCTAAAAGTTTAAAATTTTAAGAATTTAGGGAAGTTTAGCCCATTCCAGGTGCTATATTCTGTGGGACCCCTCAGGTTACAGGACTCTTCATAAGGCTGCTAAGAAGTCAAGAAACAAATTAGGAAAACAAACGTTTTCCTATTAGAGTAATGGCAACATTACTTAACAGTTTTGGCCAAATGACATCTGTTTAGAATATGATTTATCAACAAAAGGAAATGCTGTTCATAGAGCAGAGGGAAAGGATAGTTCCTGGACTTACACTATTTGAATTATTAAAAATGAAGCCTGAGAATTGGCCTGTAATTTGTTTGGACCTAGAGATTCATAAACAGTTTGTATTGCTAACAATGGTATTTAGATGTGTGTGTGTGTGTGCGTGTGTGTGCATGTCTATCCACAAGCATAAGTAAACAAAACAGGTATGTTATGGTATGATCCTATTTGTGCTTATGTGCAAATATATGGATTAAACTGTTTGTAAAGATATGCTTTAGAATTTAATAGTGATAACCACATAGGATAGAAAGGTAAGGAAGGCATAAGCACAGAGGAACTTTTGCTTACTTTTTATATATTTATAAATGGCTTAATTTTCTTAAGATAAGCATTATTATTTTTATAGTTAGCAAAAAGCAACACAGCTTCCATTTTGAAATGGAAAACAAGTAAAGACAATGCAACCTGAGTCTGTAGCTAAAGAAAATATTACCTTCTGTGGAATAGTCACCTAGTACTATAAATCAGATACAATCTGACCTCAAGAAACAGTCTGTTGTGGAGGCAAACACATAAACAACCAACTATAATACGATGTGATGAGTACAGAAATAACCAAATAGACAAAGCACTATACCAGCACTGAGAAGCTGTGACAATGATAGTGAGTACGGAAAGATATGCTGGGAATACTCTAGATTTTGACATTCTACTTAAAATGTAGGTTTCGATTTTTTTAAACTCAACTTGTGACTGAATATTAAAACCAATCACCAAGGTGACTAACCAGAAATGAATTTGCTCCATTAATGATGGAAAAGAATTTTTTTAAAAATGTCTTCAACATGTCTCCCTGCTGCACTGTTTCCAGGGATGGATGTGAGAGGCAGAACTTTCTCAGTTCTACATCCCACTCAAAGGGTGGGCATGACAGGTCCTCAAATACCATCTTAGGTATTAGAGAGGTGAGAAGAGGGAATGGGCAAGTTGAGAGTAGGGAAGAACAACAGCAAGATGAGGAAAAAGTGAAACTTGAATGACCTGGAGCTATCTCATTCTGAAGTCTGAGAGCTCCAGCCAGGGACAGGAAGCAAACGTGAACTCCAGTCCCCAAGAAAAATATGACTTCAAACAGCCAGAAAATGACCAAACCAGGTGACTTTATGCCAGGCATTTTTAAAAAGTGGCCATTATTATGCTGAGTGAAGTAAGTCAATTGGAGAAGGACAAACATTATATGGTCTCATTCATTTGGGGAATATAAAAAATAGTGAAAGGGAATAAAGGGGAAAGGAGAAAAAATGAGTGGGAAATATCAGGGAGGGAGACAGAACATGAGAGACACCTAACTCTGGGAAACGAACTAGGGGTAGTGGAAAGGGAGGTGGGCGGGGGGTGGGGGTGATTGGGTGACGGGCACTGACGGGGGCACTTGATGGGATGGAGCACTGGATTTTATTCTATATGTTGGCAAATTGAACACCAATAAAAATAAATTTATTAAAAAAAAGTGGCCATTAACCAGACAAGTGATATGACTATTTTGCCTAGTTCTCCAATTCCAAACCCATGAGGCCTCCAATTCCTAGAAAATGAAGTTTTAAGCTGTTGGAAAGAATTCTCACTGTCATCTGTCAGCTGATATAGAACTGGACTTGGGCTTCTTTAGGTGAATTACTGTCTGGTCCTGTCTCATTATTGTCTGTTTCTTTGTTTTTGTTTTTTTACCTTTTATTTTTTATTTATTTATATTTTGTATATTTTTTATTGGACTTCAATTTGCCAACATACAGCATATCACCCAGTGCTCATCCCTCAAGTGCCCCCCTCAGTGCCTGTCACCCAGTCACCCCAACCCCCCACCCATCTCCCTTTCCACTACCCCTTTTTCATTTCCCAGAGTTGGGAGACTCTCATGTTGTCACCCTGATATTTCCCACTCATTTTCTCTCCTTTCCCCTTTATTCCCTTTCACTACTTTTTATATTCCCCAAGTGAATGAGACCATATAATGTTTGTCCTTCTCCGATCGACTTATTTCACTCAGCATAATACCCTCCAGTTCCATCCACCTTGACGCAAATGGTGGGTATTTGTCGTTTCTGATGGCTGAGTAATATTCCATTGTATACATAAACCACATCTTCTTTATCCATTCATCTTTTGATGGACACCGAGGCTCCTTCCACAGTTTGGCTATTGTGGACTTTGCTGCTAGAAACATCGGGGTGCAGGTGTCCCGGCGTTTCATTGCATCTGGATCTTTGGGGTAAATCCCCAGCAGTGCAATTGCTGGGTGGTAGGTAGGGCAGTTCTATTTTTAACTCTTTGAGGAACCTCCACACAGTTTTCCAGAGTGGCTGCACCAGTTCACGTTCCCACCATCTTTGTTTTGTTTTTAAAGATTTTATTTATTGATTTATTTGACACAGAGAGAGTGAGCACAAGCAGAGGGAACAGCAGAGGGAGAGGGAGAGCAGACTCCGTGCTGAGCGGGGAGCCCGATGTGGGGCTCCACCCCAGAACCCTGGGATCACGACCTAAGCTGAAGGCAGATGCTTAACGGACTGAGCCACCCACGGGGCCCCTATTATCTGTTTCTTTGAAATATGATAGTTAGCATACATTGACCTCATTGAACACACACACACACACACACACACACACACACACACACACTTTAGCAAGAAGGAAGCTAAGAAGCAGAGAGGTTAAATAGATGGCCTGAAGCCAGTAGAGCCCGAAGTTGTTGGCGCAGGGAATTCCACTCTCCTGGCGCAGGTCCAGAACCCCTCCCTTTGACCGCTTGTTTCCCGTTTCTATACCGTCTCTTTTCCCAAAAGATTACTACAAGTCCTTCCATTGGCTTTGTTTCTAAGTCTCCCTACTCCCCAATTGTATCTGTTGGCATAATTACCCTGGCCCTTTGTCACTTAGAGTGAGTTGCCGTTAACTTCCAAATCTGTTACAGTCAGGATTTGTGTAGGAACTTCCCGGGTTTTCCTGTCTCACTGGTAGGAAAGGCTGACTTAGGAACCTCACACACTGTGCTTCCGAGTTCTACAGCACAACGACACCCATCCGATCCAACGTGCCCCTGACACGAAGGCTCTCAGCGCCCGTGCAAGTGTGCAAGCGCCTTCCGGGGAGCGCGGCGGGCTGGCCCTCTGCAGCTTGCTCGCTGGGGGGTGTGAGTCGGGGTCCGCGGCGCGGGACCCCCAAGCCTCGGTTAGACAGAAAGCACGCGAGGGCCGACCATAAGCACGTCTTCAGGGAAGGCTGCGTTTCAATGTACCCAAACGCCGTCGTCAAAAGGCCGAGAGACCATCCCTGTTTGCTGCTTTTTAAGTGACATTACATCATTTGAAAATGGAAAAAAAAAAAAAAAAAAAAAAGATCCGAGAGCGGCAGAAAGTTGTTTCGAAACCTTGAAATGTGTAGATAACATCTTTTCCTGTTTAGACTGCGCCGTGTGTTTGCAGACTGTGTAGGGTTTGATTTTTAGGCGAAAAACCTCTCCCGGGCATCCCTGGGTGGCTCGGCGGTTCGGCGCCCGCCTTTGGCCCGGGGGCGCGGTCCTGGGGTCCCGGGATCGGGTCCCGCGTCGGGCTCCCTGCGTGGAGCCTGCTTCTCCCTCCTCCCCTCTCTCTCTCTCTCTGTCTCTCTCTGTCTATCATGAATAAATAAATAAAAAACCTTAAAAACAAAAAACTAAAACTCTCCCACCCTCCGGTAGAGAGAGTAAGGCATTCGAAAATCTCCTTCCCCATCTTCCTCCGGGCTCTGCACTTTTACTCTTTCCTTTAAACTTTCAAGATTTTCCATTGATGCCTGTAGTACTGTAGTATCCTGCCTTCCTTCTCATTCTCAAGAATCTTGCAGCTCCCCAACCCGGGATTTTTTTTCTTTTTTCTTTTTTCTTTTTTTTTTTTTTTTAATGGAAGGAAGGAAGGAAGGAAAGGAAAAGCCGCGGTGGGGCCGCGCGTTTCGAAAGCGCGTTTTCGTTTCCTTCCCCGGCGGGTTGTGGCCCTGCCGGGCTGCCGTAGCCGGCCTCGCGCGGCCCCAGACGCGGCGAGAGGCCGCCGTCGGCGGGACTTCCGTGTTGGCGGGCTTCTGAACGCTGCCATGGCTCAGACCGTGCAGAACGTTACATTGTCGCTCACGCTGCCCATCACGTGCCACATTTGCTTGGGGAAGGTAATGGGTGATTCTGGGCACTTCTAGGAAACAGGGTCGGGTATGAAGTCGCCCTCCGGGGCCGAGGGCGGTCCCCGTGTGTGGCGGGGACAGGGCGAGAGGGCGCCGAGATGGGTGCAGGCGCCGGCTCGCGTTCTCCTCAAGCGGCGGGAGGCCGCGTCCTGGGGGACGGAGGGAACGCGGCGCGGTTCCCGGGCTCACCCGTGTGCCCTTTCGGAGGAGGATGACAGCGGCCTGGGGTCTGAAGGGAGGGCGGCCAGGCGGTTGTGCCTCCGCCGGCGGCCTCTCCGGGTCGACTCCGGCGTCGGAGGAGGCCTCGTCAAAAAGAAATCGCTACAGTGTTTTACGCCGCGTCGCCCCCGGTTTAGTGTGTAGTGCAGCCCCCTGAAGCACGTTTCCTGGGAGCCTTGCTAGGATCCCCTCGCCCCCTACACAGGCGGAGCGCTCGTGCCCTTGGGCCCGCCTGCAGCGCTGGTTGGGGGGTCTTTTCCATTTCCAACCGCCCCTCCTTTTCTTAGCCCAGCCTTTGGAGAGTGGCCTTCGCCCTGGCTTCGAAATTTGAAAAGTAAGTCGTAACCCGCCCCCAGTGGTGTTTAGAACGAGAGAGGCCCGGCGTTGGATTCCCGGGACGGATCAGTGATGAGACAGAATAATACCCTCCCTTTGTGTTGCAAGAGGTGCCTAACGTGTCTGTGAAACTAGGTTAGGGAAGAGTAGTTCTGAATCAGAAACGGAATTTTGAAGGCTCTGAGGCATTCGTCCCCTCTCTCATTTTCCGTTTGTACCCCTCTGTTCGGTTTTTAAAAGAGAATTTATGTTTATAACACATCGATCAAGAAAGGAAGATCCTATGCATGAACAATCAGATTTTTTTTCCCCACCACCCTGAATTGTTTTTTTTTTTTTTTTTTACATTTGTGGTGTGTCTGTGTTTATCTTAAAATGCAGACTGAAAGGACAGCCACAGATTTAGAATTGAGACCTAAAAACTTCCTAGAGCAAACATTTGAGTGCCAGCCAACACGATCATCTATCTATCTGCCTTACTTAGGTGTTTGGGATTCTGTGTGAATTCACTTGAGTTTAAAAAAAAAAAAAAAAAAAAGGTAGCGAGTCAGGCTTGGAAGCAACGGATAACTTGAAATCCTCAGAATGAAATGCCAGGGAAATAGCAGATGTGCTGTGAGAGCGTACAGGGGGATGGCTTGATCAATTCTGACTGGGGAGATCAAGGATGGCTGCGTGGAGGGGGGTATTTGAGCTGGCAGTTTGCTACCACCGCCTACATACAGAGCTGGGAGGAGGAGGAGATGATGTTTGTGTTTGCTGGGCTGCGTTTGGCTCCTGACATGAAGCTCCCACATGTATGTGTTAAATTCTGAGTGAACTTGCTCCCAGCACTTAAAACCTGATAAAGGTATCTTTGGGAAATAATTTTCATTTGTTTAGTTGCATGCATTTTACCTAGTTTCACTTAGTTAACAGGCTCTTGCAGCTGTGTTGAAAATGTGCTCTGCCTGGTTGATTTTCCATTCCTGTGCTTTTTTGTATGTAACAAAGATGATACCTAGTAGAGCATAGTGCTTTGCAGATTGCAGAATGCTTTAGTATGTATTTAAGGACTTCATTTACTCCTCCCACCAGTGCCTGAGATAGGCTGTTTGCCCCATTTTGTAAAAAGAAATGTTTAAACTTAAGAAAGCTAAGGCTTACAGTCTCTGGTTTGAACCTCTGTTGTTACCATTTGTGTCTTTGGTAGATTACTTCCTAAAAACTCACATGAGCTCTTCCATGACAGACACTCTTGGGGTCTCCTTCCCTCCCTCCCTTCCTCCCTTTCTCTCTTTTTTCCCCTGTGTTGGTTAGCTATGTTCTGAAATGAAGTATGCTAATAAAAGATGAACTATTTGTGTCCTTTTCAGTCTTCCTATGGAGGCATAAAGGTGTGGTGGTTGAAGGCCTGTGTTGTATGTTCAGACTGCATGAGTTCTAGCTTCTTCGATTTACTAGCTATGTGACCTGGCACAAGTTATTTAACCTCTTTCATAGCAGTCTCCTTATCTGAAAGATGGGACTGGTAATGGTAGCAACACCCTTCCTCACATTTTGGGATGATTAAATCAAGTGATTCATATAATAGTGCTTAGCATAAGGTCTGGGACAGAATAATATTCAATAAATGTTTACCTTTGGTGCGGGCACTGAGACAGACCTCATCTGAGGCAACCAGCCTTTCAAGTAACTGTTCTTCCCAGTTGCTTTCTGAGGCAGGGCACTCACTTGAAGATTTGCTTTCCCAATGGAGTGGGACCCTATTTGTTCTAGAGATTGCCACAGTATGTCCAGAGGTCTTAACTAGTTCCTGTAACTGTTGCCTTTTGTATAGTTAAAGCAAATCTGATATACTTGGGCCATTTACCCTCCCTACATACCAGTATTTGAGGGGTATTTGAGATAGCATGACCTATGGTAGGTAAGTACCATGTTCTCAATGTCACTTCCCCCTCCCTGACAGTATCTCTGGCCAACTCTGGGATATACCTAAGGTCCTTTCTGCTTAGCCCTCTCCCAGATAACATTGTTTTGCCACCCTCATTATAGTTCCTAAATACCACCATTAGCAAGATCCTTTCCTTTTGATTGTTCAACAGAATTAAGGGCCATTATTCCTGAAAGGTTACTGTAAACAAACAAACAAACAAACAAAAAAGCAGTGCATATTACTTTAAAGGAGAAGGTGGGGATGGGAGAGATCTCAAATCTGAATAGATGTATGTATATAGATGCTGATTGGAATGGGGAAGAATGGAGAGGTAAGAAATTAGTGGAGATAGCCTAAGTATGCACATTGTCAGTATTTTGTCTTTTGGTTACACATATCCTTAAAATTGGACGTTCAGACATTTTGCATTTTCTGCTTGTCTGTACCTCAGTCTTAAAGATGAATTCTCTGTTCAGTAATGTTTAGCAACCTTGCCAATATCACAAGAGCTCTGTGTGGCTTGAAGAAGGTAGGTACACATCTTGTGGGATGAGTTATGTGTAATGTGTGTTCTTGCTTGTTCCTCCTTAATTTTTCGCTTTGCCCTGGTCTCGTGGGCCAGCAAGCAGAAATACAGGAATGAACTAGTTCAGGATATCGGTTAAATGATCTAACTCAGGATATGTTAAATGGCATTTTGGTCCTGACACCAGATTGCTAGACCAGTTTATCTCTAGATAATTCTAGTCATTTATCTCTTCAATTAGGATTCAAGCTGTGAAATCAAAAGATTGTCTGCATGTAATACATTTATTGACTATGTCTGCATTTTTCCATGAGTGACGTATCTCCCAATGTGGCCCATAGTTTTATAAAAGGATGAAGGAGATTCTGAAGTGGAGTGCCAAGCAACTAGATTTCTGATGCTGTTTGGTATTAGTATATCGTGTTCAGTTATTCCTCACTTGGGAATGAGTCCAGTTTAGGATACCACACTTTAAGATAAATATAAATGAACTAGAGTATTTTGAAGTCATTTGAAAAGGAGTTGAATTTGAGGTTTGAATGTAAGTGGAATGGAATTGTGTTGGAATGAATAGACATGATAGTGAATCTTTAAATATAAACTGTCTTTCGTTTGGAAGGGAATCAAGCTTTATGTAGCTGCATAATATTAAGATTTGTACTTTTGTAAGGACAAGCTCTCTAGCTGATATAATCTGAGATGAAATCAGCTTCTGTAGGTGTGGGGTGTCTCTCTCTTATAGAGTCCAGTAATAGAGTGGATTGTTTCCAGCTAAGAGTACTATAGGAAGAATCCTTTTTTTTTTTTTTTTCCTTCAGAGAGGACTACTTGCCCTGCTTTATACCCATATAGTTGATTAAAAATGTTGACAAGGTCAGTCTAGGTACAAAGCCTTATACAACTTAGAATCCTCATTCTAGGTTGACTAAATTCATTCATCAGTGTTCATCAGAGGCTGTTTGTTGATTGGCCAGCATGTCATCAACCTCGGTACACTGAGTCCAGGTTTGAGTCCTGATTGCCTCTCAGTTCCTAAGAGTGGATTTAAGAACCAGTCTTATACATAACTGTCACAAGTAATTTGCTTTGAAGAAAGCCATATGGACTACATTTTTTTCTCTTTTCCAAATTAAGTTTGAAGAATGAAGATACTTGAAAAACTGTATATTCAATATTGTGAGTTTTTTAACATACTTAGAGTGTAATAAATTTTTTATATTGATATATCCTAATAATCTTAAGGTTGATATGTAATAGCTGGCATGTTTACTAAACAAATAAGATTCCTAAAAGCGTTCTAGGTAGGAGAGGCAAAATCTTTCCTTTTACCTAGACATAAATGAATATGACCCAAGCGAATAGGCCTTAAGCAACTTAGTTCAGGAGCACAGTTTTAAAGTCTAGAGCCTAAATTTTAGCCCAGAGCCAAAGATTTCTTGAAACAAAGCAGAATAATCCAAAAGTTTTACTTTGAAGTTTCCAAATTCCCAGTTTGGGGTGGGGTGAGCTATTACCATGATTTCTATACTTCAGTCTTCTTTTTCATGGTGTTTCTAGGTCTTGCCTCATGAAACCCATAAAATTTTGACATAGGTGCAAGAAATAATATTTTTTGAAGAAAGATTAGCACTAGTCTTTAGTAAAGATGATAAAAGACTGAGGAGTTGAGTTTAAGTGTAATTGCCAGGCCAGTTGGTTTAGTTGCCTTTCTGTCGCATCACCTCCATCAGTGCTCCTTTTCAATAGCCCCTACTGATCCTAGAGTCTTGATCCTAATCTCTTGGTTCTTTGAGCATGTGCCCTCTATTTCTTCCTCTCAGACTGTTATTTACTAACTCTGTCCTAAGGAAGAAAAATCTATTTCTTAGTTAAAAGAGCACTCAATTTGCATTTGAGTCATATTGAATGTTGGTTGAATACTGGTCTGCCACATATAACCTGTATTATTATTTCCTTGAGTCTCAATTTCCACAGCTGAAAATGAATTTGATACTACCAGGGTCATTAAGTTGTTAGGGAAATTCATGTGACTACCCTAGATCAGTGGTTCATTCTCAAAGGGGTGGGAGTGGATTTCATCTCCCATATTTGGCAATGCCTAGAGATGTTTCTGATTGTCTCCAGGGGTGTGCTGGTTATGGTTAGTGGGTAGAACTCAGGGATGCTGCTAGCTAAACATTCTACAGTATACAGGAGAACTCCCTACAACAAAAAGATCCTCAGTCCAAAATGTCAGTAGTGCTGAAGTTGAAAAACCTTGTCCTAAGCCAATGTATAATAACGTCTAGTAAGTGATTCTAGGATAATACGGTTAATAATGAATAATCCTCTTGACTTCTCTCAGGTTCATCTATTTTTTAAGAAAGGAGCTTTGTTGGTAGAGTGGTCTCTTAAAACTGAAACATCTTCAAATAAAAGAAATGAACAGAACATAGTAGAATTACAGATTTAGAGTTAATCTTTCTGCACTTAGGACTGCCCCCTCAGGCCCATTCCAATGAGCAGAGCCTACTTTTCATACCTTGCTTTTCTCTTCTCTCCCTCCTCCTCACCAACCTCAGGGTGCATTGCCCTAGAGTATCATTCCAACATGTTTACTCCAGATGAGTTTGGAATTGTACATGTCACTTGCCATTGTCATCTAGCATTTTTATTTTATAAGAATACTGTTTTAATGCCACAGATCTCATTTGAGAGTAAATAGATATACAGTCTAATAACAGGCAACTTATGACTATTTCTCTATATCAAGAAGATTATATTAAGGAAAATTATGTGTGTGTTTAGGTACTGTATATACCAGGATCTGGGTAGAGGAAGATAGCTAGACAGGAATTGAGGGAAAGCTAGATTCTTTGCATTTTGCTCCTGAACGCTACAGTCAAACAAATAACAGGTAATTTGTTTTAGTAGTTATTTCTTCTTTATAGATTTCTATTCTCCTAAGCTAAATTTGAACCATTGTTTAGAAATTGTCATCTGGTAAGTACTTGGTCCAAAGAACTGAATTAGTCAACTGTTTCAAAACTCCAACACAATGACAGTGACAATATCAGGTATCAAACAGTGACACTGATTCTCCTGTGGGTGGCATTGCCAATGGTCTTAGCAGAGAGAACTAAGTTATCTCCCTGTGGTGGTTACTCTATAGAATTTGGCCATTAAATGGGAAGGTTAAACTTTTGCTTTTTCACAGTTTGGCAGTAGCCATTGACTTTTTGCTTCTTGAGACACTTTTAGGAACATTATCTTAATCTTTCATCTTACTACATCAAAATTCACTTTTTAAAATCTTAAGAGTGTGCAGAGCATTAAATCAGGTGCTGTAGTTGGGTACAAAGATGAGCATGCTCATCCCCTACCCCCAAGGAGCCTGAAATCTAACAGGGAAATCAATGCTTAAGGAGTACCCTTATGAAAATCAGACAAAGACCTTATTCTGCAAAGGATTCTAAAAAGGATTCATGAAGGCCTTGCAGAAGAGGTAACATTTGATTTTCATCTTAAAAGGTGGAAAGAATTCTGATTGGGGAAGCTGGAGGCCAAGAAGATTTATTAAGCTAAGAAATGAGAGCATGGTAAACAAGAAGCCTCCACTGTTCTTGTTAATTTGGTGAACATCCAGTAGATCTGTGTGGTTGAAGTGTAGGTTATATCAAGTATTGAAATAGAAGATCAGTATTGAAATAGCAGATAAAAGGGCTGTTTAAGAACCAGATTATGTTGTTCTTTGAATGCTATTCTTAAAACTGTGAACAGGGAAAAATCATTGCGTTTTGCAGGAGAGCAGTGAACACTGCTGATCCATATTGTAGAAAGATAGTTCTGCATCAGTTTGAAGGGTGGACAGAAGTGAATATTTTTCAAATTCACTTCCTCCCAGGAAGCTTGGGAGGAGGTCACTACAATAGATCCATAGCTGAAGGAATGAGAGCCTGAACTCATTATTGAGGTGAAGATGGAAAAGAAGGGATAGATGATAGGTAAAATAAAACAAAACAAAAACATTTAGAGGTAGATTTGACATATTTTGACAATCCTAGGATGTAATTTTTTCACATTATAGCTTTTTTGAAACCTGGCTGTACCTTACAAATGATGGCATCTTATAGTAATTGGCAGCATTTTTCATTCTTTTTTCTTAGTGGTACATAAAATAATGGTGCATCTTAAAATCTCTGGCTACTTAGACTTGATATATGATACCAGGATTTGGTGACCAATTGATTGGATGGTGAGGCTAAGTAAAAAGGGTGAGTCAGAGACGGTTGTATTTTAGCCCAAGTAATGAGGTGGTAGTGCCATTAACTTAGATAAGGAGTGCCAGAAGAGGAGCAAATGTGTGGAGTAGGCCAAGTTTGGGTCTGGATATGTTATGATTGAGGCAGCTCCAGGATCCTTACAGGAGTTGGCTCTGAGGCACAGAGATAATGGTAATATTATCTTTTCTTTTTTTCTTTTTTTGAGAGATTGCTATGTGGAACCCTCTATGTTTATATATTTACATTATTAAATCTTAATGTCTGAATGAAAAGAGTGTACTAAGTTAAATCACTATCTTTAGAGACCGAAACCTATGCTCATTGTAACTAAAGGGCTTACCCAAGGTCAAACAGCTCAAGTGGCAGAGCTGGAGTTTGTCTCTCAAAGCCTAAGCTTTGCCATTTACTGAGGTCCAGTTACAGAGGATTCTCAGGAGTTGTCATAGAAAAGATGTTAACATGCGATACATGATATTAAGAGAGAAAATAGAACTATGCCAGATAAGATGGCCCAGGAAAAAAACATTAGAGAAAGGAGCTGTACCACCTCCAGTATTTTGACTGTAAGCATCTCACTCTGATCCTCTTTTCATCATACCTACTCTCCAGCATTACTTTAGTCTTATCCAGACCAATTTGTTGACTTATGAATATCACTTTTTCACTGTCATCATTACCATTCATATACTCATGTCCCTTGTTAGCCATGGTCATTTATTATCATCAGTCCCTTGTCTTTCTCTTTCTCCTTGGCAAAAATCCAACTCTGGGTAAACCCAACTATTCATTTGCTTCCCACCTAAAACTGCACAGGTAAAAATTGGTAAGAAAAATACACACTAGGGCAGCCTGGGTGGCTCAACGCTGCCTTCAGCCCAGGGCCTGACCCTGGAGACCCGGGATCGAGTCCCACGTTGGACTCCCTGAATGGAGCCTGCTTCTCCCTCTGCCTGTGTCTCTGCCTCTCTCTCTCTCTCTCTCTCTCCCTCTCTCCCTCTGTGTCTCTCATGAATAAATAAATAAAATCTTAAAAAAAAAAAAGAATGACTTAAAAAAATAAAAATACACACTAGTGTTAATTTGGTTTTGGTTTATAGTCAAAATCTTAGATCTCAAATAGGAACTCAACAATGTTTGGTAGTCCTGCTACATATAAATTTCTAGTAAATTTACCGTCTTTTCAAAATAGCTGCTTTTTCTGTTTTCTCAAGTTGATAGCCCTACCCACTTCTCACTTTCAGCTGGTAACCTCACCTCATATTTAACAATAAAATATAAGCAAATGGAATTTTAGAACATGAGTTCTCTCATTTTTCCATCAACAGATCTTCAGCTCCTTTGCATTTTTTCTCACTTCCCTGGCTTTCCCTTTTGTTACACTGAAAGATAGATCCTCAGTCCCATACAAGCCAAAACCTCTGCTTTGTGCTTTGGATTTCATTCCATCTTGACTTCTTAGGGACTTTGCTGCCTATGGCTCTAATCCTCCTCTTCTTCCTCCATCATTAATATGCCCTCTTTACTGTATCGTTCTCATTGTCATTTCTTACCATGGTCTTTATTTTTATGCTCATTCCTTTATAGCAAAACATGAAGGAATTGTCTATATTCTGTGTCATCACTTAACCATTCCCTCTCTCTCAGCCTTCAATCAAGTTTCTATTCCTACCATTTCCTGAAACTGTCAGTGTTTGTCAGTAACAGATCACAATGACTTCCGTGCAATTAAATCCCATAGTTATTTTCTCTGTTCATATCAAGCTCATTCTCATTCTCTCTCTCTCTCTCTCTCTCTCTCTTTCTTTTAGAGATGGAGAGGGGTGGGGCAGAGAGATAAGGAAAGAGGGAAGCAGGCTCCATGCCTAGCCAGGAGCCTGATGCAGGGCCCCATTTCACAACCCTGAGATCATGACCTGAGCTGAAATCAAGAGTCTGACACTTTGCCAGCTGAGCCACCCAGGCGCCCCAAGCTCATTCTCTTATTATTTGACATGCTTGGCCACTGTCTTCCTCTTCGAAAACTTCTTTTCTTGGCTTCTGTTTAAGACCATACTCTCCTGTCCTCTAGCATAGGCCCCTCCTTCCTAGTCCCCCTTTGCTGATTGCTTTTCCTTTTCCTTCCTCTGCTTGCTGGAGTGCCTTGTCTCCAGCCACTCTGCCCATGGAGGGATCTTCTTAGTCCTGTGGATTTAAATGCCATCATTTTGTATGCTGGTGATTCTCAGACTCTGCCTTATCTATTTACAAGTCTACCTGGCATCACAGTTTTAACATGGCCAAAACAGAATTCTTGATTTCTACCACATGTGAGACCTCCTCTTCCTCACCTTAGTTAATGATAGTACCAATCACTAAGTTATCCAAAACCACTTTTAGATTGGGGAGATAATCTTTGTTGTGGAAGGAATTACATGGAAAATACTGATTCCTTTATTTATTTATTATTTTTTAAAAGATTTTATTTATTTATTCATTCATGAGAGAGAGACAGAGAGAGGCAGAGACACAGGCAGAGGGAGAAGCAGGCTCCAAGCAGGGAGCCCGACAGGACTAGATCCTAGGTCCCCAGGACCATGCTCCAGGCCGAAGGCGGTGCTAAACCGCTGAGCCACTTGGGCTGCCTGAAAATACTGCTTCCTTTAAATGTGCTTCTAATGAAGGAAGCCTATAAGGGTAGGAGAACATCTTGAATCTTTTTAGATGTGCAGTTTTATGTTTTGACCATTGGTTTTCATCCATTTTAGATGAACTCATGACTAAAAAAATAAAATAAATCACTGCTTCTAAAAGTCCAAGGGGATAACTTCTCTTTTTTTAGTTGAGTTTCTTAATTTAGGGGGTATATCTACCTCTGGGAGTATTGTAGGAATTAGGGTGTGTGTGTGTGTGTGTGTGTGTGTGTGTTTGTGTGTGTATGTTGAATGAAGCTCTAGGACAGATATGGCAGTATCTTTCTGGTACTTAGTTTGAGAATTTTTTTATTTTTAAAAACATTAAATGACTTTATTTTTAAAAATTTATTATTCTTTTTTTTTTAGATTTTATTTACATATTTGACAGGGGGAGAGAGGCAAACAGAGAGAGAGCCCAAGCAAGAGGCGTGGCAGGCAGAGGGAGAGGGAAAAGCAGGTTCCCCCACTGAGCAGGAGCAGGATATGGGTCAGATTCCAGGACTCTGGGAGCATAACCCCAGCCGAAGGCAGATGCTCAACAGACTGAGCCACCCAGGCACCCCTATTTCATGACTTTAAAGATGAAATGAAAACACCCATAAATATATGATGGTTTAGACTTGGACAAATCACATGACTTTTTAGGAAAAAACAGTTTTAGGAAAAAACTTTTTTTAATTCCTTTTAAAGGAATTAAATTCCTGTAAAGGAAATTTAGACTTATCTGCCTTTTGAGACTGACCAGGAATACCTTCTAGATAAGCATTCACTCCTTGTTGTAGGTAGGAATACTTTGGAAGAGTTTGAGAAGCTGTCCTTCATGGTCTCATTCATTCATTCATTCATTCATATCAGCTCTGTCAAATCAGCTGAACTGAATGAATTAGAATTGATTTTTCTCCAAGAGGAAGTCTAAATGCATGGTAAATTATCTTCTCTGTTTAGTTTTCATATGTTAATGTTCATAATCAAGGAGCCATCTCAGTGTTTGGAAAGCCAGACTAAGACCAGGAAGTTCTTTACAGTGAGACTTAAAATAATTACTTGCCTGTCGTGGATTACCATACATCTGTGATTTCTTTCAAATTAATGAATACTATCTTTCTGAGGCAAGAGGTACAACAGCACAAGCATTTTCTCTGCAGAAAGTGGTTTGTGGTAGTTCTGTCTCTTCCCTTCTCCCTCCACTTTCTTTGCTTCCTCTTGATCTTCTGACTCTAGTGCAGAAAGACTATAAAATGGCATTTTTATTATCATTAGGACAGGAAAATACTGACAATGCTATAAAGTGTTCTGAGTCCCACAGTAACATTACCTTGTGAATCAAGTGAGAGCCTAAGCATTTTTGTGTCATTTTGGGTTTTATTTTAAAATTTTTGCTACTTGAAGAATATTAAATTATTGTTCCTTCTGGCTATATTCCCTAATTCGTGTTAAATACTGAATTAATAGCAGTTACTTCAACTAATTTTTATTGAGTACCTACTGTGTACTAGGCTGTCTTCTTAGGAATGAATGAGATGAAGGAAGTTCTTGCTCTCATGCCGCTTCCTTTTTAATAGGAAAGATAGACATTAAATGTGTAAACAAACACAATATCAGAAAACTAAAGTAACTTGTTTCTTCTATTTTCTGTCTTATAAGACAACCACACACAGTCAGAACACCTAGTTAATCCTGACTGAGCCACCTAATTTCTTCACATTTTGGTTTCCTTATTTGTGAGGTATATTTACTGTGTTTACCTCACAGGAGGACTATTTAAAACAAAAGCAAAGAGAGAGAAAGTGCATGTGAAAGCCCTTTGTAAAATAGAAGACAGTATAAATCTAAAGTATTAATATTTGTGCTTGTTAAAATGGAGTCAAAGATTTTTCTATTTAGCGTATGTCAGTATTTCTGTCAGCATTGTTTGATGTTTAAATTATAAACCAGCATTTTTATAAATCCTGGATAATTTCCTCTTAAAGCACTTACTCTGCTATACTCTAGAGAAACTATTTGTTTGCTCTAAACTAAACCAATTGAGGGATCCCTGGGTGGCGCAGCGGTTTGGCGCCTGCCTTTGGCCCAGGGCACGATCCTGGAGACCCGGGATCGGATCCCACGTCGGGCTCCCGGTGCATGGAGCCTGCTTCTCCCTCTGCCTGTGTCTCTGCCTCTCTCTCTCTCACTGTGTGCCTATCATGAATAAAAAAAAAAAAAAAAAAAAAATTATAAACTAAACCAATTGAGATACTAACTCTGACTATTGCCCTGTACTAAAAGTAATGTTTCTTTTTTCAAAGGTACGCCAGCCTGTTATATGCATCAACAACCATGTGTTTTGTTCAATTTGTATCGATTTGTGGTTGAAGAATAATAGCCAGTGTCCAGCTTGCAGAGTTCCCATCACACCTGAAAATCCTTGCAAAGAGATTATTGGTAAGGGCCTATTTTATAAACACATGAAAACAAATTTGAAACTATTTCTAAATAATGTATACTTGGAGGAAGACTAAAATAGACAATTTTCACTGATGTCATTTTGCCAATATTCTGGATGGATTGGTCATTTTGTATAATCTGTAAGTGAAGCACATGAGGGGCACTAGCCACTATGAGAACTCTTAGAGCCTCCTGGAACTAACATTCTGGTAGAGGCTGTGCATGTGAACCAAAATATTAATGGTTTAAAGCAGCAGATGCTAAAGGTCAAAAGAGGCCCGTAGAGTTCAGGCAAAGAAGTTCAGCTGGGAACATCAAGAAAGGCTTCATAAAGCAGGTAGCCTTAAGAGATTGAAAGATGGATAAAATTTCAACTGGTAAAGATTGGGGAGGGCATTTCATACAGAGGGAATAGCATGACCTAAAGATCAGAAGTAGGAAAATACAAAGCATGTTTTTAGAAATGATCAGTAGTTTAGTTTGGGTCTGACTACTGAAATAATGATGAAAAGATAAATTTGAGACTTTAGTGCATGGAATCTTGAGTAATAAACTCATTCATGGACTGGCACTATGGGTGAGAATAAGGGTGAAGTGAGCTGATGGTTTTGAACAGGGAAGTGGCAAGATCCAAAATGTGCTTGAGGAATATTACTGGGGTGATGATATGCGGGTTGGGCTGAAGCGGAAAGACATTGTGTGAGTAGGTCATGTAGGAGGCTCTAGCCAGTTAAGGGAGAATGTGAGTCTGGTTTAAGGATAAAAAAGAACATTCAGTGCCATACCAGTGTGGATAAAAGGGACAATAAAAGTTGAACTAGAAGATCCTTGAAAAATTAAACATTTAAAGAGCTCTTTTAGTGTTTGGATTTTATTCTGTTCATATAAGTTATCTTACTTAGATTGCAGAAATTAAAATTATTTGTTTCTGTTTTAGGAAAAATTTAAAGTGAATCTCTCATTTGCTATGTATAGAAAACACTTTTCAGAAAACATAAGAAGACATTTTAATAGTCCCAATTTAGGGAAAATGGACTTAAGATTTTTACAGTGGAAATGGAAAGGAAGATAGATACTAGGATAAACGAAGAACTAGTAGGACTTTGGGACTAAGAAATCTGAAGGGGAAATCAGAAATTGTGTCAAGGTTTCCTTCTCGGTACCTGGGTGAAATCTGCTGGAGGAGTATTTTTCTGCAGTGAACTTTGATGATTAAAATAATTTGAATGTGTTTTCCTCGGCTTTTCTTCACATCCTTTCTCCTGCCTTCATTCGTATCTAAGTGATATTTCATAAATTCTCTTAAGTAAAATAGTTCTTTCACCCTTCGATTTGGATAGAACGTCCTGAAAATGAGCATCTGTAAAATGCCTTTGCTATGGTGATACTAAGAAGTACAAGAAAGTAACCACAGCATAAATGAAGAGCTCTCAGGAAGAATTCATTTTAAGTATATTTGTATTGAATTACAGACATACAGTCAATGCTGTGATTCATAATCCATTGCAACTGGGTTGTTAGATTCAGTAAAAAGATGCATTAATCTTTTCACTTGTGTTACCAGTAACTAGATATGTTTGAATACATTGGTTATAATAATATATATTATAATATATGAGATCATATTAAGATATATATAAATATTTGACAACTGAAATTTAAATTGATAATATGGATAATATATATATAATTATTGGTTAAATATAAATAAAATCATTGGTTTTATTATCATTTAACAGTTGTCTTGTATTCAAATTTGGAGTAGTCCAAATGTGATAATTAACAACATACAGCCTTTGCCTTCATTGCGTTTATTATAATAAGATACACAGGTAAGTAATCACCCAGATATTTTACTGAAGATATTTTTTATGGTGTTATTTGATATTTATCTTTTCTCAAGGTTGAGATCAAGAAAAGGACTAGGTGATAGCCCCAAGTGTGTATATAAGGGAAAAGGTAGAAATTAAGCTGAAGAACTATACAAGACAATAAGAAAACCATTTATCTTTGTTTTCATACTGCCTAAATTGGAATGAAAGTTAGATTTTTTTTTCCCCCCTGTAGGAGGAACAAGTGAAAGTGAACCTATGCTAAGCCATACAGTCAGGAAGCACCTTCGGAAAACTAGACTTGAGTTACTCCACAAAGAGTATGAGGTAAATAAGAATTATAATTTAAATGAGGACAACATTGAATTCAAGGTAAAACAGCTATCTCAGTCTCTGGACTTTTTACAGTACACATCCAGTGAAAACTTACTTTAAATGCCATTTAAAAAATATCTTATTTGAGGGGTACTTGGCTGGCTCAGTCAGTAGAGCATGTGCTTCTTGATCTCAGGGTCCTGAGTTCAAGGCCTATGTTAGGTGTGGAGCGTACTTAAAAATATATCTTCTTTTTCCCTTTTCTATTTCAGATAGAAGATAGGAACAAATGTAAGCATTTTTTTTCCTTTTTTTTTTTTTTAGTTTTAGATTTGTCCTCAACGGACACATCATTGTGTAGGTATTTGCTCCCTCAAGTTGGGAGATAAACCCTCTTGTGAAAGTCAGTCTTCAGCCCCCACAGGGCATTGTGAATGCTCTGGTAAATAGTGACTATAACTTTCATTCCATTTTGTTTGTCTATAAATTGCCTCAGAATTCTGTGTCTGATTAGTTTTTGTAAGATAAATATACCTATGTCAACTGCCAGCAAAATGATTTTGGTGTGAAATATGCTACTTTCTAATTTGTTTTTTTTATGTTAACCAGTGCGGGGTTTTTTGGGTTTTTTGTGGGTTTTTTTGGTGTCTTTGTTTGTTTGTTTGTTTTTTAAGATTTTTATTTATTTATTCATGAGAGACACAGGGAGAGAGAGAGAAAGGCAGAGACACAGGCAGAGGGAGAAGCAGGCTCCATGCAGGGAGCCCGACGCGGGACTCGATCCCGGGTCTCCAAGATCAGGCCCCGGGCCGAAGGTGGTGCTAAACAGCTGAGCCACCAGGGCTGCCCCTGTTTTTGTTTTTTAATAAAAATTGTATATATTTGGGGCACCTGGGTGGCTCAGTCAGTTAAGCATCTGACTTTGGCTCAGGTCATGATTTCAGAGTCCTGGGATGGAGCCCCATTTAGGGCTCTCCACTCAGCGGGGAGTCTGCTTGTCCTTCTCCTTTTGTCCCTCCTCTGGCTTGTGTGCACACACATGTCCACACTCGCACTCTCTCTCTCTCTCTCTCTCAAATAAATAAATAAATGAATAAAATCTAAAAATTGTATGTGTTTAAGGAGCACAACATGATGTTTTAATATTCATATCCAAATTAACTACATATATTATTCTGAATGGAAAGTGGATGGATATGGTATACAGTAAACCTATATGGTATAGGGATGGATATGATATAGGAATGTAAACTCCTACTTCAAATGCAGAAACAAAAATGTAAACATCAAAACTATTGTGATCTTGATCAACACTGTTTTTTTCAATTTGCTTCACTAAAACAATTAAACATCCTCTTCTTCAGAATTTTCTTCTGCAGAATCTGCTTCCTTGCTGAATTCATGTGACTTGTTTTCTGGATATCTTCAATAAAATCAAAGATTTGACTTACTTACTTACTTACTTACTTACTTATTATTTTTTTAGTAGGCTCCACACCCAGCATGGAGCCCAACATGGCTTGAACTCACATCCTTGAGATTAAGTTCTGAGCTGAGACCGAAAGTCAGATGCTCAGCCTATTGAGCCACCCAGGCACCCCAATGTTTCTATATTTTTTTTAACCACAAACTGTCACTGAATTAAAATGAAAGCAATGGAAATGCCAGTTTTTATCAGAGTCAAATACATTTGAGAATTTCAACTGTATGTGACTTTCTGCCCACACAACCATTCTGATGCATAATGAATCTGTATACCTATAGAATTTGGGAGTATAAAATTTAAAAACACATTGACTTCAAGTTAGCATACATATGTGTTTAATCTGTGTCTGTCTAATAATGGCCATGCAATTCTTTTTCAGGATGAAATAGATTGTCTGCAGAAAGAAGTAGAAGATCTTAAGAGTAAAAATCTCAGCTTGGAGTCACAAATCAAAACTATTCTGGATCCTTTAGCTGTGATGCAAGGCAACCAAAATGAAGATAAACATCCAGTTGCAGATAATCCAAGTAAAATTGGCCCAGAAACTGAGGCAGAGTGGAAGAAAAAACTTAGAACAGCTAATGAAATCTATGAAAAAGTAAAAGATGATGTGGATAAGTTAAAGGAAGTAAGTTGTGGTTGTTTTTAAAATTCTGTATTTTAAGTACCTTCAAAAATATAAATAGCCATATTATCTTGACTCATTAGAAGATTTTTGAAAAGTACAAAAATCTCTGGATGAGCATTTATAAGCAGTGGCTAAACTTTTTTCTCCTTAAATATCATTAATTGCCAAGAAATATCAGGTGGTTCCATTTGTGACCATAATTGGAGACTGTAGTGCTTCTGTATGAGTTTGCATCTTCTTGTAGAAGAGTGACATCAATTTAAAGGATGTGTTTCTATTTCTCTGCTTTGTGGTTTGCCATGATTTTTTCTTAAGCTTATGTCAGTGACTGCCCTATATGCATAAGAAAAAACATGTATCCAATTCCCTGCCTATAAAATGAAAGGTTTGGAACATATTTTTTCTAGTACTACCATGCTCTGATTTTTAAGATTGTAAATAGTTAAGGACTTAATGACTAATTCCAAAGAAGCCTTTGAGTAGCTATTTTAGAATACTCTATGCAAAAGAGTATTTTTAAATTTTTCTTTCTTTCATCCAGCAAGATAAAGCATAGGAGAAAAAGGCAAATCTCTAGGATTTTTCAATCTAGGAAAGGAGATGAGATCCATGCCAGCAGTATGAGAAGTTGTTATAATCAAGTGCTGTAGAATTCTATTGGCCAAAGGGACTAGCCTTTGGCTTTCATTTCAGGTTTATCTGCAGTGGAGTCCTGCTGTGCTGAATGGAGATGGTTTTGTGGTATCCATGTCCACAACCACCCATTAACCTGTCTGCATTCCCTTCAGATATTGTTAGTGTGCTGAATTATTGAATCCTGCCTCCTTGGAATCATTAATGAGCTCCTTAAAGAAGTACCACCACTGACCCTCAGATCCTCAGTAAAGCTAAGTAGCATAGAAGTCTGAAACTTTAGTGTAAATACTAAGCCATCTTTGTATACCCACCTATAAAATAAATGTTGTTTAAGCTCAGGAAAGGCCAAAATGAGAGAAAGAAGGGAACATAGTGCTTTCAGAGAGAAAAAAAAAAAAAAAACAGATATAATTGCACTGAGTTTGTTCCAAGTTTAGAGGAATGTACTTTCTTTGGGTATTGAAGGCCAACATTAGCCTGTTGATTTGTCCGAAAAGAGGATATGAAAAGGAAAGAAAGCTGGAAAGTTACAGTAATGTCCCCTTTAACTTCTTGACCCATCATTAAGTTCTATGTGGTTTCCTTTTTATAGTTATTAAACTTGATTTAAATTTTTGGCAATAAATGTTACTTTGAAGACCAGGATCTGTATCAAAACATTACTCTAGAGCTTATAAAAGTGGTATAAGGGGTATATGTGAAAGAAAAATACATAAAAAAGTTTTTCTTTGCTCTTTTAAAGATCAGGTGGTAAATTCAATACCCAAAGCTACACTGAGACCTCAGAATTATTTGGGATATTTGATAAGCCCATTTTGGATGTCTAGTGGTGGTATTAGGTAGTACTAGGCAATATACTGGGGCACAAATGAATTAAAAATGTAGAAGCAAAATTTGAATGTGAAGTACAAAATAACATACAATAAATCAAATACAGGAGCACAAAACATTCAGACTACATAGAATGAGTGAAATAGACTTGTTTTCTGATGTTTCCAGGACTAGGTGAGTTTTGAAACCATCATGAGGCCTGTATCAATACCTAATCAGTGTTGCAAATGCAAAATAGTTAGCTCAAGTCTTCATTACTCTTAGGTGCAATAAATGGGCAGAACTTTGCTCTTTGTAATCTTTACCCACCTAAACTAAAAATACCTCTGATTGTTGAAAAAAAGAAAAAAGAAAAGACCTTTGATAGTTGAGGAACCAGCCAGTCAATAAAGAGGATATTAGAGAGCCACAGGACTGGTGAAAGACCTTGAAATGTAGCGATACAGTATGGAAGGGATGAGGAAAAGAAATCAAATGAGTTTCTAATTTAAGCTTGTCATCATCATCAAAAAGCATACACTAAGTGCTTCCTCTTATGGTGCTATGCTTGAGAGCTTTATTCATTGTCTATGTGTATGAGGAAGTAAATGACTTTCTTTATATCTGCAGAGGGGCAGTAATAGTGTTTATCAGTCACTTAAAGAATTAACCCTCTACAGTACTGGTTTGTTTGCAACCATGAGGGTGAGCACCTACTCAGGAGCCCAATAAAGAACCCTGATGAGTCTGAGTACAAGAGCTAGTTGTACCCAGAAGAATGCTTTTTGTCCTTCCTCTCTTGTCATCCTCTTGGGGTATTTATGTGTGGGTGGACAAGTAATATAGTCAGAAGTTCTGGGAATTAGTCAAAAACATTGGTCAGGTTTTTGAAATCTTTTTTTTTTTTAAAATTTGTATTTATTTATGATAGTCACAGAGAGAGAGAGAGGCAGAGACACAGGCAGAGGGAGAAGCAGGCTCCATGCACCAGGAGCCCGATGTGGGATTCGATCCCGGGTCTCCAGGATCGCGCCCTGGGCCAAAGGCAGGCGCCAAACCACTGCGCCACCCAGGGATCCCGAGGTTTTTGAAATCTTTAAGTCTTTTGGTTTAAGCTTTTTTGTTGACAGTAGTTTTTGTGACCCATTCACTTTAAAATGTTTTAAATGTCAGTGTTCTAGTCAAATATGTTTCTCTGATCAAGTTAGTGAGATTGGTTTGTAGGCTAGGGAGTGTTAGTCATTGGAATTAAAAAATGCAATGACTGAGGAATTTAAATAGCTTTTAAGAAGACTCTAAAATTGAGGTACACTACTTTTTGTCCAGAATCAATATTCAACTTCTAAATTTTCTAGCAATTAATATTCTGTTAGACAATGTGTAGGTATCGGACAATTCAAAAAGAAAGTCATAGTTGGATTTTTTTTTTTTTTTTATCAAAAGAGAATCCTTAGAATTTATTAGAAAATATTGACCCAATTTTGAGAGTCCCAGAAGTTGTGAGCCAAGGCATTTGGGAAAGCCTTTTGAAGAAAGAAAACAAGTAGTTTAATTATATTAGATTTGTTATCACTAAAAAGCTATTTTTAAGTAGCAACCAGAGGGATGCCTGGGTGGCTCAGCGGTTGAGCATCTGCCTTCAGCCCAGGGCGTGATCCTGGAGACCCAGGATCGAATCCCACATCAGGCTCCCTGCATGGAGCCTGCTTCTCCCTCTGCCTATTTCTCTGCCTGCCTCTTTCTGTGTCTCTCATAAATAAATAAATAAATAAAATCTTTAAAAAAAAAAAAATAAGTAGCAACCAGAAATCAATCTCATAGCTCATAATTCATAAGAATTAACTCTTAGCATTAGTTTTGCAAATAACTGCGTATAGTATAATGTTACTATACTTAGAATATTCATTTGTGAAAAAAGGAAAAAACTTATTTGCCATTACTATAGTCCCTTAATGACACTAAGCTAACTAACATAGCTCTGTTTATTTCCCTGGATAGGAGAATTGCAAAGTGCTTGGGCAATATGGATTAAAAATGCTTGGTTGTGTTCACAGTTTCACAAGTCATTCCCAGTGGTGATTTTAAGTTTCTGAAGGCCATGTTCTAGTATTCTATTTTCTGGTAGCACTCTCAAAAATACAGATGGCTCATGACATAGTTTTTACAAAGTACTTGTTTTAGCTAATGCTTAATTATTTTCAACTCTTTTTTAAAGGCAAATAAAAAATTGAAATTGGAAAATGGTGGCCTGGTGAGAGAGAATTTACGACTGAAGGCTGAAGTTGATAACAGATCACCCCAGAAGTATGTATTTTGCTCACAAAGCAATGTTTCAGATTATGTCAGTGTTTTAGAAAAAGCTGCTATCATTGTGTTTTTCATTTGACTCTTTTCATTGAAACGTAGATTTAAATAGAGTGTCTTGGCTCTAAAAGTCAAGTATATACTTATGTTATTGGGTGAAATCTTTGTGTCAGTTAAGACTGATTTTTCAGGAAAGGATTTCATTCTTATCCTTTTTCCTTATCCGATTAGCAAGAGGATTGCTTTATGTGACCTAAGACAGAACTTTCACTTGATTTTACATAGAACTGTCTAATAGGGAATGCCTGGGTGGCTCAGTGGTTGAGTGTCCTGCCTTCAGCCTAGGGCATGATCCTGGAGTTCTGGGATCCAGTTCTACATCAGGCTCCTTGCATGGAGCCTGCTTCTCCTGTTTCTGCCTCTCTCTGTGTCTCTCATGAATAAGTAAATAAAATCTTTAAAAATAAATAAATAATTAATTTAAAAACTGTTTAATAGTACTAACAAAGAGGGCGATTAACATAATGCCCTTTAGATAGTCTCTGAAATAACCTTAATAGTAGCTAACATGTGTATAGTGCTTTCTCTTTGCTAGGTACAACAACCTGTTATGTACTATTAGTGTTCTCCATTTATAGATGAGGAGAAAGAGGCATAAAGAGATTAAGTTAATTTATGTAATCTGCACAGCTAGTAAGTGGTGGAAATAGGATTTGAACCCAAGAAGTCCAGGTCCAGAGTCATGCTGTATTGCTTCACTGAGAATCATTACACTATTACATTAACCATTATACTAAAACACCTACCTGAAATAGAATTTAAGGCATTATTTGTTGAATTTTAGACTGGTTTTAATTATACAATTAGGGAAATCTATTCTTCCTTTATGATGGAATATTTTTCATTCCATTCCAAATAAGAGAGTACAAGTGTTGACCTGTAAGAGTTTGTTTAAAATTATAAGAAACAGTTGGAAGTTGAGAGTTAAAGATGGAGAAAAGATGGGAGATAGCACTTGAAATTTTTCTTCTTTAGGGGAAAAAAAGACCAGTAAGCAGAGTATGGCCCTTCACTCCCTCTCTGAGGAGTGGCATATCAGAACTCCACATTTTCCTTCTGTAACCACTAGACTTCATTTCTTCCTACTGGAAAAGGCAAGGCAATGGAAAAAGCAACCAGTGGAAATTTATCCTACCAGAAGTAGCTCTCTGCTTATCATGTGAAAAAGAGAAAACATTGCCTTTAGTAAAACCAAGTGTGGTATCAGGAAATGGTAGAAGTATACCATAATTACTCAAAGCAGAGATAACTAACCAATAGAGAAAGAAGCATAGCTTTTACTTTTAAATAGTTCCTTCCCCTGTGCTTTCCAACCTCATTTTTCTTTCACTTCAGATAATGTTCTACTTTGACAAATTAGTGAAATAAGCTTAGGAAATGTTGCTGTTATGTGGTGGTTTGAATTTCTGCTCTTCTCATTTATTGGCACCTCGCCTTGCCAGTCACAGTAATGCTTGTCCATTAGCTGCATTTCCCACAGTATGCTCAATGGAACTAAAGCTATTTTGTTTGTAGCTTTTATTTCTTGAAAAGTTGCCCACCAGATTTCAGATTTAATGCCAGCCACTAGGATGTGTTTTTAAATATCCATGGCTCCAACCTGATAAATAACAGGAAGAATCTTACCTAAACAAACTTGGCCTCTGTCTTTTCTAATAAGCAGCCATGCTTCTGAATCTCTTATAACTTTAGGACTTGCTATCTTTAACTTCCATTTCTTTCCTTCAGGGGAGGGGAATAGTTTCACTTAAAAAACGATTTGAACTGACCCCTATTCCAGATCAATTTGCAATGCATTGAGGTATTAAATGCATTGCATTTGATTTATAGCCTTGTTTACTCTGCATCACCAAACTCTAGTGGGATTCAGAGAGAAGCTGACCACAGCTGAAAATACCCAGATCTGGTTCACCTGAGAAGAACTCCTATTTGTGTTGAAAAAATATGAAATTTCAAGAATTTAAAAAATGCAAGCAAATAAAACCATCTGTTCCATTTTGTTCCCTTCATTGGGAAGAGCCTTAACTGATTATTTTTATTCTGTCTTCTTGATTAGGTATCAAGGTATGTTTTTTATACACATAGCTTTAGTTTCTGATGTATCCTTCAAATTACGCATATTCTACAAGTCATGCAGAATAGAGAGCTTTAAATCTCTGATACTAGAAAAGAATTAAGAAAGTGTAATTGTCAGCTTAGGATGTCATAGCAAAATACTAAAGATAAAGTGGCTTAAACATGGAATATTTATTTGCTCAACAATCTAGAGGCTAGAAGTCCCAGATCAAGGTTTAGCAGTTTTAGTTTTTGGCACGCACTCTCTTCTTGACTTGCAGACAGCCACATTCACACTGTTTCTTCACATGTCAGCAAGAGAGTTTTGGTGTCTCTTCCTCTTATTTTTTTTTTGAAAATTTTTGATTTTCTTTCTTTTTTTTTTTTTTTTTGGTGGGATTGGTGGGAGGTTGAGGGAGGGCAGAGGGGGAGAGAAAATCTTAAGCAAGGCTACATGCCACACCCAGCACAAGGCTTGATCTCATGATCCTGAGATCATAACCTGAGCCGAAATCAAGTCATATGCTTAGCCAATTGAGTCACCCAGGCACTCCTTTTTTTTTTCCTCTTCTTATAAGGCACCAGTTCTGTCAGACTAAGGCCTCATCCATATGATCACATTTAACCTTAATTATCTCCTAAAGACTCTATCAATATATATAGTCACACTCAGGGTTAGGGCTTCAACATGTGAATTTGGCAGTGGGTGGAGAATACAGTATAAGCCATAGCAGAAGGTATTTGCTCCCAACGAGACTAACATATGGTGTGGACAAGGGTGACTTAAGCATTTACACTGGTCTCAAGCAGATAGTGCTGTATGAAAGTTATATATTTTGTAATACTTTAAAAATAGTGCTGTAACCTTTTAAAATGAAAATCTGGATTATCATTAATCTCCTCTGTTACTGTTTTTCTGTTCTGTTGGTTTCCATCCATTCTAGCCAGTCTTAAAGTGTGCCTGGATAGTTTTCCTCCCTCAACTTTAACCTGAAAGCCCTTTTGAGCAATATGGCAGGAGTTCTACTAAGCTTGTTCTTCTAGGTTTCAATAATATCCATTCTGTTCCTTGTCAAAAATGTCCTAATATTTAAACTAGTGGTCCAGAAAATGTGGTCTTTTTCTTTGACTTGATATGCATTTCTTGAATTTTTCTTCTCTTCTAAAATAGTTTATTTCACCTAGGGAAAACAATTTGTTTGCCCTTTCAGCTTTCTTTAACATGGACTCCTAAGAGAATCAGTTTTGATGTTCATAACTTCAGAGATGGTGATGTGTCCTTTAACTTACAAGGCTGATAATTTGAAGAAAATTTACTCTCCCAGCCAGCCTGGGAGTACTGAATGTTTATTTACATAATATTGTACAAGATGCATTGAACTATATAAAATAAACACTCCTGCTGACCCCTAAAGTAGGTTAGGTTCCCTTGCTATAATTTCTCTTACTACTTTGTGCTTTCCCTTCATAGCACATATTATAATTGCTAATACTTAATATTTTGTATGGCTTTCTTCTGTCTGAGCCAGGACTATAGTTGTATTCACTGTTGTAGCACTGCATTTTATAGAGTTCTGGCTCATATTCTGCTCCTAATATATACTTGTTG
The DNA here is from genome assembly GCF_048164855.1 of Canis lupus baileyi. Taxonomy (NCBI): domain Eukaryota; kingdom Metazoa; phylum Chordata; class Mammalia; order Carnivora; family Canidae; genus Canis; species Canis lupus. The sequence goes on from NC_132854.1 coordinate 29,450,969, forward strand.
AGTAAATGCATGATAAACATAGCTTTTAAGACTAGGAGGAAACAGACAAATCCAGAATGTGGTACACTTAATAGGAAAAATCGGTAGATGGTTATTATATGCAACTGATAAGTCACTAAACCCTACCTCTGATGAAACAGTAATACATTATATGTTAATTAATTGATTTTAAACTTAAAAAATGAATAAAAAATCATTGGCAAAATGGGAAGGGGAGGTATGCTTTACAATAAAAGAATTAAGAGATATAATAATCAGATGCAGTATATGGATCGTCTTTGAAAATTGATTCATAACAAAACATGTCAAGACATTTTTGAGGCAATTGCATAAATTTGATTATAAACTAGATATTAGGTAATACCAAGGGATTACTGTTAATTTTGTTTAGGTATTGTGGTTGCCTAAGAAAATGTCCGTATTTTCTTTTAGAAATGAATACTTAAATATAGACTACAGAATATTTTAATAGAAGAAAAGGGATGTATATATAAGGAAAATGAGACAAAATCTTGATAATTATTGAATGTAGGTGATGAATATATGGGGGTGATGAATATGAATATATTCACCTACACTACACATATATATCACCTACACTATTCTACTTCTGTGAATGCTTGAACATTTTTGTAATAAAAAAATAAAATCCATAAAACATGGTCTCTGCCTCTAGGAAACTCATAATCTACCGAAGGCAAGAGACAAAAAGACATAAAACAGACACTAAACAGATACTAAGTAAAATAGCAGAGACAGCCATAGGAGTTGAGAATGACTAGTGTGCTTCAGTGGAAAGAGTCTTCATCAAGAGGCAGGACTGGAGCCTGGCTTTGAAGGATAGAGGTTTCTATTAGGAGGAAAGCATTCTGAGCTGCAGGGAAACAGCTTGAGCTGTTAGAGATACTAAGTAGTCCCTTTAGCTCCAGTTATGCTCAGGAAACATGGTGACTTCCTTCTCAAACTCATCAGAAGTCCTCTATGTAATTTGCACATCTCTCCATTGTGGCCATCATTATCCCCACTTAAATAGCTGGTTAGCATGACTACTACCTCCATTACTCTGTGCTTTAAACAGAAAGTCCTATTCTTAGTCTCCTGTTTAGTGAGCAATGCTAAGAGTCACACCTCCACATGGTAGAAAAACAAGAATGAGAAGAAGCTGAGGGAAGACTTTAGTGTTAACATTTCTCATTTTGCTGAATTCCCTTGGCTTCAATTACTGTTCCTAAACTGTGCCCAGGAATGTAGATAAACTTGTCCTTGATAGAATTAGGAGTTCTTTGGTCATTTTTTTTTTTTTTTTTTAGCTTGAAGAGATATGAAGAATTGACTTGTAAATAAAGCATTTGAAAGTTTCATGTCCTCTGTCTGAGATCTTTCTATTCAGTTGTGCCCTTTTTTCCCCCCTGTGGGCAGGGATTGTGCCAGCTATTATGAGCCTTTAGTGGAGCAACAGTTCTTGCCTTTGGCTACTAACTTACCTTAACAGCAGAGGGTGTTAAACTCCATGTACAAAACTCTGTAGGTCA